>NW_020954557.1:62218183-62373183 GCF_900497805.2 Vombatus ursinus
CACACACACACACACACACACACACACACACACACACACACACACACGCATTTAATAAACTCTATTAGCTCCCTATTACCTCCAGAATGAAATATAAAAATCCTCTGTTTGGCTTTTAAAGTTTTTCATAATCTTTCCACTCTTCTTACATTCTACTCTTCATGCACTCTACGGTCTTGTGATATTAGCCTACTTCCCTACTCCTCACACGATATTCAATTTCATGACTCCATGCATTTTTTGCTGGCTATCGCCCATGCCTGGAATTCTCTTTCTCCTTGTGTCATCCTCCTGCCTTTTCTAGCTTCCTTCAAATCTCAACTAAAATCCTACCTTTGGCAAGAGGACTTTCCTGGTCCTCTTTAATGCTAGCACCTTCACTCTGAGATTACCTCCAATTTATTATATATTATATTATGATATTTGATATATAAATATGAGATTACCCTCTGATAACATCTCAAATATATAATATATAGTTATTATAATTAATAATTATAATATGGCTATATTATAGTGTATCTTATATAATATAATTACTATAATCAATAATATATTATAAATATCACCTTAATTAATAGAATTCTTATATAATATAGTATAATATATAATAAAATTATAGATTTTATGATTAATAATATATAATTATTGTAATGTAAATACATTATATGTTAATATAATATTATATATTAAATTGGCAGTGATCTCAGAGAAAGGCACTAGCACTATATATATATGTATACACGTAAATCTCCAAATATATGTATGCATATATATTGCCTTTACAGAGTTCTTACTTGTCTCCCTCCTTTGATCATCAGCTCCTTGAGAACATGGATTGTTTTTCCCTTTATACACACACACACACATGCACACACACACACACACACACACACACACATCCCCAGGGCTTAAACACAGTGCCTGGCACATAAAGTTTAATAAATGATTATTGACTAAGGGAGGGAATAAACATTTACTCAGCACCTACTATGTGCCAAGCACTGTGCTAAATGCTTTACAAACATCTTATTTGATCCACACAATGCTATTGTGACATAGATGCTATTATTATCTCCATTTTACATTTGAGGAAACTTAGCTTTAATTAACTTTCACAGGTTCACACAGCTAGTAAGTATCTGAGGATCAGTTTGAACTCAAGGTCTTCCTGATATCAAGTGCAGCACTGCTCCATCTGGCTGCCTCTAAGTTACTATTCTTCCCCATTAGAATGTGCAATGCTTGGGAGAAGTAACTATCTTTGCCTTTATTTTTATTTCCCCCTTCCCCCCAACCCCCACCCCCGTGCTTAACATGGTGCCTGGTACATAGTTTTGTTTTGAAAAACAAAAAACTTTTCTTTTTCAAAATCCCCTTGACTTTCACTGACTGACAACCTCTTTGCACCCTAGTCAAGTAACTCTCTAAGACTGTAAGTTAGAGAAGAGTTGCTGATCTGTACCAATAGAAAGAATTTCCACAATGGGAGTCCCCCATACCCATTACATCACCACAGATCTGGCCAAAAAGAAAACGAAAAACCAACAACCACTGTCTCCAGAAGTTGCATTAAGAAAACTGAAAGCAACATAATGGTGCTTGTTTTGAAAGTTGCTTCCATAAATAGAAAACCAAATGGTGCAACCAGGCTGTCTTTCTTCACAGACAGAAATTGGTAAAGTATAATCTTTTAGTCCTTCTTTATAATACCCACAGGCATATTACAGGATAGCTGAAAACTTTGGCTTCCCCTGAGGAAGCCATTTATCCCAACACTATATTTTTATATGGAGTTTCTCCCCTGTTTCCTATTCCCTTCCCCAAATGATCAAATGACATAATATTAGTATGGGACTTAGCACCTTGCTTTGCCCATAGTAGACCCTTAATAAATACATATTCCCCTTCTTCTTTCCTCTCCTTTCCCCCAAATTTCTTGAAACAGGTTGTATTGATGCCAAGATACTGAATATATCATTTTGGTTGACTGGTGAGTCAGCATTAGTTTGGACAATAAAATTAACAAAGTAATATACAGTTAACAGTAGCTTATATTAATATATCATTTTGCAGTTTACAAAGCTTTTGAGGGAGGCATCATGACCTCACTTGTTACTAGGAAAGAGTATTAGATTTCAAGTCAGGGAGACCTGGGTTCAGATCCTGATTCTCACATTCATTTGTGCAATCATGAGCATTCCACCTAACCAATTTGAGCCTCAGTTCTTTCCTTGGAAGCTAGAGATAATAATACCTGCAATACTTACATTGCAGGTTATTGTGAGGCTCAATGAAATAATGGACAATTAATATTAAACTTTGCTTTTAAAAACCTTAAAGCACTATGTAAATGGAAGCTATTATTGTCACTATCTGCGATCTTCATAATAACCTAAGAGGAAGTCTAGGTATTACTATTTCTAGTTTATAAATGAGAAAAGAGAAACTTGCTCCATAACGAATTTTTAAGTGGCCGAACCAGGATTCATACCCAAGGCCTCCAATTCTGATGCCCCTTCCATGATACCAAGCTACCCTCACATACAGATTGTTCACTCATTTTTAGTCACATCCAACTCTTCTTGATCTCATTTGGGGTTTTCTTGGCACTGGAATAGTTTACCATTTTCTTCTTCATCTTATTTTACAAAAGAGGAAACTGAGGCAAACAGGGTTATGTGATTTGCCTAGGGTCACATATCTAATAAGTTTCTGAAACCAGATTTTAACTCAGGAAAATGAGTCTTCCTGACTCCAGGCCTGGTGCTCTATTCACCGTGCCACATAGCTGCCATCTCCTATAGATACAGAATGAATTATTGAATCACAGATGTGGAGCTAGAAAGGACCTCAGAGGGCATCTAGTTCAACCCCTTCATTTTGCAGATGAGGAAGGTTAGGCCTAAATAAATTATGCTATTTGACTAAGATAATGGATAGTAAGCAAGTGAGCCAGGAATTCAAGTCTAGATCCTCTGACTGCACACTCTTTACGTCAATGTGGCCAAGAGAATACTCTATCCAGAGATAACAAGGGCTTGAATTCAGAAAATAAATCATCAAGCACTTATTAAGTGCCTCCTGTGTGCCAAGCACTGTGATTAGCATGAAAGCTACAAAAAAAACAAAAAGACACAATCTCTACCCTCAAAAAACTTACATAACAATGATACCTTTGACGTCTCTCTGTCATTAAAACACACAGAACACATTTGTTGGTTATGTGGAAGCCCATGAGAGTTGCAAAGCTAAACATAACTGTTTGCAGACCTCTGAAATATTGCTTTAGCTTAACTATATAGGTTAACTATTGATTTCAAGTAGCAATTGATTACACTTTTCTCAAAACCTTCTGGCTAGGAAGGTGCTCACCTTTCATTGCCTCACCCACTCCCCATTTTACAGATAAGAAAGTTGAGGTGAAGAGGCATAAAGTAAGGTCCTCCAGGTGGCTCAGCTAGTTACTGGTCCAGCTAGAAGTAGCACTCAGAATTCCTGGCTGTTCTAGGTATTACTATTTCTACCCGCTCTCTGTGCTCTCCACCATATAGTCTCCGCTTAGACAAAGGTAACTAGGACCAACACACTTTGTAAGCCAAGAAAACTTTTTTTTTTCCCAGCCAACACTTCTGGAAAATTCCCTGAAAGACTCCTATGGTGGATTTATTTTTCTTCTGCCCTCCTTATACAATAAGCTTCCCTCTGTGGGATACAGGGCAGGATTTGGTGCAACTGATTTATAACCTTTGGGGCATATGAATGTGGGCTTCATATAATATCCATAGGGAACTTTGTAAGTAATTAACTAATCACTATAAATGTGTTCATTGTATCTTGGAAAGAATTCCAGGTCTAACCATTTTTCTGGCAAATAGACATTGTAATGTAAGAGACTGGACCTCTCTGACTCAGGACCACCAGAAGTAAAATTGTTAGCTGCACCAGAGTTCTTGAAGAATGATTTGATTTTCTACATTGATTTTTAAAGTAAACATTTCATCAAAAAGAAGTGACAGGTTGTAAATTACACCATGATGAGTATGGCATAACTGTGTAGACCCTTATAGACATTAGAGAACAGTTATGTCTCTGAACAAAAGTTACAGTCTGCTTCTCTCAAACAACCTCTACGTTTTCTCTTTCTAGACTGGTCAAGTTCTAGCTCACTCATCATTTGGGCAATTCCAAGGACAGCTCACCTAAGTGGAAACTGCATTTGTCAAAACAGTGGATAGTATTGGAAATAATAATAGCCCTTTGTTTGAGTGGATTAGAGATCATCCTTAGAATTCAGAAGGCATGAGTTGAAGTCCTAGCTCTGACACAGACTGGTTGTGCTAATCTGAGCAAGTCACTTCACTTTCATTGTTCTAGGAAACCCATTTTGTAAGACAAGGAAACTGGAGCTCAGAACACTTGGATCCATGGGCACACAGAAAGTAAGTGATAAAGCTGGGAATCCAATTAGCTTTTGTGACTCCACACCCACTTCCTCTAAAAGAAAAAGATGATAAATTTATAAACATAGATATAAGATATAAAATATAGATATTTTAGAGCAATCTATCATTTACCATCACCCATGGGATAATGTTCATTTTTTTTTCTTTTGTGGATTGGAGAGTGTAGTAGTTCTGGTCCTATCACCCCTGCCCAATGACCTGACATTTAGAGAATTTGCCTACTCTGTTTTGTGGAAGTCACTTTATCTATGACACCTCTAGTAAAACAAAGAACTGACATTGTCCTCCAGGAATTCTCACTGAATATGCCACACTTATAAGGTAGTTCTGAGAGGCCCAAGAAAAAGTGATGCCTTAGGTGAGTACCATGTTCTTCCCTAGTTGTTATGACACCTTGATATTATATTTATTATGTATTCTATATTACATTCTATATTACATATTAATAATATATAATATTATAATATTATATTGGTATTATACTTGAGTATAAAGACAATCAGACTAATTAGCCTATTCCGGGGCCGGTTTTAATCAGCAGCTCTAGCTCCCAATAGTTAGAACAGCTCATACTAGTTTCCCAGTTCCTTCTAGTTACCTACAAGCATAGACCGGTGAGGTCTATAACAAGATGTCTTTTCTTTCCTGGGAACACAACAGGCACATCTTCTCTATGCCATTCTTGAATGGGATGACCCAGAAGAAGACATATAAACTCACAAATGTCAAGGTCAGTTCAGGGAGGGAATCCTGGATACCACAGGAAGGGAATTGCCCAGGAAACATACAAATTCACACTGTTAGATGTAGAAATGAAAAAAAAAATCTTAATGAAAACTCCTGACCAAAAAAAAATATGGTCTTGTGTGTCTTTTATTATCAGCCAGAAGTGAAGCATCCATATGGATTTGGGCCACAATTCAGAATTTCCCTGGTTTGTTGATTTATGTTTAATCCATAGCGTTTACATAGTTATTTGTAGTTAGTGATTAAGGTTTGCGGATTTGAGATTAAGGAGCAATTAATTACCCATACTTAACAGCACTAATGAAATTTCATATAAAATGAAAAGTAACTACAGTGTTAGCATTGCCATCCACTTACAAAACAAACAGAAGCAAAGTACTGTCAGTCCATCCTAACCAAGGGCTTGAGGCTAGCACAGAATGAATGAGGAAAGGGAAAGTGGGCGGGCACCAAGACAGACACATAAGAAGAAAAGACAAATTTAAATTATTACAAATGTATTTACAGAGATTGGTTATCAGTTTTATTGTGGATGTACTGGATAGTAGAAAAAATTGAATAATTTATCCAGCAGTTCTCACATAAGCAATATTATTAAATTGAAGACATGAAGGGAGAGGTTAGTTATAGAGGAAAATATATATAGGCCATGAATAAATGTATTAAACAGTATGAATAGTGAATGTTTAAGTAGGTTTGGACTAGGAAAGAAAAACAGTATTTGATTTTGGTGTTTTTAAAATATGTGCAAGGCGGAAGCATTGCCCACAGTTGGAAAAGTTTATCTCCATCTTTTTAACGCTACTAATGTTTTCATAGACTAACAGGAGGCCTCATTAGCAATTCTTTGTCATACTATCTGTTCAGGCAAGACCAAAAGAGAGTGACAAATGAGGAGGGTGGTGAGAGGGGATGAGGAAAGAAAAGCGAAGGAAGAACCAGCACTGGCAAGCCAAATGATACACGTGTGAAGAAAATATTCCAAGCACTTGAGTTCTGTGATATTTTGCACACTGATGAAAGATTAACTTCCTATTCATTCTATATGATAAACTAATTTCTCCTCTATTATTTTTCTCTTTAAATAAAGTATTACTAATTAGTATTATTTTGTATTTGTAGTATTTTACTATATTTTAAAAATAGCCTGCCTTTTAATAATCTTATAAGAGGCAGGATAGCATCCTGGATCCAGAGCTGGTCTCGAAGTCAGGAAGACCTGTGTTCAAATCCTGCCTCTGAGGATTACTTAATTATGTGACAGTGAACAAATCACCTAACTTCTCAGAATATGACCTGAAAAGAATCTAAGTTGCAAGCAAGCTATAGTCTCCATCAATGGAAGGAGTTCAGACCAAAACACGCACACACACACACACACACACACACACACACACACACACACAATAATCCTATAAAGAAAACATATTATTATCAAGAGAGAATAGACTCAGGGGAGCTAGGTGGCACAGTGGATAGAGCGCCGACCCTGAAGCCAGGAGGACCTGAGTTCAAATCTGACCTCAGACCAAACACTTGACACTTACTAGCTGTGTGACCCTGGGCAAGTCACTTAATCCCAATTTCCAAAAAAAAAAAATAAAGAGAGAGAGAGAGAGAGAGTAGATTCCTTGAAAACAGAAACTTCTATTTTTGTCTTTCTTCTCCTTGCACATTGTAAGCATTAAGTAAATGTTTATTGAATTTAATTGAAGAAATTTTAATGCTAAGTGATCCACTATGGTCCACCTTTGTTTTTAACAGAATCAGTCATAAAGCTCCCACCACAACACTTAGCATACAATAAATGTTGAATAAATAATCTACATTTGTTGAATAAATAAAGCAATGCAATTTCCAAGTGTTTTAGCCATGTAGTTGACCATTGGAACTTTCATAACTCCTAAAAAAGATCATTTCTCTGCTTAAAGATTGTTTTAGACATGCAAGAATCTTTATAATGCCATAAATTTGAAGAGGAAAGTATGTGTGTGTGTATGTGTGTGTCTGTGTGTGTGTGTGTATGTGAGAGAGAGAGAGACACAGAGAGAGAGAGAGAGAGAGAGAGAGAGAGAGAGAGAGAGAGAGAGAGAGAGAGTATTTATTTTCAAGAGGGAAAGAACAGGTGGCAGTGTTAAATTAAAAATGGGTATGTAAAGTCCTTGAAACCAAAACTGGAAAAAAAACTCACAAAGTTTTCTGTAGTAGTCTGTATACATGTAATGGGCTTCTGAGTCAGGAAGAAATCTTCAGCACCTGGCTGCCCAGGTTCCTGAGAAATAAGGTTTCATGTCAATAAGGAGATGTTTCTTCTTAAAACTACATCTCTTGGGAATCTCATTCCACCTATAGTTGACTTCAAGATACTTTTGGTATTTCCATTTGAAATCATTATTGCGACAAAATAATAAAATCACCCTTTGAAGAGCTAATAAGAAATGCTTTTTTAAAAAAATCATCCAGTTTGGCTATCCTCTCAACACTACCCCCTTTTTAATTCTTTACCAGTGATGGATAACACCACTTCTCAGATGTTTTATGATGTAAGCAGAGCTCTCCCTCCCTCCATCCTTCTCTCTCTGTCTCTCTCTCTGTCTCCCTCTCTGTCTCTCTCCCTCTCTCTGTCTCTTTCTTTCTCTCCTTTTGATACTTCCATGAAAAGAAGAATACTTCTGCTAAGCTTTCATTAAAAGCCTTTCCCCCCACAGGTTCAGATAAGGTTATTCCTAGGCCCAGGTGAAAAGAGAAATAACAGAAGGAGTGAGAGAAAATGAAGTCATCAATAACAGAGTAATTCTAGGATACCTCAGCACCTCCCTCATTCCTATCTCCATCTACTGTTATCCCTAATTTACAGAATGGATATTTCTCTCTAGATATTGGGAAGTTGACCATAGCCATGATCTTTTAATGTTATTCCTTTTCTACATCCCTTGCAAAGTTATCTGTAGCACCCCACCATTAACACTTCCCCAACTTTCAGTTATTTTGCCCCTAAGGGTGGCCAGAGAGCAGTTGACTATGGCCTTCCTCAGGGTTCTAGCAGCAAAGGGGAAGTTTCTAGTCCTGTTACTTATAAGCCCCCCCACCATTGTGCTTCTCACTGATTATCAGCCAGAGTTAATTAGCTTTTTAAAAGATTATTTACTAAGAATGCATGGCAAGGATAGATGTCTGAAACAAATCTCAAACTGAGAGTGCACTGATCAATTTCACATGTAAGGTTCCAGGGCAAAATGGCTCAAACTTAGAGAACTTATGTAGTCACAGCTTTTGGTTCCTACAAGTCCTTTCCTTCCTTCCTGGAGTCCCGGTGAAGTTTCATATAGGGGTAGCTCTCTTTTTGGTGCTTTGATGGAGTCCTGTAGCTGCCTTCCTTTGAGGGGAATCTGATTCTTTTATACAATAAGGAAACATTTTCTGGGCAGCATTACTTGTCTTACCCCAATAATCGAAGTACTTTATTCATCTCAAATTGATTAAAAATGTATTCAAATCTAGTTTGCACCTTTGATCGATTGAGTCAATCTGTGCCTTCAGTGATTGCATTAATATGTTTGTGTAAAAGCTTTATCATATCAATTACAAATAATCTGAAGGAAAACACAGAAATGTGTGATGATCTGTAGAAAAACATAAGGAACCTTGAACCCTTCTGAATGAATAAACAAATTAGTCAAAAGGCATTTATTATTTACTATTTGCCATGCACAGTGCTAAACACTAGGGATACAAATACAAAAAAAAAAAGTATCTGCCCTTAAGATGCTTACATTCTATTGGGAGAGACAACACACATGGAGAAAGGAACATTGGTAGAGTTGACTGGATCATCTTTTCAGAGCTTTCAGAGGTGGGGAGGAAGAGGTGTAGCAAGGTGATTGGTGAGGTGATGACCAGAAAGTAAACAGTAATAAAGGAACCACAGTTCTCAAACCCTGGCTCAGATACACAAATGTCTCTTCAGCCCTCATGATCTCTCCTTCTGAACGCATGTTCTAATTATAGTCTGTACTATTCATTTGACAATTGATGTGGCTGTATGTACCCCTTCCATCTGTACCAACACAGGTGTATTCTCCACCTCCTGCTGCAAGCCCAATCTCTAACTCAGATATGGAAAATCTCCAGTGCAAGAAAGAGCAACCCTTCCTTTAACTTCAGGCCTCCCATCTCCCACTGTACCTGTCCTTTAAGGGTAGAGGAGTTATGTCCCCTACTCAAAGATGAACATTTTCACACCTGGTCATACCCTTCCCTGTATTGTAGATCATCAGCCAAATCAATTCCTTAACCCTTTCCACATGATTCCCATTCCTATTCCCCCCCCTTACCCCTCCCACCCGAAATTTCATCCTAACTCCACTCAGCCCTTTCACTATACCCTTGGGAATGCCTGTTCCATAGGCAACACACTTCCCTTTAACCTGTCTTTTCCTTTCCCACTCCTTTTATCTTATAGTAATCATTGAAACCTCGCTCTGATGACACAATGACACAGATTCCTTGGACATTCTTTCCAGTACTGGCTGCACCTTCTCTCATTCCCTCACTCAGTTCACCTGTAAAAGCAAAGAGCTGGAATACTCCTTGCTCTCCATTGCCACTTCCAGGTTCTCCCCCTACCTTCATCACTCAGTAACCTCTCCACCTTTGAGATTCATGCAATTCATATCTATCACCTAATCAAAATATTGATAACTGTTATCTATAGACCTCCAGATCACACTCTTTCCTTCCTAAATATCTCACAATTTTTTGTCCTCTCCAAAATCTGCCCTCATACTAGGGGACTTCAACATACTTATTTACTCTCCCTCTAACACTCTAACGCCACACAGTTCCTTAACCTACTCACTTTCCATGACGTACTCCTATATCCCAACTCAGCCACATACCAAGATAGTCATACCCTTGATCTTGCCATCATCCACAGATGTACCACCTCCATGTTCAAGAATTCCTGAATTCCTTTATGTGACCATAATCTTTTGGTTTTTCACCTCTTCCTCTGCCTTCCCTTACCAAACCCAATTCTTCATATACACTGTGATCTCTACTCCCTTGACCCCTTATTTTTCTCCCAGGCCATCTCATTGCACTAGCTACTCTCTCTTCTTTTCCCCATCTTGAGCCTTTAGTAAAGCAGCTCAACTCTATACCATCCTCTTCTCTTGAATCTCTGCTGCCTTTTACTATATTGCTGATTTTGCCCTGTGAAGCATCAGTCTTAGATGACTCTCACTATCCATCACCTTTGCCCCTATACAAATGCTGCTGACTGAAGGTGGAGAAAATTATGTAACCATTCTGACTGAATTCACTTCAAATTTGTGGTACAGAACCTCTACTGGGCCTTCACTGCACCTAGGCAATCCTACTACACCTCCCTGATTAACTTACTATCCCATTGTCCCTTGAGGCTCTTTTCATCCCTCCTCAAACTTTCCTTATATACCCCTCCCCCAATCTCTCGGCTGAGAACCTTATTTCATATTTTAAAGAAAAAAAATTGGGTGAATGGAGAGACAGGACAAGACCACACATACAGCATCAGGGTTTGGAAATAGTAACTGACAAGTGACCCAGAGGTCTGAGTCTGGGCAAGGTATAGCAAAAGATCACTTATCAGAGTCCAGGGTAGTCTGGGGCAGAGTCTCCTGATTCTGTTGGAAGGGGGATGACAGCAATGAGCACAATTGCCAGAGGATAGGTGGTAAAACAATATCTTGCTCATAGTAGGCACTTCATATCTGCTGGTGGTTTGGTGTGGATAGAGCTCTCAGTCAGGCAAAACTATTTCCTATCATTATAGAGTACAAAATATAATTTTCTTCCATGATTATTATGTGCAGACCTTACGAACATTGGAAAGAAAAAAGTGTGTTTCTTTCATCCAGTGACTGGAGTGTTTTTACTCTGGTTGTGCAAGTCCCCACTGACTGTTGGTTAAAGGATGGTTAAAGGATCTGCCTTCATACACACTTTCAAGTTGTTGTCTTGCCCTACTCTCCTCAACTCAAGCCATTCGGTCCTTGATTTCCTTCACCCCATAGGATGACAAGTGAGTTCATTGAGAATTCAGCTGACAGTTGTTTCTTGCCTAGTTTTAAGAGCACTTAATGGGTTTCTGCCACAGACATGAATATGAGTTAGTTTTTTTTTTTCCTGGTCTGACTTACTTTTTAATCTCCATGCCTTATGTTCCTGTATTTTTTTTTCCTTAACATGCATTGGCAGTAACACTGAATGCTGATGAGCCATTACTTGGTTCAGTCCCAAATATTTTCAGGCAAATGGGCATGAGGAACAAGAAGGTCAGGTTAATTAATTAGTCTGGAAGGATTTGAGGATACCCCTGGGAATCTAGGTTGGTTGGGTATGTTGGTGTTTTCCTTTCTTTGCTTGGCAACTTTTATTTCCTATATAGAGCCTGACTGAACAACTCTGCCCATTGCTAAGCTTTCAATATGACCTCCAAATATATGCTTCCTTCAAGATGTGGGGACCATTTCCTGGATTCTAGCTGGGCCAGAGAGACATATGTGTGTGCATATATATATATATATATACTCAAAATACATAATGTATTACATATAAATATTTTATACATTTTTTCATAATGAACAAAATATAGACATACACCCTAACATAAGAGAAAACATAAATAGAAGAGGATAGACAAAATTTAGCATGAATTATGTGCTTTGGAGGCACATAGTCTCCTTAAGGTTAAAGACCATGTTCTTTTAATGTATGTACTTTAAAATTCACTAAGTATATACAAAAGTCCCCTTTCTGTGCCTTTGTATAGGCTGTCCCCCATATTGGAAGGTATCGTAGGCTCCTAAGCTTAACCTCCTAGCCTCTTAGAATTCTAAACTTTCTTCAAGGCTCAATTCAATGGGGCACCTCCTACTAGAATCCTTTCCCAATTCCATTAAGTTTTACTGCTCTTTCCCCCTGAAAATTATCATGCATATTTAGCTGATACCATCATTTCAACCCTGCTATAGAATGTAAGGTTCTTGAGTACATGAGCTGATGTTTTTGTGTTTGTGCCTGGCACATAGTATTTATATAATAAACACAAAGCTCATTTGGAATCATTCATTGCATCATTTCACTCTTGTCTCATAATAGAAATCTAACCTATATGTAACCAATTCATAAATAATAGCACAGTGACAATATCCCAAAGCATTTACCGATGAAGACTTGGAGACTAAAGACAATGACCATGGATGCTACTTTTTCCAGGGACTGAAAATTAATAAGATCAAACAACCCTCAAAAATACCAAGGAAGCCTTAATCCATCACCAGTATCCTGAAAGTATTTGGATCAGGGCTTTTTTGTGTGTGTTATGGACCTCTTAGGAAGTCTGGTGAATACTATGAACTCCTTCTTGGAATATATTTTAATTGTATAAAATAAAATACAAATGATTACATAGGAAATCAATCATATAAAAATATATCAAACTATTGATCAAATCATATCAAATATTGATCAATTATATTAAAATATATTTGTTTTAAGTTCATAGTCCCTAGATTAAGAACCCTTGCTCCAGATCCTTGGGTAGCCTTTTCTTGAATCTTATTTTATCTTACTTGACTCAAATTTCTCTCCTGTAAAGGACTGAACAAACCTTCCAGTTAACAGGTACGTAATGGAAGGCTTTTTGTGCAAGCATTTCTCTCCCTCAACCCATTCACTAAATTAAGAACATCAAAGGGAGTGTCAGTTTGCTTTTGCTGCTTTAGTGAATAGTTTCCTTGCTCTATCAATAATTTTCTCCGAAGCCTTCTGTGGAATATTTTACAACTGAGTCCCAAGCTGCAGATCAAAGAACTAAAGGTTTCCACATCTGTTCAATCTTTTCTAAGTACTCAGAGTGTCACATGCAGTCAAATGACCCGATGTAAACAGGATTTTCCATGTTTACATAACTGGTGAGAGGAAAACAGAGTAAATAAAGAGGAGGAAAGGAACCCAATTCTGCACAAGACATTGAGATTTCTCTTTTTGTATATGTTTGCATGTGTTTGTGTAGACAGATGTGGTGATGAGGTAGAATGGAGCCAGAGAATGGGGAAAAGAATTCCTTCTTAGCTTTGCTGACCAATTTTAATAATCACCCTGTATTTTTGACATGAGGAGTGCTGATAGTTCTACTTTTTGCAAGTGCCTTAATTCACTCTGCTCAGTTTTCTTTTATTTGCTCTCCTACCTACATTGCCCTGAGCCTGTCCCTGAGGTTTTCTAATGACTAAGGATTTCAGGGGCTTCACTTCTCATCCTGGATTTTGTCACAAGCCTAGAGTATCAGCTTAGAATGAGTCAGTCTCCTTCACACATTTTCATTTACTCAGTCTTAAGATTTACTCTTCTGTTTGCCTGTATCACCAAACCCAAAAGAAAGGCAGTATATGCTCAAGTTAGACAAATCTTCATAAGTTGTAGGACAGGGAAAGAGTTCACTTGTAGTAGTAAAAGACCTAGAGAAGGGCCCCAAGCACATGGGGTCAATCTTCCTTGGAAAATCTGTGGAAGGATGTGGACAAGAACCACATGAGATGAGAAGATGGGGATGGGCTGAGGAGTTGAATTAATGGAAGAATATCCACATCAGTTGGACCACAGATTCATTAAAGTATTGAAATAATTAAGAACCATCAACTGATTTCCACTCCATTTCATTTGGGCTTTGATTTCAAGGAAGCATAGATTCATTTTCATTATTGGGTTTGGAGTATTGGGCCCATGTTTCTACTCTCAGTCCTTTTTAATACATAATAATTGTCCACTTAAGCCCGATTGCTCACTAAAAACAAAACAAAACAAAAAAAAAACAAAAAAAAATACATAATAATTGTCATTGCAACAGTAAAAGTAAGTGAACATATCATAAAGCTTCCCTTCCTTCCCTCAAGCATCAATTTTGGTGACAAATGTTTAGTACAGTTTACAAGACAAAGCTAAGTCTCATACAGTCCTTGGAAAGGAAAAGAACCTAAAATGTTCATAGAAAGCTTGGAAAAGAAGGGACTTTTAAGTTTAATCTAGGGTGTCATTCTGTCTTTGAGCAGAAATCTTCTTTTTTGTTATTATAACAGTGAAAACACCTGGAATTCACCACTGTCCCACCTAACCGAATAATGGCTGGCAATGATATAACAATTCTTGGCACTCTCAGAGCACCTTTTCCCCAAGATCACAAATACACTGCAACTATTAATTAATTAAGTGTTACAGCTTTACCAGTGAAGTAGGTAAGTTTCCTGTCTCCAACTGTGGCCAGTGCTCTGAGAAAGGCTGAATCTTCCCTAATGCAGCTAATTAGGCAGTACTACACCACTGGGGAAAATTTCTGATCACAGCTGGAGACCAACTTATACCCTAAAGAAAGGGGGCTTGATAGCCCTTAAAGTTTTCATTCCAGCCTCTGTCCCTGCTGTTGACATTCTGAATCATATCAATGTCTGGTTCTCTTTGGAGTCTGACTAAGCTGCAGGTTCAAAGCACATCTGAGGTCCAAAAGAACCACAAGTTAAATGTACACTGTTTCAAAATAAACAGAAATCCTTCTTTTCTATGTTTTGTTTTAAATATCTATGTGCTTTAGGGAATCAAGCAACAGGATTGTTTCAGGGACCCCTTATGCCCTATGCAGATGTTGTACATACAACATTCCATACAAGAGTTAAATGGAAAAGGCTTGGGAAACTTTTGGAAGCTGCTCAATTGAGAACTGAACTCTCTGAGCAGCATGAATCATTGAAAATGTTCTTTTATGATGATATACTCTGGACTATTATTTAATAGGTCAAGCACATGGCCACCTGTTTGGAAGAAATAGAATATAAGGATTTCCATTCTTCATATACCGTGTGGAAGTCATGCTTTTATTGGACTAATATCATTTTCTCATGTATCTTGGCCTTATTATTTGGTTTCTTGCCAAAGAACTCCATCTACTGTATAAACACCACTAAAATAATCCTATAGCATTAGTGGAAGGTAAGTGATAAGGTGTATTATATCTGTCATTTAATGATAGAAGTGGATTTAACTGGTGGCTTATATGATTTGTCTTAGGTCAAGTGGATAAGTAAATTTTTCGGTTCCCAAGATTTCTCAATGCCTCTTCCTCCTTTTTCAGCCATAGCTGAAAATTTCATATTTTTGGATATTTCTTTTCACTTCCTTGCTTTCTAAACAAAAACATTCTGAAATTAGTATGGTCCTTGGATTATAGTTAATGCTAAACAAAGCATTCAAGAATAAATCTGACCAGACTGCAATTTTCTGAAAATATTTAATAGTTTGTTATTAATGGCACAGGGAACATTTTTAATTTGTTGGATTATGTAGAAAAACTGGAAGATAGCAGTTTCCTATCATTTTTTAACAATTATCTGTGATGCTATCACCACAGCTACCCTTGGCAAACTTGTAAAGTAGGCAGTTTGTCACTGATGTCATCAACTTCCCTTTCTTGAAAGTCCTACACTTTTCAGATAGTCACTGCCTTGTCTTTTAACCTCACCCTTATAACAAAACCTTATTTCCCTATCAAAATCATACCAGGAAAAGGTCTGTGGTCACAGGATCATTTTATCTTCATGTAAATATAATATTAGCTCATATCAAAGAAAACATGTTATAGTGAACCAAGAACTAGCCTCCAAGTCAGTAAGAGCTGAGCCCAAGGCCTATACCTTATACATATTGCTTATGTGATCTTGGCAGGTAACAGCTTCTTGACCAACCACGACTGCAAGCTACAAATAATGATATGTATGGTACAGTTTCCTTATCAGGAATTTCTTATACCAATGAAGTCATAGGTCAAGCTTTTGACCATAACTCTCCAGAAGATTTCTGTACCATCTTGGGGCAGTATGGTGATAGACAGTGTCTTCTTCATGCCCTTAAAATAACACCATGGATAGCTACCTACATCAATGCATTAGTTTATTGCTAACTACATCACTCACTGACCTTAATGATCACATTACATTCTTGCATCTATCCAGCTCTAACCTCTCTCCTGACCTCCAGTCTCACATCTCCAATTGCCTATTGGACATCTCAAACTAGATGTGCAATAGACATCTTAAATTCAACATGTCTAAAACTAAATTATCTTTTCCCCCAAACCCTCTCTGCTTCTTGACTTTCCAATAATTGACCAGTGTACCACCATCCTCCCAGCCCCTAAATTCTCAACCTATGTGTCATTCCTGACTCTTCTCTCTCTCATCCCCCATATCTAACTAGTTGTCAAATCCCATTGATTCTAACTTCCTGATTTTTGTAGTTCAGTCTTTTCAGTTATGCCTAATTCTTCATGACCTTATTTGGGGTTTTCTTGGCAAAGATACTGGAGGTATTTGCCATTTCCTTCTGTAGCTCTTTTTACAGATGAGGAAATGGAGACAAGCAGAGTGAAGTTATTTGCCCAGGGTCACATAGCTAGTAAGTGTCTGAGACCAGATTTGAACTCAGGAAGATGAGTATTCCTGACTCCAGGCCTGGCACTCTATCCACCTCACCACCTAACTGCCCAATTTCCTGATTATCTCTCATATATACCTCCTTCTCCTTCCTGAAACTGCCACCAACCTGGTGCAAGTCCTCATTACTTCACTTCTGTATTATTGCAACAGCTTTTTGACTGACCTCCCCGCATCAAGTCTTTTTATATTCCAGTTCATTCTTTACTCAACTGTCAAACTGATCTTCTTAAAGCACAGATCTGACCATATCACCAATCCATCCTTCCATTTGATAAGCTTCAGGATCAAATATAAAATCCTGTGTTTGGCTTTTAAAGACTTTTATAACCTGGCTCCTTCCTACTTTTCCAGTCTTCTTATACTACACTCTTTCTCAACCACATCCACCCTAACCCCCATTCTTGATGAGCCAGTGATACAGGCCACCTTTCTATTCCTCAGACAAGGTATTCAATTCCATCTTCTGACTGGGTATTTTTACTACCTGCCTCCCATGCATGCAATTGTCTCATTGCTTATCTCTTCTATCTTCCCTGGCTTCCTTCAAGTCTCAGCTAAAATTTCATCTTCTGTAAGAAGCCTTTCCCAATCCCCGTTAATATTTGTATCTTCCTTCTAATGATTACCTCTGATTTATCCTGTATATATTTTGTTTTTGTTTTTACCTTTGTCTTTCTTTGTAGCTCTAGTGCTTAGCATAGAGTCAGGCACATATGATGCGCCTAAGAAGTGCTTGTTGACTTACCTTGACCAGAATTATTTCTCATAAGGAAAACCACCAGACTTTCTTTAAAATATCATTCTTAGTTGCTCCTGTCAAAACTATTAAGTCAGAAATCCAAAATTTCCTAGTAGAGTAGCCCAACAGCCAATAGGCTGCCTCAGCGAGTAGTGAATTTCACATCATTGAAAGTCTTCAAGCAATGGCTGGATGACCACTCAATGGAGATATTGTAGAGAGGATTCCTATTTGGGTACAGGTTGGTCTAGTTTAGTTCTAATGTCCCCTTGAACTCTGAAACTGAATGATTTTGTGGTTCTAAAATAACTGCTAGAAACTGATCTCAGTAGGTTCCCGCTATAATTAGGATCTGTTGAGACATGTTCTCCTACATGTCTCCTAGTTCATAGAATATATATTCTTCATAATCCCATATGAAATCTGAGTAACCGTTTAGTAAACAGGATCTTTCTGGTTTTCAGAGTCATCTATGACAACATACTCACTGAAGTTGTGATGGTACATAACAAGAGAATGCCCTGCTTTTCTCCCCCTCCCTCCCATTGTTATTCCTCCTTTGTTAAGAGTATCCAGCAATGAATATCTTTTAATAAATCCTTCCCTCAACTACACATGTATAACCTGTATCAAGTTGCTTGCCTTTTCAATGAGGGTGGGCGGGGAGGGGGAAGGGAGAAAATTTGGAACCCAAAGTTTTAAAAACACATGTTAAAAAAAAATTGTTTTCACATACAACTGGGAAATGAGAAATACAGGAAATGGGGTATAGAAATCTATCCTGCCCTACAGGAAAATAGAAGGTGAAGGGGATAAGAGAAGGGGGGGAGATAGAAGGGAGGGCAGATTAGAGGAAGGGGTTTACAGAATGCATACCATCTTGGGGTTGGGGGAGGGATGAGATGGGGAGAAAATTTTAAACTCAAAATCTTGGGGAAGTGAATGTTGAAAACTAAAAATAAATAAATTAAAAAAAAAAGAAATCCTTCCCTCTAGCCTTTGAGATAACCCCTACCTCTACCCAGATCCTAAAGTGGAGGGGGTAGGGAAAGCATATGTTGCAAAACTCATTTTAAATATGTGTGCTTCTTATACCAATCTTCAGATTGTTGCCAAAGAGATTAAAGGAATCAGTTTATTGCCATTGTTTTGCATGTGGTTGTGTCCCACTGTGAGATCTAGTCTCACTTCATGAAACTAGATCACTCCTTCTGTGTCATCTATGTCTCTCTTCATAGCTCTTGATGAGATCAAACATATGCTGATTGTTCATTTAAAAAAGATCTGGTTCTTATGGCCAACCTATAAGCAGACATTTGAAGTTTAAATTTATCCCATTTGTAGATGAAGACATTAATTTATGGCTGGTTGGCTGTTAGACTTCATTCTTTGCCTAGATCTAAACCATACCATACCATCCAGCCTGAACCTTTCAGGAAGGTCTTGTCTATTATTATTTTTATCTGAGGGTTTATGTCACATTTTTACCATACTCCTTTAGGCTTCAATAAGCCTCAGCTGAGGCTTTTCTGTTGCTAAGGGTAGGAATATAAGGAACTGACTCCAGTCTTGGTTATAAAATAAAAGTTTTATGTGGGAGAACTAGTCATGAGAAAGCCTGTCTCCTGGGTATGGCATGGAGTTTTGTCATTTTCCTTTTTTTTTTTTTCTTTACTTGTGACTAGTCCATGGCACTGAGCTTGGATTATTACTTTGGCCATATTAAAAAAAAAAAAAGCTTCTGGATGATACTTAAATAGAGAAGCATTGAAAGAGACTCTAAATGAATTCCTAGATTCCAATGCAGCATTTATTTCAAAGTGGGCACTTTTCAGATATCCCAACAAGTCTATTTGTTCTATTGCTGATATATTAAAAAAACAAGACTGAGCCACCAGACTGATTATTAATTTTCTTGCTGTATGTTACAGAGCACTGTGGAGCTACACAATCAGAATCAGCCCCTTGACTTTGGGTTTTAAAATGCTAAAGTAGAATCAAATTCCATATTGTTTGCCCTGCATAACAGCCACTGGGATTAACTCACTGTGAATGTTTAACTTTTTCTCATTTTTCTTAAAGAAAGGGCCCTGTGTTATGCCAATTTCTGTCTTCCCTAAAATAGTAAAAGAAAGGGAAATGACTGCAGAATGCTATTTTCATTTATTACTTCCTTCTTAAAAAGCATCAGCATATGTTTTGACTCTTTTTTTTTAAGTTCTCAAGAGGTGAATGACTGGCCGTTGTTGTACTGTCTTCCTTACACCCATAACAGCCTGTCAGAAAGGGCCAGAATGGCCAGTCAGTCAAAATACAGAAAACATTTTAAAGGTTCCAAGTGGGGCCGTCTAAATCTGTCTTTCACAAACCAGACTGAACTTTCTGATTCTTGATGCCTTCTTGTGATCAAAAAAAAAAAAAAAACCCAAAAATAAAACAGAGTAAGAAGGAAGTACAACATAAATTTTCCTTGTGAAAATAAAAAATAATGAGAAGGGAAAGGAAGGTAATTTTTGTGGACATAGCTTCTTGGAAACAAAAATATATATTGTCTTGGGAATAGTGCATCGATATGTCATATCTTTCTTGGCATACTTAGAGTCAGGAAAACACTTCCTTTACAAATAGGGCATAGAAGTATTCTCTGTTCAATTTAAAGTGGTAGTAAAATACTTTCCAAGAAGGAAAAGTTTAATATTTGATGAATATTGAACATCTATTTTGTTGCTCTACATAAGTCGTGACTGGTGGCTATTAGAAAGTTCTGCCAACTCTCATTTTATTTTACCCCCAAAATTGCTTTTGTTGGATTTCTTCTCTATTTTCTATTTTCTACAGAAACTTTACCTTCTATAGGAAGCCTTTCCTGGTCCATCTTAATGCTAGTATTCTCCCTCTGTTCATTATCTTCAACTAATTCCATGTATATCTTATTTGCAGGAGCAACTAGGTGGCACAGTGGATAGAGCACTGGGCTCGGAATCAGGAAGAATCATCCTCATGAGTTGAAATTCGGCCTTGGCCACTTACTAGTTATGTGACCCTGGGCAAGTCACTTAATCCTGTTTGCCTCAGTTTCCTCACCCATAAAGGAAATGGCAAACCACTCCATTATCTTTGCCAAGAAAACCCCAAATGGGGTCATACAGAGTCAGATGCTACTGACACAAATGAACAAATATCTACATAGTCGTTTGCATGCTTTTCTACATTTCTACATAGTCGTTTGCATGCTCTCTTCTCCTTTAGACTATGAGCTCCTCAAGGACAGGAACAATCTTTTTGCCTTTCTTTTTACATCCCTAATGCTTAGCACAGGGCCTGGCACATAATAAATGCAAATGGCTAATAATTGTTTATTGACTGCCTGCTTTGGATTTAGATCTAAGATTTTTACACACAAGTGTTACTCTGAATATAATTAAAAATTACTTCTTATATATGGTGAAAAAAAAAAATCAACTGCCTAGCTCCATGTTTTTGAGCATTGAGGTTGAATTAGAGCATTTAAAAAAAATTATGTGGGATATATAAGAAAGATACTCATTTTTACAAATGTTGTATTATGAGGCGTGAAAGCAAAGCCCTAAATTCTTAATACTAACAACGAAAAAATATACCCAGCAGTACCATGTGCCCCTTGCCATTCACAAAACATATGCTAATTAGAGGTAAATATCATCTATCCATGACTAGACTTGCAAAGTCAGATTTGTTTTATAAACAGCAAAAAAGTATGCTTGCCACTATACACAGCATAGTCACCATTGACTTTCAGAATGTAGGTAAATGCACAGTGAAATAATTTTTGCTAGACATAGTCTAGTTTTCCCTCCCCATACCAATGAATTTTTCAGGGGCAGTTAGGTGGCATGGTGAATAGAGTGTCAGGCCTGGAGTCAGGAAGACTCTTTTTCCTGAGTTCAAATCCAGCTTCAGCCACTTACTAGCTGTGTGACCTGGGCAAGTCACTTAACCCTCTTTGCCCCAGTATCCTATTTGTAAAATGAGCTGGAGAAAGAAATGGAGAACCACTATAGTATCTTTGCCAAGAAAACCCCAAATGGGGTCATGACGAATTGGACACAACTGAAAAATGACTGAAGAACAACCACCATTGAATCCTTTGAGGAAGAAAAGTCTACTGAGACTCAGGAAGGAATTATTACCTTTGAAGAGATATCCAAAATAAAGTGAAAGAAAATAAAGTGTATGTTTATAATATATATATGTATATGTATATATATATATAATATATATACATACATATGTATGATACAGGAATATATTCCCAACTGTGTATATATATTATGCCTTATATTTGAGCATATGGGGGAGGCTGGCAGGTGGGAAAGGGCCTAAACCTGTGTGATTTTTTTCAGTGTAAGCATCTCCTGGTGGGGTAACTCCCTCTACCAATGCAGATGGCAATTCATCACTAACATCTAGTCTTAGAGAGTTTGCCTGAATCACTGAGAGGTTGAAGAACTAGCTAACATGTCACAGAAGCCACCGGACACAGAATAGTGATTATGTGTATAGGGCAAGATTTGAACCTAGTTCTTTCTGACACAAAACCTGGCCCTTTGTCCACCATACCATACTGTCTCTAGCTTTATACTACATGTGTATAAAATAGGGAAAGGAATTGAGTCCATAATCTTATTGGTAGAGGGGAAGAAACTCTATCAATGGAGGCCAGTATCTCCTTTGCACTTAAAGAGCATTGCCTAGATCTCTGAGAAGTTAAGTGACTTGACCAGGGTCACATAGTCAACGTATGTCACAGGCAGGATTTGAACCCAGGTCTTCCTGGCTTCAAGGCCAGATCTTTTTTGCACTATGACCCACTACATCTACACAAATATAAGTATCTAATTAGCTAGCTCTTATATCTAGCTATCTTATATGTATGTGTGTGGATATAGATATAGATCATATGGATATGGCTATGGATATGGATAATATACTCAGCACACATGATACAGCAATCACAAATCTATTTGTAAAAATTCTCAAGAAGACATAGGTCCTGGAGAACATTCAGAACATAGTATATATAACATGCAGAGTATATATTATATATATTTTACATTTTAATATCACAAAACCCACTAATATATTTCAAATATGTTTTAGCCTTCTGAATTCTATGGGCCATGTTGGCAAATAGCAATAATGTTCCCCAATTTCAAGGTATTATTTTTACTGAGCTACTCAAGCTGAAAGAAGCCAAACTAGCTGATGCAGAGACAGAGACACAGATAGAGACACAGAGAAAGAGAAAGAAAGCTCTATATTTCTCTATATTTCTGATATCTTAATATTAGAGGATATACAACTTTGTACCAAGCCTAATGTCACTATTTCTAGGAGTAAGACAGAATGACTTTTGGTCTAATGGTGCTCTTCCCTTCAGTGTTGCTTCCTTCACATCTGGTCGCCAAAGAGTCTCTCCGTCACCCTGCAGCCTGCTAATGAGATCCCCCATTTAATTAATACCATAAGAATTTTAATTCTGACTGAATCAATTTAACGTGATGTGATTTTGTCAGCTCTATTCCCCAAGTAAAAAGTGAGCCTGATGCTTATTACATACATCATTTCACGGGCCCTGCATTCCCTGCTGACTTAAACAAATTCTAATTAAGACTAATTAAAGCATCATTTATGAAAGCGCTTGTGATAGCTATGCAAACATTCTGGGTGGGTATGCTTTGCATAATAATTATCCTGGTTAATATTAAGGCTAGGTCCTTGGCAATTACGTCTTTGAAACAGAGAGTTATTCTGAATTTAGCCCTTTTCAGTGTGAGCAATTAATAAAAGAAAAAAAGTGCTAAATTTATGTAGTGACTTCATTAACAAAATAAATTTAGAAGTAGTAGTATTGTTTGCATTTTTAAACTAAGCATAATTTTTAACCCAGAGACAGTTATTAAAATAAAAGGGTGTAAATTCCTTGGTCTTATAAATTTATTATAGTCAGCCAGGGGAAAAAAATGCCCTTTATAAGATGCTCCTAGAATTTTTTAAAAACCTTTTTAAGCTGGGAAGTATATTATATTCTTAAAAACAACAAATAGACTAAATAGACAAAAACAAATAGATATGCATAAGAAAACAGAGTTATCAAAAACAAGTTGTATTTTAAATACAAGATTTGCACTATTTTGAATATCTCAAGATGGAATCAAGCAAGCTAAAGAGTTACCATAGCAGATTAAATTCTTGAGTGTTACAATGACTATTGATAGCCCTAAATGTACAGGGGAAAATGCTTCCTGACACCTGCTGAGTTCTGTGAAATTAAAAATTCTTCTAGCATTCACAGTTTGCATTACCTTTGTTTTTAAAGTCTCTATTATAATGTCACTACTCATGGAACAGCAGAGTTGAAATGTATTAGAATATTGTAGGTACCATTTGCCTTTCAAACTACCATTTGCTGCTCGTGAGGACTTTATAGCAGGGTCACTTGAAGTTGGAGGTTTCAAGAGGTGAATGGGAAGGATGAATGAAGGAAAAGCATGGCTCCTTTATTAAATGGGAAAGACAGGTTGATAATATATGGCATCAATAAGGCAGAAGCCTTTAATGCTTCTTCCACCTCTATCTTTACAAATAAAGTGCACAGCGAAGAGGGGCAGGAAATACACAGAGGTGGAGGGCCAGGAAACAAAATGGAGCTGGGTGAAGTCATATTTAAATAAGCTTGAATGTATTCAAATCTAGAGGCCCTGATGCCTTTCATTCAACCTCATGAAAAATCTTGCTAAAGTTCATAAAGACACTACTTCCATTTCTGAGAATTCAGTAAGGCCTAGAGAAGGTCTTGAAATTTATTAGAGAATCGCCTTATCATAATGTGAAAAGAAACAGGGATACCCTCTAAATTTAGCATACATGCTTAGCAACATATAAACAATAAAATCTATTTGTAAAAATTCTCCAGAGAGCACAGATTCCTGGGTAACATCCAGAATTGTTTGATTGTAAACAATTACTAACAGATTAACAAACTCTTAGGACTGAAAAGAGAGAGACAATAAGACAGTAGCAAAACTTTGAATTCTATACCAAGCATCAAGAACCTGGAAAGATAAGATTTGATATAGATTTCATAATGCCTAAGACAGTACATTAGTGACCTAGATCAGGTTAGATGCAGAGGATGGGTGTATGGGAATCTCTCTCACTGTGGGAAATACAACAAATGGTATTCCACTTAAGGAAAATGGTGCTGTGGAGAGAACATTGACTTTGGAATCAGAAGACCTGGGCTCAAATCTTAGCTCTTGCTCTTACTACCTATATGATTTCTGTCATTACCTATATAACCTTGGACAAGTCACTTCCCCTATATCAGTTTCCTCACCTGTAAGAAAAGGAGATTAGACTAGATGACCTCTAAGATCCCTTCCTTAAGTCTATGATGCTGTGACCTTCTCTGAAATCATAGCTCCTTAGCACCAAGAGTGGTCTTACAATTACTCATTATCAAACCCTAGGACCAGAGTCACTTCATAGTGTTATTAATAAACTGGATGTTGATGACTAATGTGAAAATATGTTTAATAGGAATTATATATATATATAGAATATAGCCTATATCAGATTGTGTGCCGTCTTGGGAGGGGAGGTGGGGAGAGGAAGAAAAATTTAAAACTCAAAAGGTGATGGAAGTGATTGTTGATAAATCAAAATAAATTAATAAAAAAACAGCATTCAAAAATACAAATTTAATAAAATAAATGTATGCTAATCCAAAAATTTTTAAAATGTAAAAAATAAACTGGATGTTGGAATAGAAAAACTGCTATTCATGAAGCTTATAAATGACATCAAATTGGAAGTGAAAATCAGTATCTTAGAAAATATGACCAGGAATCAAAAAAATCTTGGTAACTGGAATAATTTGAAAGTCAGAATAGACTTCATTATGGGAAAGTTTCTTCATTAAAGTTAGGTGATGGTGAAGTCTCAAAGGTTATTAGTGGAATACAATCTTTGGAAGGCCCAACAGCTTGAAAAAGTATTGAATATAGACCTAAGATTACTCTATAGCCTGAGGACTAGTCTAGGTAAGTTGGGAGAGGCTCAGTCCAGGAAGCTGGCCACCAGGTGATAATTAGTTTTGAATCCTGGAATTACTGAAGGCCATTGACTAAGGCATAAGGAATTGAGATCTCCATCAGTGAAAGACCACTCATACTAATGAAGTCATAGAGGTTTTCTAAGGTTGAAGTAACTTTAAGTTCATAATACTACAAGAGAGTAAGAACAAACTGTACAAATATAAGCTAAGAAAGGACACACTCCACAAAAGATTTTCAGTCTCATCGTGTGCAAAAACAGGAGCCCAGCCATTCAGTTTTTAAAAATCAAAGATAATACCAAAACAAAAATAGCCAGTATAAAGCTACTGTACTAATTTCATAGCAATTTTTGTATGTATCCAGAATACTGAGTGCTCATAACTAAAGTCAGATGTGGAGAAATATGAGCTTGATGGATTTGAGAGAGATAACATGCTAGCTGGGAAAATAAATACGACTTAAAGTGATTCAAATAGTTGTTAAATTTTAACTTTAAAACTGTAAATAATGGTACATTAATAAATAACAGGGTGGTTTATATCATGGATTACTCCATTATTCGGGATTTTACACAGAGGATGGAGACTAGTTAATCTTGGAGAGAACTGGCTGCTGCAGTGGAACGAAAGCTCCTGAAAAGAAGAAACTGTGTTGGTTTTGTGTTTGTAGACCCTTTTCCTAGGACAGTTCTTTGCATGTAGCAGGTACTTGTTGAATTGAATTGTGATTCATAACAAAAAGGAAATTTGCTAAATATCAGAATAAGATCTTTAGGCTCAATTTAAAATTCTAGATGTCTATCAAGAGATCATTTAGTTTGACCTCCTACCCCTGAATAAGCGAATGCTTAAACCAAGTAGGCAACCTATGGCTTTGATGCCAATGAGAGAGAGGGAGAGAGAGAGAGAGAGAGAGAGAGAGAGAGAGAGAGAGAGAGAGAGAGAGAGAGAGAGTAGACCTATGATTTCATGAGTGGACAGAATTCCCAAGGAAGAAAATTCTCTCTTCAATGCAGTTTGGCAACTATTCTATAAATTATGGTGCTAAAGAGTTACCTGAAACACAGAAAGGTTGAGATTTGTCTGAGGTTGAACAGCTGCTGCATGCGAGAAATAGGATTTGAACTCAATTTATCCTGACCCTGAGCTCAACTCTACCCACTACATCCTGCCTCCTTTCTAAATAACTTCAAAGATTTTTTTTAAATCTGGCTGCTTGAAGGTGATAATCATACTCTTTCCTCTTCGAAGAGTGAACCTGAACAAGCATATATTAAGTGGCTACTATATGCACTCTTTTTGTTTTCTCACAACCCTTCCCTGCCAGCATTGATTTTTTATAAATTTTAATTTTTCATCATGAGTATAAAATGAATATTTATTTTACTTTTCATTTCCTTCCTTGCTAACAATATCAATAATTTCAAGTGATTATTAATATTCCTTTTCCATCTTCAAGATCTGTCTGTTCCATTCTTTGGTGGAACCACATATTCATTGGAAAATAGTTTCTTCTTTGAATGTCATACAAATGTGGTCATTTTGATATGCAGCACTTCTGTCTATAATATTTCTTGATTTTTCTTCTTTGTTAGAATTGTTTACATCATCAGAATTGTTGTTGTTACTTGTTAATAATTGTTGTAATATATGATTTAAATTAGTTTGTTGTACTTGTTTTTAAAAAGAGTGAATCTGTAAATTGTTATTGAATATAAGAGAAAATTATTGTGTTATGCTGCATTCAGAAAATGATAAACAGAAGTATGTATAGAATGGTTTTACATATATATATGTATATGGGAGAGGGGAGAGGGAAGAAAAAAAGGAAAAAAGTTACAGGATAACTTTATTATATATTTAATAGGAAAAGCAAGTTGTACATAATAGATTTGCAGTTTCATGTACTATAATCATTTTTTTCCTACTGTACTATATTATGGAAATACTTGTTTTCTTTCTTAAGTTCAGAATAAAATAAATTTAAAAAGAAGTAATGAAAGGGAGAGATTAAAAAAAACCTGAAAAGACTTTTATAAATGTATACAACCCAAAGTAAGAAGAACTAGGAGAATTGTTTATATAATGACTGCAATATTTTAAAGGAAAAGAACTCTGAAAGACTAAGAATTCTGATTTAATAAATACTTGTTGTCTTGATCATCCTGCAAGATCTCCTCAGCTTTCGGACTCTACCTCATTAGTACCCTCTGCCTCTCTGACTGGAGGGTGGGGCCATAAACTCTAAACCTCTATTTAAGGAGAGAGCTCAGCCCAGACATTTTATTTCTCACCAAGCTGCACTACCTTGGGACTTCTCTGACTGACTTTTCCAGCCTGCCCCTGCTTCTGGTACCTTCTTCTCCTACCCCACCCCTACTCTTCAACTTCCCTTTGTGTTTTGTCTTCCCACATTAGATTGACTAGAGGTAAGAGATTGTCTTTTTTTTTGGGGGGATTTTTATTTATATCCCCAGGGCTTAGCACAATGTGCATCACATAGTAGGCACTTAATAAATATTTATTAATTATTGACTATTGATTGATTAATTGCAGTCATGACTCCAGAAGACAGATGATGAAGCATATTTCCCATCTGTTGGCAAAGGAGTGATGAACCTGAGGTGCAGAACATTTTCAGACAACCAAAGTGTGAATCTGTTTTGCTTGACTATAACTATTTCTTACAGGGGAGAACTAGGCAGAGAGAGGCGGGGATGGGAAAGAGGGAGGAATGATAGCAAGGCAGAAGAAAAGAAAGAAAATGCTACTGATGAAACATTTTAAAATACACAGAAAAGAACAGAAGGAACTTTATAAGGAGACACAAACATTGTAGAGTTGATTGTTGAATATTCTAATATTTAGAAAGAAACCATCTATGCATACTAGAGATTCATGGTTTCATGGAAATGTTCATGTTCAATTGTTGTGAAGCTGAACATTTATTAAAAAGCAAACCTATAATAACGACACTTTTTCAGGACATTCTATCATTTCTGTAGACACCCAGGAAAGAAAGGAAGTCATTTCATACTTGCTACACTGGGAAACATCTTTAGTCCATCCCCAGGTAAGCACCAGAAGGAGCAAACTAAGCATATTTTCTATCAATAATGCTCAATAACTAAGGGTCATTCTGAAAAGCTCTCTAGCTCTCTCTCTCTCGCTCTCTCTCTCTCTCTCTCTCTCTCTCTCTCTCTCCCCCTCTTTCTCTCTCTCTCTCCCATATATATGTATGTATGTATGTATGTATGTATATACACATATGTATGTATATATACGCACATACATATACACATACATATGTGTGTATACCTATATACATATATAGCTATATGCCAATGTTGTATGTGAATGAAACACTCTAGGATCTTTTTAAGGAATCCAGATAACTAGCATTTCAATTTTTTAAAAAAATTAAAAAGAAATTTTTACTTGTCAAAATTCCCATCTTTCCATTATGCTAATAAATATTTGAGTAATAGTTGAACCTTGGTCTTTCTAATTCCAAGTTAGGAAGTACTTTATCCACTGTGTAATTCTGCTTCAATTTAACAAACATCTCTTATATACAAGGCACTATGCTAGATGCTGGAGATTAAAAAAAAAATAGAAAATGTCCTTGGCCCTGAAGAGCTCATGTTCCATTGGAGCCTAGATTACTGCTGAGCCATTGACTTAATAGTTAAAGAGTGAAGTACCTCATCTGTTTGTGCCTCATTTTAACTTGTCTGTAAAAATAAGAATGAAAAGACAAATGACTCAGAGCTTTAGGAAAAAGAGAAGTAGCTCACAGTCAGTCAATAAACATTGAAGAAACACCTCAGAAATAGTGAAGGTGGGGTGGAAAGGCCAAAAAAGAGAATTTACCATTTGTTTTCCTTTGAGCACTCTAGGTTTGGTTGGATTTAACTTTATCAAGTGAAAAGTCCATATGAACTAACGTCCCCTTTCTCTATTCTCCAGTGACTAAAAAGCTGTAGAAGCAGTTTCTTTGCCCAAGTGGAAGTGAGCCTGTTAAGGAAGGGTTAAACTGACAATCCAAAAGGAATTTCTATTTGTTCAAATGAAAATTTAGTCTTGAAGTATAATGTGAAGTAATCAGTTAAAAGAAAAGGCAAACCCTATCCGGTGAGGCAGCAAGAACTAGAAGGAAATGTATTTTGAAATGGAAAACACTAAAGGGAAGAAGAGAGGAGCAGAAGTTGATCTTGGAGTTTCTCTCCCAATAGATACAGTGGAGACTTGATCATTCCATGATGTATTACAAAGTTTGGAAATGGTCTAGGCCAGACCTGCACAACTGGGTAGGTATGGGCCAAAATTAAAATAGGCTAAATTTCTTCAGGCTGCAGATAGGTTAGACTAGAGGCAGAGATGGTTGGTTGCTACAGGTCATGTGACAAACAACAGAGTGCACAGTGACAACCCTATATTTTTCAGGGGCCACCAGAAATCCTTTGGCGAGTTGAAGCAGCCCCTGGGCCACATGTTGTGCAGGCCTGGTCTAGGCTGTTCCTCCCTTCTCTCCTCCTACCTTTCTTTTGATCACGTCATTGTTTTCTCGGCACCTTCAACAGTAGAGGGGCAGAGGCTGAGAGACTCATAGATCTGAACTTAAGGGTCATCTAGTCCAGCCCCTCATTTTATAGATGAGGAAGCTGAGACAAAGAGAAGTGAATGAATAAACGAATAAGTGAAAAAAAATTATTGCCTACTACGGGTAAAGCAATGTGCTAAGCCTTGGCAAGACAGTCTCTGGTTTCAAGAAATTCATCTTTTAATGGAGAAGACAAGAGATATATAAGTTTTCAGCTAAAAGTCAGATGGGAGGGCTTCATGGCCTTTAGGGTGCAGCAGCAAAGTGGATGGTGGTGCATTTTCCTTAATGTTATTTCCACTGATAAAGCCTTATCTTTCTGATGCTGAACCAGTTGACGGTGTCAAGGATATTTTCGAGAAGAACTTTCTTTTCTGGATTTTCAGTAGCCATGGCTGTCAAGAATGCAGAGGGCAGCAGCACGACAGAAGTGATTTCCTGGTCATATCTCCATCATTCCCTGGATGATGACTGTGGGTCTGAGAAGGAAGGGGAGCCAGTGGTCAGCACTGCTAATCCCAGGTGTTACGGATTGTCTCCATAAGGGTCTGAGGGGAGGTGGTAGCAGTGATTTGACTCCTCACACATCACTTCCTGTCTCTCACTTATTGTGCCTTGATGCTTCACCTAGGCCATCTTGTTTGGAAGTGAAATTACTTGCCCAAGGTCAAGCAGTTCAGGGGATTTGAACTCGTCTAAATGAATGACTCAATGAATCAATGAATATTTATTAAGAGTCTGCTATGAGCCAGGCACTGTATTTTCCAGCTCACTTTCTAATGCACCATACTAAAAATCATAAATCAATCCATTTCACTACATGTCAGCAGCTGTGACAAAAGCCTTGTGGGGAGCAAAGCAGCAACTTGCAGCTGAATGAGGGCTGAGGATTATCTGTACACTTTGGTTAGTCTTTCTCTACCTGAACCTCATTATCATGGATAATTTAGAATTGGCTCTTTTCAGTTGCCCTGATGTTGCAAAAGGTGGTCCCTGCCCATCCCTTAAGTCTCTGGGTACAACTTATAAACATTGCAGATGGAAATGATATTGTTTAATTAGTGAATATTCAACAGGATGAACCCCAAATCAAAATATCAATATGCATTGTATAAACAGAAGAATTTAGAAATATATGTTAATTGTATCTAGTTAATTTTTAACAGCTTCTTGGTATATTAGCTTTCTAGGTTGTACTCTATGCCTTCCCAGTATTACTCTATTGACAGGCAGCTGGTGCAGTAATAAAACTGCTATTCCCATATCTGCCAAGGGCTCAGAGAGAGATGAGTACAAGACAGATATCTACCCACTCACCATTTAACGTGTACCGTTTCCTACTGAACATGCAGATGGCATGGCGGTCCCAGATTTCATTTGAGTTAATCTAATCCCTCCACTGCTCCCACTAGAAAGGAGGGCATTAGCAGCCATATGTCAACCAGATTTGTCAGATTATTCATTACAATTAATTGCTGTTCTCACTTAAGGCCTTTAAGGCTGTGAATTGCTCTGAATTCTATTGCAAACACAAAATTATGAGTAAAAGACTTTAGCCTTGTCATTCAAATTTCACGCTGACCTTTATCAGCTTTTGGCTTTTCCATGGGTGCTGGGCTGAAAGCTTTCTAATTGGTGTTCCATTTCTTCCTCACTACAGGTAAGCTGTCGGGCTAGGCAGTAAGTATGACCAGAAAGACAAGAGGAAAAACTCTCAGTTCCCAGTAGACAGTATTTAACTGCCAACTAATAATACATTAGTAGGGTAATGAAATGAGCTAGATGTCATAATGACCCCATATACTAATTAAACCTCCAAATACTGCAGATTTTTAAGACGTTTTCTGTCCTAGAAAGGCTTATTTTTGGAACCGCATTTCTTTTTTACATTGTTTCATTATTCCAGCTCTTTTGTAAGTTATTATGGGTGATCATTAGAAATTAACCAAATTAATACTCACACCTTTGCACACCAAGGGGGAATGCAGACTGCAGACTCCAGGAGGCTGATCTCTCCCATTGAGTCCTTTTAACATGCATGTGGGACCAAGCAGGTTTCTGAATCTAGAGCTCAACAAAAGTTATCCTTGTACTCCTTAGGTTTGCTCTGGACTTGGCATCAGGCCTCAAAGCAGCAACCCTCTTGCCCTAAGCTCTCCCTCGCTTTGTCAAGGCACTGGAGAATATACTGCTTGATTTTGGTTGAGTCCTGCTGCCTGTTAAACTCCACCCAAGCAGTGGTTAGATGAAACCTGTACCATTTGATTAGACTATCATCAGAGGGGCCTTGATTACCAAGAAGTGTCTGTCATTGAGATTATTAAGCCACAGTGGGACTGCTCTGATTAATACTTTGTTTGCAACTTCAGGCCAGTGATCGTGTCAGATGTTTCACAAATCTTGACATAAAGGTTTTATTAAAGACCTCCTAAACAGGATAGGTTGACAGCTTTGACTTCTAGTGTAGGGGTGTCCTTCTTTATCTTTAAAGTTCTTGTTAGCAGAGTAGTTTAAGGGTCACGTCTGGGTGGGATTGAAGGGGAGGTGAGGAAATAATGCATTTATTCAGTTGGATTGTATCATTGTGGTCACTGTCAAATGGGAGTTTAACCATTCAGATGTTGGGGACATTGCTGTAACACCAAGAAGAGCATGTGAGTAAACGTAAGTATACTCTAAAACAGCCACAGTAAGACAGCTTTTTCATTGCTTCATTAAAACAAACTTCTGCAATAAAAAGAATAGCATGCAGCAATTAATCCCTGCATACATACATACATACATACATACATATATATATAAAGCATACATACATAAAAATGCATATATGTATAATATATATCTATACATACATATTATATATGTTGCATATATACATATTATACTTATATACATATACATACATATTATGTAGGTATATAATATATATCTATACATACATATTAAACTAGTAGTAGATTTTTAAAGGTATCAGGGAGGCTGGCCAAAAGCTCCATAGTTCCATTTTACTTCCTCTTCCCCTTCACCTCCCCCCCACCCCTCCCCTCCATCCCCACCCCACTGTACTTGCCTTCTTTATTACATAAAGAATTATTACAATGTCTTCAGAGCCCTGCCTTGGTCATACTGCTGAGGCCAGCAACCTCCCTGTGGGATGGAAACCATTGTCTACTTCTTTATTCAATCCTTGTGAATAGCACAAAAAAATTTTAAGCAGGATTTCTGCTACATCCTGATTGGAGTTGTTCCCTTTGCATAGAAAGAACAAACACAATATAAAACACATAAATATAATTGGCCTTCAGATAATGTATATATGTTTATATTTTTTAGAGTTTGTGTGCAGGGGGGAGGGGAAGTCTTGAAATGAATGAATGAACATGTTGAAAGAATAATTTCCCATTTCTCAATTGATACTGAAGAATATCTTCCCTAACTAGAAACCTGTTGATAGGCTTAAATCTTTTTATGTTTATACCTCTTCCTCCATCTGGTACCTTTTCTACAATTGATAAGATTCTAGTAAGAAAATAAACTGAAGGGAAGAGATGATTTGCTGAACAAACTTTGATGTCACAAGGCTAGCCAATCAAAAAAAAAATTAAGCTACACACAGAAGAAGCAGAGAATGGATACTACAGAAAGATAAGAAATGAGTGCTCACACAAACCAAAAAGGAAAGAAAGGGAGATATCTACGCTTTAAACATTTTTAATGAGAAAAGACCAAAAGCAGAGTGATTGCCTAAGAATATGGAAAAGGAGATAAGAAAGGGGTATGACTCAATTCATAGCCCTTGTGCCTGCTCTCCTTTGCAGCTGTTGTCTAATAAATTGGCTGAGTCAACCATGACTATTGATATAATTAATTGAAACCAAATGCCTCTGGGCAAGTAACTTCCTCTCTCTGGACCTCCTTCATTTTATCTCTAAAATGAGCAAGTTGCCCTAGATGATCTCGAGGTCCCTTGTAGCCCTAAGATTCAATGAATCGATGATTCAAATCAGTAGGTACAGAGACCCACAGAAAACAGGTATAGAACATATCCAAGGCCAGAGGCACATCAGTCTGTTCATCAGAGACTGAAGACCTTTGGGCACAGCTGCAGTAATCTATTGTTACATCTACATAAATTCAACTGGGGATGGTGCAGAGGGAATAGAAGTTAATAATGAGTTTTGCTTCTTTCTTCAAAACATTCAAGCCCATTGTTTTTCAGGGACTATCTGTGTCTTTCTGCCCTTGTAAAGGGAATTGAACTTTAACATTTTTAGGAGTTTTCCCACTAAATATAATCAGTTATTCCTATTTTAATACAAAAACCTACTTCCAGCTCCTCCTTCCTAAACCCATTAAAAATGATTTCTCCTTCCTCAAACAGTTCTGAGATTATTATGTTTTGATCTTTTTCCCATTTAAATTCTATTTTATTTTATCCTTATTTGGGTACATATCAGATGATGATGACTATGATGATGATGATGATGATGATGATGATGATGATGACTATGACAAGTGGCATACAGAGTACTTTAAAGTTTGCAAAGGGCTTTTCATACACACCATCTCCAAAGTCTTAGTGAAGTTTCAAGCTATTGATGATTAAGTCTTTTGGGATTCCCTGTATATTATCTCATTTGATCCTCAGATCATAAGCTTCTTGAGGACTGAACTATATCATATCTTTTTTACCCAATGCCTAGTATAATCCTTTGCAAATAGTAGGTAGTGAATATACAGTTTGTTTGTTGAATTGGAGAGAAAATAAAATGCTAGATGAGAGGTTCTTTCTGGCTCAAGTCTTTGTGAACTCTTAAGAGTGAAATACAGCATCGATATGACCTTATGGTAACTCTTCAATCTCATTTGGGAGGAACTTTTCTGTATTGGGTCTGAGTCTACAGATAAATTCTTTGAAAGTTGATAAAATCCATGCAACCTATTCTGAATAATGCAAAATGGAACAAACTACATTTTTTCCCTCACTAAAAATAAAAATGCTTTGACCTTTCTGGTACTTGTATGACTCCAAAGTGGCTGAAGCACTATATTTCAAGTTTAGAAAAAAATTGAAACTACTAAGAGAAAGTTGAATTACATTTACAGGAAACAAAATATAAACTCTTAAGACTGTCTTCTCCATTTAAGGTTATGATGTATGATTTTCAGTTCTTTACAAACAAAGCCCATCTGTTTTAAGATTTCTTCTACTGAGGGACCCCAAGTTAAAATAGACAGCAAATCTATCACAATCTTTGTTTTCTTCCTTTTACTTAAAAGGATGCAAATAAAATGCAAAATCCCACTCAATGAAATACTATTAGTAAACACCAGTCTTCAGGTGTTTATCATTAGGTCTAACCTATTTTCAGAGAAAGCAAAGGTAGGACCCACCTTATGAACTAAAATTCCACACTGGAAGCCCAGCAGGAAAGGCTTTCAAAAATGAAATTCTGAAAATGCAAAGAGAAGCAACTGAGGGTGAGGGGTAATAAATGGGGGACAAATGATGTGGATTCAAAGGGATCTCATCAATCAACTTAGATTTTTAACACTAGAAGGACCAGAATTTAAGAATACCTCAAAGAATCAAGCTGTGTTAGTCGATACCAGTCATTTTTTAATCCATGAAACAAAGAAAATAGAGACAATAAAATGAAAATTGTTGTACCAAAGTAAAATTACAATATCTGCTTATAATTCTCTATACTGACAGTGTTTTGCACAGATAGGAGAAATTATAGTAGATTATAATAAAACTATTTTTACAATTTTGTGTCAATTGACACGGTCCTTTTCTACAAATTATGTAAGCAGGGGCAGGTAACAAAGGATGAATATAAAAGCATAGCACAGTAATATAAAAATAGAAGGCTTAGTGGTCAGAATAATATGGGGCTAGTAAAGAAAATTAAGAACAACATAAGTTTTTAAAGCTACATGAATATGAGATGATATAGAGATGAAATGTAGATGTAGATAGAGATAGAAATGATATATACAGATAGAGATGATATAGATGTAGACATGGAAAGACCTGCTGATTGGGATGGTTGCAACAATAATAATGGACAAAGGAAAAAAGAGCTGCTCAACTTTTTTTTTGCTTGTTTTCTCTGCCAAGGGAAATTATCTTTGAATAATAAAGGAAAGAACAAAAATGGTCAATGGGGAATTAAGTTCCAAATCAAATCAGGAGGTAGTAAGAGAGCACCAAGCTGCCCTAGATAAGGTCAGCACAAAGAAACTCAAAGCATCAGCCAATGTGACTTGTGAACCACTATCAGTGGATTCAAGAGTTCATAAGAGGCACTTCAAAACAGAAATAGACAAATGTCCCAATTTTTTTTTAAAAGGCAAGAAAATGAAGTCTGCAAATTATGGCCCATCAAGCTTAGCCTAGCAAAATTCTGAAGTATTTTCCTAAAGGGATGGTTAGTGAAAATGTGGAAAAAATAAGTAGTGATTGATTTTATATGGCTTCATCAAGAACAAGTTAAAGTAGACCAACCATTGTAATCTTCAACAAGATTGCTAGATTTATAGATCATGGGAAGGTTATAGATAGAGTTTACACAGATTTTAGCAAAACATTTGGCAGTCTCTTGTGCCATTTTTGAGTTAAAAAAAAAAAGCAAATACATATAGACTAGAAGATAATAGAGTTAGGTACATTTGAAACTGGTTGAATGACCAGACCCAAAGAACAGTCATTAATTGTTCAGTGTCAACTTGGAAGGAGGTCTTTAGTATAGAACTCTAAAATTCTTGGTCCTATGCTACTTAACCTTTTTATCAGTGACTTAAAGAAATAGATGTCATGATTATTGATTTGAAGATAAAAAGCTGGGAGGGCTTAATAATAATAATAAGGATAAGAATAGTAGCATTTACATAGCACTTTAAGATTTGCAAATCACTTTAATTATTATTTCATTTGAGCCTTACAACAACCTTGTGAAGTAAATACTATTAATTTTCCCACTTTATAGATGAGGAAACTGAGGTTGAAAGAGGTTATTAAGTGACTTATCCCAGATTGTATGATATCTGGAACATTGGATGACAGTCAGATTCCAAAAAGAACTTGACTGGATATAATTAATGAAATTGAATAGGAATGGTTTTAAAAGTTTTATACTTGGGTTCAAATAATCAGTTTCAGAAATACAAGACAGAGGAGGTTTCACTAGACTAACAGTTTGTTTGAAAATACAGAATTTTATGGCTTACAATCCAAAATTGTGTCAACAGTGTGACACAGCAGTTAAAAAAAAAGTAATCAAATCTCTGGCCACACTAATGAGGTAGAAGGGTAGAGGAGAGAGCTTCATTTTGCCCCTGGGAGCACCACCTTGGGAGCATTGTGTCCAGTCATGAGTACCACATTTTGGGAGGGATTCTGACAAGCTGATAAGTATTCTAAGGAGGTCAACCAGGATGGTAAAGGGTCTCGAGATCATGCCCAGCAAATATCAGTTGAAGGAACTGGATCTGTTTAGTTTAATAACAGAGGGCTTAGAAAAGATCTGATCAGTCTCTGAAGTATTTAAAGGGTTATTATGTATATAAGATGTTAGACAGTAGAATTAGGCAAAATGAATAGAAGTTACAGATGTTGGCCTGATATAAACAGAAGCTGCCTTACAATTATTACAATTCAAAAGAACACTAAGTTGCCTCAAGAGGTTGTGCTTTCAACATCACTAGGGAACTATGGACAAAGGGAAAATGATCCTATGTCAAGAATGCTATAGAGAAGATTCTGCCCTAGATACCTCTGAGCTTCTTCCTAACTCAGTTTCTTTGAAATTGTGAGTCTAGATCAAGTAGCCAATTTTGCCCAGACATTTTAATGGCAGAACCTTGAGAGAATACTTACATGTAGGGGAAAGGGAGAGAAAGAGGAGCTGGACAGAGAAGGAATTGTCCTAGAGGTTGGAAAAGACCATGATGGTTTAATTCCACAGACCATTTTTGAAGGTGGAAGTGATCAAGCTTCAAAAATGTCAAAAAGATTATAATAGAGCTTTGCTGGGTTTCATCTTCTTCCACCATTCCATTTAGTTACCCTCACCTTTAGAACTGTTGTTCCTCTGAAAACATATTCATTTTGTCATAAAAGGAAAGACCAAGAGCTTAAGAAAAGCTTAAATGATCAGAATCAAGAGTAAATTGGGAAGAGTAGGAAAGATGGCTTAAATGACCAAAATGGAAAAGTTAAAATTCTCAGAGCAATGGGAGCAAAAATAATTGAGGAATTCAGATACAGTGAATCCAAGACTTAAAAAAAAAGGTAGGGAAATTGTTGTGTGATAAACTCATAAGTAGGCAAGAGTAAGTTTTTATGGTTAGTCCTACATACAATATGTACACCATCGCTCTAACATGAAAGTAAAAGGTGGTAGGAACAGATAGTGGATCAATTTCCTGTGTTAGTCTCAGGATGGTGATGTGAATCTAAGATAGCTTGGTTGAAAGAAATTGAAGGGAATAAAGGGGTCTTGGGGTAAAGAGGTAGTTTACTTTTGTGTATAGGATTTTTGCAGGTTGAATGTTTTTAGGAAATACTTGGTTTGTGAAAATTAAGGGAACAAGGCCAAAAACATGACTTAAGCTTTGGCATAATAAAAACTGTAAATAGTGTTTTAACATGAGGCACTGGATCTTCATGTCCAGTTAGCTTCCCATCCTGTACTATTGTCTAGAAAAGAAATTATTTCCTTTTTAATTTTATTTAAGGTACACATACGCAAAGTAGAATTTAGGGTCTGACTTCTCTCCCTAGAGAAATCTGACCTATTAAAATGAACTGACTTTTCATTTTCAAACAAATTTTTAAGTACAAGAATTCCAGCAGAATTGCACATTCAGAACTATGGTAACCATAAAAGGAATTCTAGGATTTTGTTGTTGTTGTTTTGGTTTTGTAGGAAACTCAGAAATTAAAATTTTAAATATAATCCTGTGTGATGTACATCTGATGTTTCTAAGTGTGGAAAAATAGCAACTTCAGCTTTAGAGTGCTGCCATCCTATTTCCTTCATTATGGTTCTTCTCATAAATTCTAACAATATCAAATCTTGAGACAGACCTAATGACATCATCATGCTGCACAAAGGCTGTTAGACCTGCTCATTTTCTCACTGAATATTATGTATTTTTGACATTTTCCCCACCTCTTTCATGTAAGTCCTTGGTAAGTATCTATGACATGTGGTCATTTTTTAATATACTTCATCTTCAACAAATTTCTTTCTCTATTCCTCTGATAAAAAAAAAATTAAACCTGGTTACCTTTGAAGAGCTGTCTTCTTCTTTCCTGGAGTGTATTAATATAAATGAAATTCATTTTGAAAAATATGAGTCCTTACTGTGATTTCTTTGTTTCACAATACATGCATTGTTCTTTTAGCATCCAAAGCTGCTCAGACTCTTATATTTGTCTTTATTTGAAGATTTAAAGTTAGTTCATTTAATCAGGCCAGCTTTAAGCTGGAGAGAAAAATCAAGGCCTGAATTCCATTCTGCGCATACACACCCTAAATCAAAGTAGACATTATTTATCTAGTCAAGAGAACGAAGTGGGAAACTAATTGGGCATGAGGGTAAGGTGCTTTGTGTGCTGAAACACTATTTAATTGCTTTAGTAAAGGAAAAAGTTCCAAAGATGGCTGTAAGATATTCATCCCTAGAGAAGATTAAGTATAGGACAAACATTTCCCTTGGTTGTTTGGGGTGTGGTGCCACCCTGGAATAGGGGACTGGCCAAGATGCCCTTTTGAAGGCTCTTCCAGATTATATACTCTCAGCTTATCTGTTGTCTTGGAGAAGGGAGAACAGAACAGATTATCTTTTTGACAGAGATCCAAAATTCTAAATAAGGCATAGTCTAATAATTACTGTTGTCTGCTGTTAGGACATAGTCATGCTATAAGTCCCTGTAGGAAAATTATGGGGGAAAAGTCCCCAATAGGTGAGTTCACCTCTCAACTTCTTCAAAGTTCCACACTTGGTTCAAAAAAAAAAAAAACACAGAACAAATCAGTTGCACAAGTGCAAATGAGGGAGACATAACCAGATAGGAATTAATGTAAAAAAGGCATTGTGGGGTAGGGAGCAGTGGAGGAATGAAAGTAAGGAGGGCTTTAGTAATCTCCAAGCCCAATATCAAAAGTGTGATATAGAAGGCAAAAGAATCTAACAAAATCTTAGGCCACATTAAGAGAAGCACAGTGTCTAGAACAAGGTAATAATCATTCTTCTGTATCCTGCCCTGGTCAGATCAAGTCTATGGTACTGTGGTCAGTTCTAGGTGACACATTTTATGATAGACATCGACAAACTAAAGAATCTGGAGGAAGGTGATGGATAGTTGGAAAACCTTATCGTTTGAAGATTGATTGAAGAAATGAAGGATGCTTAACCTAGACAAGTCTTTGAATGGACATAATTGTCTTAGTGTATATTTGAGGAATAGGGCAGCTAGGTGGTGCAGTAGATACAGCTCTGGGCTTGGAACCATAAAGACTCCTCTTCATGAGTTCAAATCTGGCCTCAGACACTTACTAACTATGTGACCCTGGGCAAGTCACTTAACCCCATTGCCTAGCCAAAAAAAAAAAGGAAATGGAGTAGGTCAAATCTTCTATGCTAATCAGTAGTGGGATTGAGCCTGTTAATAGTCCCTGCACTTCCAGTCCAGTCTGAGTGAGATAGGAGGACTTTAAAATAAAATTTTCAAAATAAAAATAAACTAACATATGCACATTCATATGTAAATACATAAATACTTATAGATAGATAGTCATGACTGGATAGATTAAATAAAGAAGATATTAATGAAAGTGGGATATTCTACCTTAGATGTTAATGAGTTCCCCATCAATGGAGCTCTTCAAGCAAAAGACAGGAAACCACTTGCTAGAGATGTTAGTTTGAAGGAATTGGACTAGATGGCCTCTGAGGTCTCTTCTAACTCTAATATTCCATTGATCTTATAATTCTGCGACTATGTAGACTAACCAAAAGGACCCTACTTATTCTGGAAAACTTTTCCTGGATCATCCAAAAAAGGTAAATATTGCTGGAAAAAAAGCAACAGGGCACAGTTAAGGAGTGAGGAGACTGTGGTCAAGGGCCAAATCCCACCCACCACCTATTGTTCTATGGTTTACAAGTTAAGAATGGATTTTTCATTTTTAAATACAATAAAACTTTGTTTGAAAACGTAAAAGCCATTCTTAGTTCATGAGCCATACAAAAAACAGGCCACATTTAGTCCTTGGAGAGTCGTTTTCTGATTCCTGCAGTGGAAAGAGGGCCAGTCTGGAGTTAGGAAGACCTGAAAGTATAGCCTCTGTCATATACTGACTATGTGACTCCAGGCCAGTCACTTTTTGTCCCAGTACCACAGACAACACTCTTAAGACTATAAAGTACAGAACAGTCACCAGTCAACATTGGTTGGGGGAATCCCTTAACTGGAATTGACTATACCAATAAAATCACAAGCCTGCACAAAAGAAAAAGCTGAATTCAACCTGGAAAAATGTTTAAATGAGGCTGTTCTTCACCTGGAAATTCAATGCAAATTATCTGTTTCTTTGTTTTGCTGCATTTGTCTGTGCATCTAGTTCTAAACCTTGGAGGTGGGGATCATACCTAGATATTGTATAGCATTCTTTTAGTATTCTATAAAGAGGGTGGAGAAGAAATATGATCAGTGGTGCTTTTTGAGGGGTATATATTTGTTGCATGGGCTGACAGTTCTGAAATTGCTTTGTTTCAAATACCTTTTGTCTCAGTCTACTTCATTTCACAAAATCACAGGAATCACAAGATTTCAGAGTTGCAACCCTCAGTGGTTCAAGTAATCCAACCCCTGATCCCCCTTACTCTGCCCAAGAGCATCTTCACTTCAACATGCCCAGCAAATGGTCATCTAGCCTTTGCTTGAAGACCCCTGATGATGGGGAACCTACTACCCTCTAAGAGTTTTGGATCACTCTTATTAGGAAGTATGTCTGTATTTCAAGCCTAAATTTGCCCTTTTTCAACTTCTATTTATTTCACCTCCCCCCACCCCAATTCCTTTTGTCCCTTGCTAGTGATCTGCCCCATACTCTGACTGTCCAGGAAAACATGCCCTTTTCAGTTGATCATTCCACTCTCATAACTGCCCAGAACTACCTCTATACTCCACAATTTGTCACATGCTCCCTTTACTCTGGCAGCTCTTAAACCAGCTCTTTTCCTAGATAATTAGAAAACATGTTGACACCTCCCTTCTCTTGATTCTGCTCTTCTGAACATAAACTATCCTAACTCCCCTTCTGGGAATAAAATATAAGATTTGTTTCTTGTGCTTATGTAGAAAGTTAATAAATTATTTCTTCATTTTATTCACATTCTTGTTCAATTGTCCATCACTTGTCGCTATCACCTGTATTACCAATATGTTTGTCCAGATGGGTGGGATCCATCTTAGCTCATTTATTCATTCAACAAATATTTGTTGGGCTCTCACTATTTGTAGCAGAAACAATCCCTGGGGGCTAAAGGTCCTGTCCAAAAACTCCATTTGGTTTGGTGCCTAACTTGTCACACGGAGATAAATGAAGAGCCTGGTCAGTGGAGTAAGCTCTGGATTTGGAAACCAAAGACTTGAGTTAGAACAGGCTTGGGGATCCTGCATCCTTAAGGTCACATGTGGCCCTCTAAGTCCTCACGTGGGGCCCTTTGACTGAATCCAAACTTCATAGAACAAGTACCTTTAATAAAAAGATTTGTTCTGTAAAACTTGGACTCGGTCAAAAGGCCGTACCCAAGGACCTAGAAGGCCACATATGGCCTCGAGGCCACAGGTTTCCCACCCCTGGGTTAGAATAATAGATCTGCAGCAATAGCTGTGTAACCCTGGGAAACTCATAATTTCCCTGAGGCTTTTTTTTCTCATGTTAAAAATGAAGGGATTGCACTAGATGATTTCCACTGTCTTTCCCAGCTTCAAATTCCATGAATATGAGAAAAGCTTTCTGATGATAACAAAGAAATATTTTCTGACCAGAAGGCATGACTATCATGCTTCAGAATAGCGGAAATGGCAAATTACTCTGAATTTCCAGAGGCAAGTTCACCATTTATATATAGATTTTTAAAAAATCATTTGTTTGCTTCAACCCTTAGACTAATACCTCAGGTTTTCTGCTTCCTACCTATTTTAAAAATAAATATGCTACCTATGTGATTGGTTTGGTTAGACTGCAAGTTCATTGAGGAAAGGTCCATACCTTTTCTGTAAGGTCCTGGTACTCAGTAAATACCAATTCTTTCATCAATTGGTGTTTATATGGATGGTCTGAATTGGTGTAGTTTAATGCGTTTTTCTTTCTAAGTCCAAAGAAAATCAATTATCACTTGGAAGAATAGAAAAGAAAACCTTTTGCTCTAAGAATCTTGACTGTGCTTCTCCCAAATTACTTGCATAGGGGGTTGGAGTGCAGAGAATCTTGTGTTCCTATCTCATATTGTTGTTGTTGAGTCATTTTTCAGTTGTTTCCAATTCTTTGTGACATAATTTGAGGTTTTCTTGGTGAAGATACTGGAGTGGTTTGCCATTTCCTTATCCGGCTTATTTTATACATGAAGAAACTGAGGCGAACAGGGTAAGTGACTTGCCCAGGGCCACATAGTAAGTGTCTGAGGCCAGACTTGAACTTAGGAAGCTGAGTCTTCCTGACTTCAGGCCCAGCACTCTATCCACTGTGCCATCTAGCTGCCCTTCCTACCATATATTGTACTCAATTGTACTAACACCACTACTACCACCACTAGCTGGGATGTCACCTTCATAACCAGAGCTCACATTGGCAAAGCCCTTGAGATTTTTCAAGGTGCTTCCATCTCAACACTCAACAACCCAGTGAGTTAGGTAGTGATTGGAAAAGTTGTATTTTGCTCCAGGTCTGAGATTTAACCCATAGAGGGAATTCACAGGGAGGAAACTCCCCCTACTACTGCAAACTTTGCAATTTATAGCCTTAGAGAGTTGCCCAGGGCAGTGAGAAGTTAGGTGACTCATGATCACATAGCTCTGTATATGCTAGAGGCAGGAAGTGGACCCAGGTCTTACTGACTCTAAATCTAGTTGCTCCTTATCTACTACTCCACACTGCCTCTTGAGGAAGAATAAGTAAAATCTCCACTTTCCAGGTGAAGAAACTAAGGTTTGGGCAAGTTAGCTGACTTGCCCATGGTGGCAAAGTGGCAGCTTCATTTTACAGATGAGAAAACTGAGGCCTAGTTTACAAAGGAAGTAAGTGTCAGAGCAGGGACATGAACCCAGGACCTCTGACCTCAGAGTCAGTTCTCATAGTCAGTCACCAGATCCTCTGGCAAGCTCACTGGGTCCCCCAAACCCTTCCTCCAAAGCACTTCTCTCAGCAAAATGAGATCTTTAGCAAACAGATGCCCTCATTTTTTCTACCAATGAGCTTCTGTGGTCACTCAAAGATAAAGAAAGCTGGAGCAGAGAGGGGCCTTTATGCACCTGTTTTTGACAAGGTTTGATCTGAGTAAGAAACTGAATTTCTGTTTTATTTTAGAAAGAAGTCAACTGTCCCACACTGGCTGACTCTCATCTCCTTCCCCTTCCTGAGTTTTGCAATGGAATGGAGCTCAGCCTGTCATGGTTCCCAGTGACTGCTATTATTAAACATACAAAATCATTTTACCAGATGATAAAAGAAGCTACAGTGTATAAAAATTTAATATATCCAACGTGTTGTATAAACAGGCCAAATCCCCATACATTTTATAACTTCAGCAGTCTAAAGGTTAAAGCCTGTCAGTTGAATTTCACGAATTCCAGGAAGGAATGGAGAAGTCGCACCAACTCTTCATTGTATACCAGTGATCAAACATCTCCTCATTACACTTCAATATTGTTGCCTCTAAAGGTCACCATTGCTGAACATAATCACACAAAATCAAAACTGCAAACTTTATATATCATAGAGGTAGTAAATAGCTTGGAGGTTTATTTTCTGGTGCCTGAACAACATTCAGAACCCATTTATAAATTCCTGGGAACTGTGGCATGAACCAAACATATTTGCAGTGCCTAACAAAAGCTTCAATTAAATCAATTTCCTGTTTAAAAAAAATAGGACTTTCAATCATTTTTAAAACCAAAAACAACCCCCTTCTCATGTTGAAGCAGTCCATTTAATTTGCCTGCTGTCAACCTATTTTCCTTCTCCTTATCTTTCCTTCCAAACAAATTTGGTATATTACTTCAGAATCATATTCAGGATGGATCATCCAAAGGCTTAACTCCTAGGAAAGTCATGTAGTTTATTTAGTAAATCACTGGTATGCTCAATCAATCTTGCATGCTCCCTGGTTTTTCTATTCATTGATTTTACTGTACATTACTTAGGCAGCCTGCCACCTTGTAAGATCTACAAGCCAAAAATGAGGGACAGTTTTTCAATGCTGCCATATCCTACAGTATTTTTATTAAGAAGCTCTTGCTGTCTTCAAAGGAACTTTGTCCTTGGAAACACTTAATATTGAGACACAAAATGAAAAGACAATCTCACTACATTAGTAATTAAACTTATCTCTTATAGCATTCTTATGAATACATAGTGGCACAGATGGATATGTAGCATCTCACTGCCATATCCAAGGTTCTAGTAGCTGTCTGAAGCCACCATCTATTCAAAACCACTGCTCAGTAGTCTTCAACTTGCCTGCCACATCACCTCCAGCCAGTAGTAAATCCACAAGATCAGAGTAAATGCAAAAAAGACGTTAAAAGGTAAGGTAAACAATGAAGGGTCACATCACTTACAAGTGTTCCACTCAGTTCCCTAAAGGCCACTATCTCCCACAGTGTCTCCTGGGAACATTGGTCAATTCTTATTTAAATACGCTGTTCTGTTTGCTCAGTTGGGCAGCTAGATAGCACATCAGATAGAGTGCAGAGCCTGGAGTCAAGAAGATTCATTTTCTTGAATTCAAATCCAACCTCAGACATTGACTAGCAGTGTGACCCTGGGCACATCTTTTAACCTTGTTTGCCTCAGTTGCTCATCTGTAAAATGAGCTGGAGGAGGAAGTGGCAAATGACTCTGACTCTATCTTTGCCAAGACAATCCAAAATAGGGTCCCAAAGAATCAGACACAACTGAACAATAATAATGGGCCACCCCAGTAGGAGAAGGAGCCATCAGCCTCACTCATGTACTAGTCTATTCAAACTTAGTATCTACAAACATCTAGAACAGCAGCCTCTTGTCCAACAGGGTTAGGATGCCATGAGATGGATGTTCTGGAACTGTTTGCTTCTCTGTGGTTTGTTTCTGCATCTTCAGCCTGGTCAAGACACTGTTGCCATTTTTTCCTGTCTCCACCACATTTCTCTACACCTCTGCTGGTTTCTCTTATGCTCTTTTCAAAACCTGCCTTGCTCAGAGTAAATACTTAGCAACCTAGAGGCCTTCCTTTTGGTTCCTGGGCACCAGTGCAGTACTTGGACAGTTTTGATATGCTTTGCTCTTGCTACAAAATGATTTGAGTAATGTTTTTAAATGACTTTGCATTTTATTATTCACGGAGCATCTATATGCATTTGAACAATAATAATGCATATGAGTACAGGATATATTATTTATTCAGGCAACTGAAGATATATTTGCTTATTGATTACTGAGTTATGCTGCAAATTTTGTTAGAGCTAAATAAAAATAAAATGACAGTTACTCTTACACATATTGACTTGAAAAACTCTTGCAAAAATTTTATGTCCGATTACCCCCAATCCCACTGTGGAGTTTATGGCCCACAGGTTAGGAATCATTGGTATAAAATAAATATCAGACTATGTAAAGAATCCCTTTTCTTTTTTATCCCAAAGTCTGAGGTGTCATGATTATCATGCCCAAAAGTTCTCATCATTTCTGCTTTACCAACTAGTTTTTTATTGCTCAGTTTCAGGTCCAGAATATCAATTACCCTAATCCATTTACTTTTCTAATAGATTTTTTAAAACTACCTCCAATTACTTTTTAAAGGATGGGATTATCAACAAAGCTGAAGTTCAAAGATTTCCACTGCCACATCTTCTTGGTATACAAATATATACCCATAAAATCCATGCTGGGAACAACACAATTTTAAAGACATTCAGGAGACCAGTTTTCAAAATCTTTCAAAAATGGGAAGCTTCCAAAAGATCTGAAAAGATTGCAGATAGTACATTTACAAAAAACAATCAAGAAAACATCATTACTGACTCATGTGTTTCCTTTGTCATCTCTATAAAATATTAATGAGATCAGTTTGTGTAGGTATCAAGAGTATCCTTGATAAAAACATATGAAGAGAATAAACAGACATTCACAGGTGATTTTCTACAGAAGACCACACCTTTATCGTCACATAACTAACCGAGAGGTGTAGAAAATATAAGATCCTGCTATGTTTATTGTTTATTGATTTCAAGTTTATTGACTCAAGAGAGCAAAATACTGCCTTGCAGTCTCTCCTCAAACAAGGTGTCTTCCATGCATATGTTAAAGTTATAGAAGATTCTATGACAGTTGTGACTACTGAGATAATTCTGTTCAATGGCCCATTGAGGAGTGGCATCAAGAAAAGCATAAAACATATAGACATATACTCACCTAAGGGGCTCATCAATATCATGGAGGATGCCCTGCTCCTAATCTAAACAAAAGAAAAATTTCTCATAAATGGCAAGTTTTTCCAAATCCTTTTATTTTCAGATGACATAATAAAAATGAATTTAGCCTCAATCACAAAGCTGCTTCACTAAAGACAGAGTGCATCTCTTTTGGTTTATATTTTGCAAAATGACCAAAGAAGAATATTGAGAAGGACTATGGCAGCCTATTCACTATATCACCTGTGCCCACCACATGTTCAAAGACAAGGCCATTGAGAAGTTTGTTGTCCTCAATATTGTTGAGGCTATGGACATCAGAGACATTCTCAAGGCAGTATTTTCACCTCCTATGGGCTATCCAATCAATAATGTAAAATTATGTTGCTATATGAAATGGGCTAATCCACAGCAAAGTGAAGAAGAACCAGTTCTACAAGGCACCAAAAGATAGAAACTGCCTCCCTGCTTCAAACTTGTGAGTGCTGACCTTAGATTCTTTCTGATGTAGGAGTTACTGGAGCCAATTCATTCTAGCTTGGGAAAGCCAATTATTAAATTTTCTGTATAAGCATTTACACCTCAGAAATAGGTGGGCTTGATTTTTTTTTCATGATTATCTAGACTCACAAAAGTGATGGAGAAAATACAGATTAAATTTTAAAGTATGTCACGTTTTCAGAAATCTGGTTGTTAGATATACAAATATTTATCAGCACACCCCTACTCTGAAACCTCCATAAAGAACTATCTGCCTTCAAGATCCTTGAACAAATCCTTCAAAGAGAAATAAAATTATTAGTCTACCTTTTAAAAAATGTATAATTTCAAAAAGATCAACTCAACCATCCACACTAGAAAAAGAGTAGATAAAAAACACATATTTCCCAGATTAGTGTCCTAATATTGGCATTGATGATGGGCCTAAAATGTAGGAGGAAGAGATAAGGATGGATGGCATTTAGGAAACTATATAGTACAATGATTCTAAGCTGCTCAGTGCTGCAAAAACCCATCTCTTTAAAACTCATATTCTCTTGATAATGTTATATGACTGTGAAACATGGAATGTCACAATTTCAGATGAAACAAAATTTGATGACCCACAGAGTAATAGAAAGGTGGGTGGTTAGTGTAAGCAGTCAGAGACATATTATCAAAAGCAACTAGAATGTAAGGTTCTGGTACAGACTTGTGATCTCAACAATGCATGGAATTCCCCTCCATAAATACCAGTCTAGAAAAAGGTGATACAAAAGGCATCAAGAGGAAGATGAGCTGATCCTAAAACGAAAATGTGCTACAATCAGGCCAGCAGTCAGATACTGTATTAACCAGCAGTATGTCAAATAGAAATGGAGCCCCAAAATCATATGCAAGGATTCCTGCTGCAGCAGCATAATGACTTTTAAAACTACATGTTAACATTATCTATGCTTTATGTGTTTATTTGTTTTGTCAAATATTTCTCAATTACATTTTAACCTGGTTTGGCCACATTGGAAGATGTTCCTGGCTATAGCGTATTGTCACCTCTGATTGTAGACAGACCTCAAGGTACTAGATCCTATACAAATTTAACCTACATAGACTTGCCATTCCCCAACAAGTTGTGAAAAAGTGGTCTATCAGTCAGGCCAATGTGCCTCTTAGGTATTAAAGTTAAGCCAAGGAAGAGATCACAAAGCTTAAGTTCAAACCAGGTTCAATTTAAGGTTTAGCTGAATGATACAAGCCAGGAATATATGCTACATCAGCCACATAGTCAATGCTAGGGTCCTTTCCAAGACATTCAAACTCTTGTGTAATGATCCAGATGTCACTGGAGCATTTGCCCAAGAAGAGATGGCTAGACATCTGTGGGGACAGCAGCCTTGACCTTAGTGATCCAGGAGATAAATGTGAGCTAGTGGCACGAGTTAGCACAAATCCCTACACTAACTGAAAAAAATAGTACAAAAGAATGGACCAATAGGAATTAAGCACTGTAACATAAACCTATGGTAAGTAAACATTAAGGCTTAGGAATCAGGCATTTTCACACCAGAACCTTGTAAACACAGGATGATACTAGGCAGGAACATAAGGAACATAATTCAGAGTATTGTGAAACCAAATCTCATCAGTTCCTTCCACTAGATAGGTCTTCTGGGCCCCTAAAGCTAGATTGGAAACCATTTGCTTGCCTCATCTTTGTCCCTTGACCCTGCCTCCCAAAAACATTTCTGCTACAGTCATAAACAGAAGGTCCAGAGCCTCCGACATAGATGTCCAAACAAAAATATTTTACTTTCTCTAACCCTCTTCCCCCAATCCAAAGCAATTACTTTCAGTTTTATGCATTCAGTCCTTAACTTTCGCAGAGGTAATGTTCCTAGAAAACAGTACAAAAGTCAAAAACTTGAATGTTGATATTGAACGTATGGAAAATGGGGGGTTAGGTTCCCGCGACCACCAAAAACTATAATATCTCACCAGAAATTGATGAAAATACACTTTTCTGCTTATGATTCTTTATAATAAAATATCAGATAACAGGCACTTTTCCTAACACAGTAACCATGAACTAAATCCTAAAATGCAAGGGAGAGGAGAGATAACCCTGGACTGGTGGGGGAAGTGAAGGGGCAGTGATGTCAGAAGAACCCCAAGGTAAGAAAGGGAAGGGGGCAACGTGCCACCTCTAATCTCTCCCTTTAGCCTTGTGGTTGAGCTGTTCCCTGATTTAAAAAAAAAAAACACATGCCCCACGTTGGAACTCCTGCAAGTGCTCCATGCCCTGCCAGACAAGAGGTGGGGCTAGCATGTGGACAGGGGAGGTGACCACCATCTCATTTACCCACAAACTTAGCCGCTTCTCCATTTTCTTCATTTCCCTCATACTCACTTGGAAGGGAACTTTAGCATTTTCTGGAGAGGATTCACTTTCCAGATATAACAAATCATCCTTTCATTAACAACAAACTCAGTGCCTACTAAGGCTGCAGACGTTCCAGCACAAAGTTTATCTAGCACCTTTATTTCTCACTAAGCTGCATCACTGACTTGGCCTGCTTAGGCTTAGAGTCCAAAGGATTTGCACTATACTTTGGGGGTATAATGGCCACACAAAACTTAAGTTTTAAAGGCAAACAATGAAAATACGCAATCAATACACAAGGAGCTTTTTACAAAGATAGGGCTAACAAGACCAGTGAAGGGCTTGGTAGGATAACAACCACTCTACAAGCTTGCACAGATATGCCTCTCGTTTTTTTCTCTACTGCACATAGCCGCCAATGTGCATTGTTGCCAATGTGAAAGTGAAAATGAGGTTACTAATAAAATTCACACAAATGCTTGAAGTTGTGAAAGTTAGATGCGCAAATGTTGAGGTTGACTGTATGTGCCAGCTCATCATTAGCTATTTTAGCTGGAGCTCCATGAGGCAAATGTTTGTAATATAGTTCTAAGTTGTATTATTTAATTCCAAATGTCTTCACTTTCTACACGTTGTTTGCCTATGAAAGGTTAGAATGTTAAAGAAAAGTCAGAATCTGAACATGATAGGTACCAGGAGGCTTTTGTCTGGGAAAACTCCTTTGAGGAACCAAGACTATAAAACAGAAGTGAAAGTAAAGAATCAAGCTAGTCTCCCATTGACAGATACCACTCCTCACAACCACGTCTATTGGTATAATTCTAATTTAAATATGTTTGTTACTATGTGTACAAACCTGAAGTAGAGGAGAGAATTAGTCATCTGAAGAGTTAGGACAAAAGTATGTCCTAGGGCTGAATTATCTGGATAATTGGTTCCACTCTCCATTTCACTTGGCAACTATAAATTCAACTTACTATGGGAATGGACTAACAGACCTGGAATAAAGTATGAGACAAAAGTCCTTTGTTCTTTTGATAGAAATGGTAAAAATTTAATTATCATTTATGACATTTAAAAGATACATTTGCTAGATTGTTTTTCATTTCATAGCTCTAGGCACCTCTTTGGAACTGATTAGAGAATCAAAGATTTAGAACTAGAAGAGACTTCAGAAGGTTATCTAGTCCAATCCTCTCATTTTGAAGATAGGGAACCAAGCCTGAAGAGTTTAAGTGATTTGTCTAACATCACATAATTAGAAGGTAGCAATTAAAAAATCAGCAAGCATTCATCAAACACTTCCTATATGGCAGGCACTCCACTAAGTCCTAGAGCACAAACACAAAAATGAAACTGTGTCTGCCCTCAAAGAGCTTACTATAGGTGCTCCACTGTGAACAATTTTGAACGTCTATGGATTCTTCCGTTTGGAGGAGCATTTTCCCCAATGTTTCTTTATAAAAGTCATCTCAACTTCAATAAGGTCTAGGGCCTTCCTGTCAGAGAGGGATTTCCCAAAACCAGGGGAGTTGGAATAGTTTTCAATGTTCCCTGTATTGCCCTTAATATCTCTGCAATGTCTGTGCCATATGTGATGGTTCCTTTTGCTGGCTTTTCCAAGCTAAGTAGTCTTCTCAATTTAGGGATTGAAATAAGTGAATTATAAATAAGAGGCAAATGATTGGTTTCTTATAACTATAGACTTCTTCATGCACTGATTCCATTTTACCCAATAACTTAATGCTCAACCATTAAATTTTCCTTGCTGCTGAACATTACTTCAGTTACTGAGTTATGTAGTTTTATATTTTTTCTTATTTATGTTTGTTTGGGGAATTTGTGAAATGCTTTTGATCTGTACTAAGATGACGGGGTTTTTTTTATGTTACAAAATAATGGGACTACACGCTGCATGAACTACCTTATTCTTTGTTCATTTTGCCTTTTTTATTATACCCATCGGTAGCCAATAAATATGTCAACATGCTTTTACCTGAAACCTGTCAGACCTCTGAAGCATGGCTCCCCATCACTGGATAAAAATCTGAAAACAAATTTATCCCTGAAAAGAAATGAATGATAGGTTAAAGTATTTAAATGAGCCAGAAATGGGCAGCAACAATTTTCTTAAATGTCCTCCATTTAAACAGAGAACACATGCATTCCTTTTCCCCCTCAACTATTTGGAATTTAAAAGTCCCAGCCTAGAAAGAAGCTGTAGGGTAGGTCCTGCTGACTGTATGAAAAAAATGACTGTTGTTGGAGTCTCCTGTAGTTTATGGTTCGATTACAGTAATGGTTGCTGTTTGGATCAATAAGGAGCAATGACACAATAATATCCACTGTTTCTCTAAAATATCATATAAAAACTTTGCCATCATTTGTTAAATCTTAGGAAAGTGTTATGTGACTGATTACATTCCGCTAGTTTCTTCTAGTATTTGGGGCCAATTTTAGCAATGATTTTTAGAGAAACCTCTAATACAAAGGCAAATAACTAGGGAGGGGTCGTTTGGTGAAATTAAACATAAATTACTTGCACAGTTTGAGAAGCTCCAAATATGGTTTAAAAAAAATCTAGTGATATCCTAAAAGGAATGTCTCATACACCTGTCTTTGTTTTATTAAATTGCAGAGAGTTCTTTGGAGAGCATTTGACTTATTTCATCATAAAACACTCAGAAGGAGTTTTCATATTGGCAAAGTCTATAATGGAAAGAAGCCCACTGTTCATACCCCCTTCAAGCTACTGGCATATTTTAATTATTTTAATGTTAATCTCTTTTCTCAATCAGGCAACTACCTTAAACCATAATTCTTTTAATTTGATTTAATTTAATTTTGTTACGTTTTAAGTTTTGAACTCTCCATCTCCCTCTCTCCCTCCCTACCTACCCCACACTAGAGAAGCCTACCATTTGACACAGATATATGTACACATATACACATGTATATGTAAAACCATAGTAGACATACTTCTATTTATCAGTTCTTTCTCTGGAGGTGGATAGCATCTTCCTTCCTAAGTCCTTTGTAATTGTTTTGAGTATAGTATTCAGAATAACTTAGTCATTCATAATTATTGTTTAAACAATATTGCTATTACTGTACGTAAAGTTCTCTTAGTTTTGCTCTTTCCACTCTTCATTATTTCATGCAAGTCTTTCTGTGTTTTTTTTTTCTAGAATCAACCCACTCACTCTTTTTGTGGTGGCAAAGAAACAGAAATTGAGGGAATGCCCATCAACTGGGAAATGGATGAACAAGTTGTGGTAAACGGATGTAATGGAATACTATTGTGCTACAAGAAATGATGAGCAGGCAGATTTCAGAAAAACCTGGGAAGACTTGTATGGTCTGATGCTGAGTGAAGTAAACAGGACCAGGAAAACATTACACTCAGTAACAGCAACATTGTGTGATGATCAGCTCTGATAGACTTAGTTCTTCCCAGCCCTGCAAAGATCCGAGACAATTCTGAAAGACTTATGAGGGAAAATTTTGTCCACATTCAGAGAAAGAACTATATAGTCTGAGTGCCGACTGAAACATACTATTTTCTTTTTTGTTGTTGTTTTTATTTCTTCATGGTTTTTCCATTTTGTTCTGTTTCTTCTTTTACAACATGACTAATATGGACACATGTTTAACGTGATTACACATGTATAACCTATATCAAATTGCTTGTTGTCTTGGGGAGCGGGGAGGAGAGGGAGGAAGGGAGAAAAAAATTGGAACTCAAAATCTTATTAAAAATGAGTGTTGAAAACTATCTTATATGTAATTGAAAAAAATCTATTTTAAAAAGTAAACTAAAATAAACATACTTGTCATTTATTACAGCACAGTAGTATTCTTTCACAATCATATACCACAACTTGTTTAGCCATTCTCCAATTGATGGATATCCCAATTTCCAGTTGTTTGCCACCATAAAGAGAACTGCTATAAATATTTTGGAACATATGGGTCATTTTCCTTTTTCCCTGATCACCTTGGGAAACAGACCTAATAGTGGTATTGCTGAATCAAAGGGTATACACAGTTTTATAACTCTGGGCGTAATTCCAGTTACTCTCAAAAATGGTTGGATCAGTTTGCAGTTCCACCAACAGTGTATTAGTGTCCCAGTTTTTCAACATCCTCTCCAACTTTTGTCATTTTCCCCTTCTATCATTGTAGTCAATCTGATAGGTATGAGATGATATCTCAAAGTTGTTTTATTTTGCATTTATCTAATCAATAATTATTTAGAGGATTTTTTCACATGACTATATATAGCTTTGATTTCTTCATTGAAAAACTGCCTGTTTATATCCTTTGACTATTCATCAGTTGGGGAATAACTCATAGTCTTATAAATTTGACAAAGTTCTCTATGTATTTGAGGTATGAGACCTTTATTTGAGAAACTGTCTATAAATTTTTCCCCAATTTCCTGCTTTCTTTCTAATCTAAGCTCCATTGGTTTTATTTGTACAAAAAACTTTTTTAATTTAATGTAATCAAAATTGTCAATTTTACATCTCACAATGCTCCCTATCTCTTGTTTAATATAGTCTTCTTCTATCCATAAGCCTGATAGCTAATATGTTCCATATTCTTCCAATTTATGTACGATATTTCCCTTTATATCTAGGACATGTATCTATTTTGACCTTAAACCATAGTTCTTATGCTGTTTGGTAATATAGAGACATATATATTATACATATACAGTTATGCATATGTGTGTATATTTGCTGATTCTCTCTCTTTCTTTTTTTTAAGGCAATTGGGGTTAAGTGACTTGCCCAGGGTCACACAGCTAGTAAGTGTCAAGTGTTTGGTCTGAGGCCGAATTTGAACTCAGGTACCCCTGACTTCAGGGCCAGTGCTCTATCCATTGCGCCACCTAGCAGCCCCTCCTTTTTTTTCTTTATAGAGAATGGGAAGGTTTTTATCAGTGCAAGAAATATAAACTATATACAATTATATATGGAGCAAAGGAAGAAGGAAAATCATTCTCTCCACATAGGTAGAAGAACTCTGTTCATGGCATCTGGCCCACACCAGCCAATCTCTTCTCAGAATGGATAGAAACAGATTTCAGCATCAGTATTCACCCACAACTCCTCCAATCATAGGAGCCTTGAGTTGACATACAGGTATAATGGAGGTATGGCATATATTCAGACTACCCAAGATGGTGCCTGCCACCCCCATATGGAAGACTCTGGGGGACCCGTCCCCAGGAGAATTGACTGAAAATCATAAGGGCTTTTCCTGCATTAAAATCTGAAGGTGAAGGAGTCAATCATTCACACAATACAGTAAGGGAGGGAATGAGAGCTGCCTACTCCTTCCCCTTTAGGCCATAAGACCCAAGAAACAGGTCTGAGGTTTTGGCCTTTTTCTTCATCCTTTTCTAGTCTAAGTGAAGGAAGTGGTATCTCGGATAGGGAGCTCCAGCCACAGGAGTCTGGAAGTCCAGGAATCTAGGTCAAAGATTGCAGCTAACTGAGCATCAGAGCTCTGGAAAATAAGTTTTGGGGATGCTAGCCCAGTTGGATTTTGGACTAGAACTTAGTAGTTCCCATATAGACAAGAACTAAGCTAAACTGTGAGCCTAATTCCTCTCCCTCCCTAGAGATGTAGGGACAGGGAGGGATTATACCTCTCAAATGGCAGGGGAAATGTTTTTATATTTGTTCTTGTTATATCTTTGAGTAAATGTCTCTTTGGAAAAGTTATTCTAAGTGATTAAAAATAATTGGAGTACTAATCATAGGACCCCTAAAATAGGAGGAACACAATTGGTGAGGCATGAGTCTATGTTAGAGGAGAGAGGACTCCCAACCAATTCAGGATCCTGGAGAATCCTGGAGAGAGTGGGCAGTATATAACAGTTCTGGACCTCCGAGAGTAGAACTGGGGTCAAAAGCATAAGATAAGTTATATCTCTTATCTACTGTCCAGACAACACCACAGCTATTATTTGCATGATTTTTCCTGTTTCTTCATGTATCATTCATTTATTGATCTTGTCTACCAACATGTCAGAAAAAAGTGATTTCTTTCCGTTTTCTCTGTCTCTCCCTTTTCCCCTTCCTCTGATGCAAATGCATACACCTAATTATATACAAGTTCTATACTCCAGAAGTATGGGTTATACTGGATAGGACAGAGAATATGTGATTTGGGAAGTGGGAGGAAGACACTTATCCGTGACATATTTAAGAGAATATATTTCTGAGCCCTTATTTTGGATTGTAAAGGGTGACTTTCGTTCACAAAGTCTGACTTGAAAGATGGGGCTAATTTGTGCCTGAGTTGGATTAGTCATTTATCTACAGGTTGATCAAAAGCCATTTATATGTGTGAAAAATACAGAGAAGCATGGGGAGCTTTAGATGACCTGATGCAAAGTGAAACCAGATCAGGAGAATAATGTACACAATGTCTACTGAAACAATGTAAATGGAAAGAATATCAACCATAACAATGAAGGCTCTGCAATTGGCCCCCCCCAAAAAAGTTGAGAAATGAACATCCCTCCCTTCTTTGTAGAGGTGAAAGTCCTCTGTGCAGCCCACTGTGAAAGACCATTGACAGTACTGGAGAAGATTCATAATTAAATAGACTTTCATTCTGAAATTAGAGAGGTAAAAGCCTACTAAGGCATAATACTATGTACATTGTCAGATAAATTCACCATCTCAAACATTTTTAATTAATTGTACTCTGTGCCATAAGAAAAGGTTCAGTTTGGAAGACGGCGATTCTTTATCAGAAAAGATTGTGACATGAAGATAACATGCATCAATAAAACATTTTTTAAAAAGAAAAAGAAAATAAAAGCACAGAGAGGATATGACATGGTAGAGGTGGGGGGTGGGGGGGGGAACTGGTTCTGGGACCTTGCCTATATTGTTAAACTTGATCTATGTGTTGGTTAACTTTCATGAACTGGATTTTCCCCCCTTCTTATTCTTTCTTATACAGGTTGGCTTTCTGGGTGGGTAGAGAAATATACCTGACAATAAAAGTGATATAAAAAACAATGAAATCAATTGTTTTTAAATGATAGAAATGGGGTTCTGGTATTCACCACCTATGCAATCTTGAGTAGATTAGTTCCCTTCTAAGGGCATCAGTTTCTTCCCCTGTCAAAGTGAGAAATTAGAGGAAATGACCTCTGAAATGTCTCCCAGATCTAAATCTTATGATCCTATTGTTATATTTAATGGGCTAACTGGATTTCTAGATCTCATTCATCTTTTGCATCTCTGGTGACTTACTTGTGCAGAATGTTTGAAAATTATATTTATCAGTGCTAAGAGAAAGGGTAATATCACCCCTTTAGAAGTAGAGTAGGGGATAAAAACAGATACTCCACCAACTGAAAGGATGGCAGACTAAATCATATAAATGGAGTGGAATATTATTGTATGGTAGGAAATCACAGGTATGAGGAATTCAAAGAAATACAGGAGAATAGTATAAACAGATGCAGCGTGAAATAAGCAAAATAAAAATAACCATACACACAGCGACTACAATAGCATTTGTTGTAAATGAAAGAACACTAAAAGGTCACAAACCATTGAAAGTCCTGGAGAAGATTCATAATTAAACAGACCCTCATTCTCAAAATAGAGAGGTAAGAGTCTACTAAGGCATAATACTATGTACACTGTCAGATAAATTCACCATGTCAAACATTTTTAATTAATTGCTACTCTGTGCCATAAGAAGAGGTTCAGTTTGGAAGAAGATGGGGATTCTTTACCAGAAAAGTGTGACATAAAGGTATCAAGCATCAATAAAACATGTTTAAAAAAGCAAAAAAACAAAAGCACAGAGATATGGTATGGTAGAGGTGGGGGGTGGGGCAGGGAGACTGGCTCTGGGACCTTGCCTACATTGTTAAACTTGATCTATGTGTTGGTTAACTTTCGTGAACTGGTTTTTTTCCCCCTTCTTATTCTTTCTTATACAGGTTGGTTTTCTGGGTGGGTAGAGAAATATATCTGACAATAAAAGTGATATAAAAAACAATGAAATCAATTGTTTTTAAATGATAGAAGTGGGGTTCTGGTATTCACCACCTATGCAATCTTGGGTAGATTAGTTCCCCTCTAAGGGCATCAGTTTCCTCCCCTGTCAAAGTGAGATGTTGAAGGAAATGACCTCTGAGGTGTCTCCCAGATCTAAATCTTATGATCCTATTGTTATATTTAATGGGCTAACTGGATTTCTAGGTCTCCGCATCTCTGGTGACTTACTTGTGCAGAATGTTTGAAAATTATATTTATCAGTGCTAATCACCCCTTTAGAAGTAAAGTGGGGGATAAAAACAGACACCCCACCAATTGAGAGGATGGCAGACTGAATCATATGAGTGGAGTGGGATATTATTGTATGGTAGGAAATCACAGGTATGAGGAATTCAAAGAAACACAGGAGAATGGTATAAACAGATGCAGCGTGAAATAAGCAAAATAAAAATAACCATACACACAGTGACTACAATAGCATTTGTTGTAAATGAAAAGAACACTAAAAGGTCACAAACCATTGAAAGTCCTGGAGAAGATTCATAATTAAACAGACCCTCATTCTCAAAATAGAGAGGTAAGAGTCTACTAAGGCATAATACTATGTATATTGTCAGATAAATTCACCATGTCAAACATTTTTAATTAATTGCTACTCTGTGCCATAAGAAAAGGTTCAGTTTGGAAGAAGATGGGGATTCTTTACCAGAAAAGACTGTGACATAAAGATATCACGCATAAATAAAACATGTTTTAAAAAAGAAAAAAAAGCACAGAGAGGATCTGATATGGTCATTTGGGGGGCAACAAATGTGTCATGAATTAAAATTGAGGAAATTCACCAGTTTGAGGGGAACTTTGTGAACCATATTTTTTTCTTCAATGATAGCCACTGAGGAACAACTTATTTAGCCTATTGGTATTCCACATTAGCATATTACCAATTGTTGCATTATCTGTTAGTGTTTTTTTGCTTTAAAATATTAAATGATGAAGAATTTGTATATACTACTATCACATGGCCATGCATTTTAATTATTTGACAAGTACTGAGATAAGCACAGGATATTTTGCATTTGGATAAAAGCAAACTAATTTTTTTTTTTATAAAAAAATTAAAATTGCAGCTCCTGATGTGTTTCCAAATCTGCAGTTTCCGCTTTTGCATCCTAAAAGAGTACTAGGTATATATGAAATAAACAACCAAATTGAAATTTACCTCCCAACTGCTAGAATTTTCATTTTACAACATAAAGACTCCAAGGAGATGAGAAACTCAAGGTTAATAAGATTATTGCCATCCTTTTTTATATCTAAATCTGTGCCACCAGGCCTTTCTTCACTGAGCAGAAGATTGTAATCATTGCTAAAGTCCCAGGTTTTTGCTTCTGTGAACAAAAATGAAATCAGTGGTGTGTAGCTGAATGCATTCCAGATAGCAATAGCATATCATTAGCATATCAGTGACAGCAACAAAAAAATACTTGAAAACAAAAACATTGCATATAAATGGAGGCTGTGTAAGAGTTTTCTACAAAAGAGAAACTGTTTTCCTTGTTGTTTTCCTAATGAGTCTTCACACTACATTATGAAGTCCAGAGCCAAAGCTTTCAGAGGCTGTTAAGTTCTAGGAAATAAAGCTGGAGGTTGGGAGCTGAGAATTATGCTCCCGTTCCTGACTCTCATCCTTACTGATTTATGTTGCCACCCAGTACATGCCATGTCACAACAACTTAGCACCTCTGTTCCATTGGCTTACCTCGCCAAGATGTAATGGCTATTCACAATCCTTTCATCTCTTCTTGTTCTTTTCCCCCTAGAGGATTGAGGAGTACATAGTTCTAGAATTTAGGGAACTCCTAGTCTGTAAAAGCTTCCAAAAAAGACCAGCAACCCCTATGATTCACAGTCACAGAGAGTTTCCTAGAGGCACTGAAAAGTAAACCATGGTCACAGCTAGCATGTATCAAATAAATGTAAGACTTGAACCCAGACTTTTGTGGCTCCAAGATCAGCCCTTTAGCCACTGTACCACATTGCTTCTTAAGTGATTAAGTGCTCAGCAAATAAATGCATGACTAGTCTTGAAAGTGAGCACAAAAATACAAAAATTCTTTAATGGTTGAACACTTGATGTTCACAAAGCACAAAAATAGGCAAAATAAATGCAGCTAGCATTCTCTGCTCTTTTCCTGACATAAATGGTCACACTCGAGTTATTTAGCCCAGTTCTCTTCTTAGCATTCTTCCAGAAAACAGGACAGTAGGCTGAGTGAACAGAGTACTGAACTGAGTGAATTCAGTGTGAGTCAGTGGGACTGGTTCTGCACTAACTCACTTTGGGACCTGAGGCAAGGAAGACATTTACCATATAATATCCCCCCCACCCTCTCCTGTAAGATGAAGCTATTTAAGTGATTGAATAAAAGGTGACATACATTTCTATTTAGGAACATAGAATCTAGATCTTTCTTAGATGTACTAATCCAAGCCCCTTTCTTGGAAGATGGCAAAACCAAAGCCCAGGAAGGAGACATATTTGAAGTACGGGTGGTGAGGGGATATGCTTTGCTTTATTTTTTTCTCAGTAATCATTACTATTTCTTCTAATTAATCATAAGATCTAAAAAGAAAAATTATATGAAAGAAGTGATTAAAATCTGTTTTTGAAATACGTGAACCTTTTCATCTGTTCGTGGGTATTCTTAATAACCTAAAAGTATTCTATGGAAATGTTGTTTGTATTATCCAGTGCCTAAAGACAAAGCTTTTCTACAAGTAACCTGGCTTGGGGAAAAGCTGAGGCTAAACACATAGAAAGAGCTTAACACCTTCCACAAGAATTAGCAAGGTTTCCTTGGCATAAGGCTGGCCTGTTTTTAATCAGCACCCAGAAGATACTCCTCCAAAGTCAGGATCCTTTTGCGCTAGTACATTTGCTTACAGTTAATTGGATTTTATTTCTGAACTTATGATGAAAGTTCCAAAAATTCTAAACTGTTCATAAAATATGTTTGAAGAACAGATTGAGGTTTCATTATTTATAACTCAGTTAAGTTACCAAACTGGCGGGATTGTAAACCTGCTGATACAGTAGCTTTTCTCTACCACTGTTTGAGAATTGTTGCTACTCATGCTTCTAATTTATGTGCAAATTGAATTTGCCTAATGCATAGAGTGATGTCCTCCTTCTTTTGGCAGGATCCCCTATGGAGTGGTTGATAGCATTGTTTGACTCGAATTTTTTTTCCCCTTGCACCCTATGAAAAGGTGCTTATAACAAAATCAATTTAATTTATTCTCTATGTCATTTCCCACACACCATGCCCAGTACCTATAGCAGATGGTCTCACATGCTCCAAAGGTACATAAGGAAATTGATACATCTCTGCCTAACTAGACTCATCTGAAGGTCTCCCTATTTCCCTCCCATTAAATGCCTTTCCTAAATATCTGCCATTAAAGTAGTTCAGTAGAGTAATTACAGAACCAAAATAGACCCTTTAGTCTTATTTTCTTGGTTTTGCCACCAACCTAATGGATTACCCTCAAGGTAGTATTTTCTCTGCTTTGTCTCCTTATTTACTTACATGAATGCATAGCTTACCCTTATAACACTTTCCAGGCTACTTATAAATTACTTCCTTTCATGCACTCTGCTGTCCAGCCAAACTTGCTTTCTTGCTGTATCTCCCACGCGCAACAATCGGTCCCCCATCTCTATGCCTTTGCACAGACTTGATCTTCTTTTTGTACCTGGAATGCACTCTCTCTTTCCTATCACCTCTTAGAATTCCTAGTTTCTTTCTTAGCACAGGTCAAAGCCATGTTCTATTTGAGGACATTCCTAATCTGCCCCACCCCATCCTGTGAAGCTTCTAGTGAAGAGACCCTCAAATTACCTTGTTTTTATTTTCCATATACTTATTTCACATTTATTTTATGTGTATATGTTGTTTCCTATTGAATGTAAATTTCTTGAGGACAGAAAAGGTTTGGTTTGTATCTTTACATTACCTCGTACCTACCATAGTGCTTGACACGTGGTTCGCATTTGATAAGTGTTTGTCTATTGATTGATATTACACATTCACAAAAAGCTCACAGGATTTAATGCAGAAAATGTGTGTCACCTACTGGTAGTTCCAGGGGCAGCTAGGTGGCACAGTGGATAAAGCACTGACCCTGGATTCAGGAGGACCTGAATTCAAATCCAGCCTCAGACACATAACACTTACTAGCTGTGTGACCCTGGGCAAGTCACTTAACCCCATTGCCTAGCCAAAAAAAACCAAAAAACAAAACCTTCTGGTAGTTCCACCTCTCTATCATATCTTACCTCCCTCTACTCATACTTTCACCCTACTGCATCCCTCTGTTCAACACTGGCTGATTAGGAGGTTAGCTAGAGGCTGAGGTTAGTTTATTGTGCCATGGGACTAAGGCTGGGCTTTGTGGAGGGAAGGGATGTCCTCAATTCAATTCAATAAATATTTATTAAACAACTACTATGTGCCAGATACTGTGCTAAGCAATGAGAATACCAACAAGACAGAGAGAGTCAGAGACACAGAGAGAGAGAGAGAGACAGACAGAGAGAGAGAGAGAGAGAGAGAGAGAGAGAGAGAGAGAGAGAGAGAGAGTCTTTGTCCTTGAGGACTTTATAATCAAGGGGAAGAGAATGGGGGTGTAGGAGTGGTGGCACCAGTGGGTACCCCATGTAGGGGCATGTTCCCTGGAGTTGTAGCCAGGCAGAGCAGCTGATAGAAAATGGAGTTATCGGGAAAGTTGTGATTCCCCCTATGAAGGAAGATTTTGGAAAGAGCTCAGTGTTCCACCTTCCGGCCCTCCAGTAAGATGGAGAGAGGCAACTGAGAGAGAGTAGAGAAAGTGTAGAGTATCCAAACCTGAGTCATTCTTTGTAGAGATGAGATTCCAGTTGAGCCACTTATCCTGGGAGAAAGGAAGGGAGGTGGGATTTGGTGTGGAGAAAGAGAGTAGTGGGCCTGATGTTCCTGTTAGTGGATGCTGAGCAGAGCAGCTGATGCCAAATATGACTGCACCCACCTTTGGTAGGTTGTCTTCTGCATTCTATCCTTCCCCACAGTGAATTTGCCCTGGAAACCAAGCTATCAATATTTATGGAACAAGAGAAGCATTTGAAGAGTTGGGGTGTTTGTGTGTATCTGTATCAGTGATACAACAGAGCAGTAAGTAGCCTATTAAAGATGAAAGCACACTGAACTTCTAGCCGGACATCTGAGCTCAAGTCCAGGATTCAACACAGTATCTCTGAACCTTGAGCAAATCACAATCTAAACTTCATAAACATTCACTGATCACTTATTGTGCTTCAGATACTGTGATAGGCACCAAATAAATATTATTTGGAAGGCTATAGCGGTGTCTTAGTACCCAGAGAGTTCAGGGAAAAGCTTCCTACAGAAGATAACATCTGAATTTAGGAAAAAGAAACTTCAAGGCATGAAAGGACTACCCTGGGCAAACGGACATGGGTTGGAGATGGAATAGTATATGTGAAGAACAGCAAAAAGGTCAATTTGGCTATAACATGGGGTGTGTGAAGAAGTAAGGTGTTCTAAGAGTAGAATAATAGGCTGGACCCAAACTGTGGATGGCTTCAGATGTCAAGTGACTAGATTGTATTTTATCTTAGGGGTGATAGGGAGCCACTCTAGCACCATGAGCAGAGTAGTAACACATTCAGACTATTTTGGGACTACCAATTTGGTAACTATGTGAAAGATGAATTCAGGAAAGGAAAGGCTAGATAGCAGAAAGCCAATAAGGAAGCAACAGATGATGAGGCAAAGGTCCAGGCCATAGATGATAAGGACCTGAACTAGAGGAGTGACTGTGTAAGTGGAAAAAATAGAACTGATAAAAAAAATAAATTGTGAAGGTAGAAACAATAGTATTTCACACCTAATGCAATATTGAAGGTGAAGGAATAGGAAGGGTCAAGCATAACTCCAAAATTTTAAACCTATGTGCTAGGTTAGGAAATATAGTATCTGAATCTGTGCAAAGAATTGGGGATATGAAGAAAGACAAATCAAAAAAGAGCCCTTACCTTCAAGGATCTTACATTCTAGTGTATACAGAAAGAGGAGGGGGATAAAGCACATAGATAAGTATTAATGAATAAGTTGGGGACAAAGAGATCACTAACAACTAGTAGTTACAATACAATCTGTTCATTTGACATTTGAAACTGTTCACAATTTGAGTCCAATTGATTTTTCCAGACTCATAACACATGACTCCTCCTTCACACACTCTATGTTCCAGCTGGATTGGCCTTTTTGCTGTTCCTCACAGTTTTTTCATCTGCAAAATGGGGATAATACACTATTAGCCTCCCAGACTGTTGTGAAGAAAACACTTTGTAAATCTTAAGAGCATGATAGAGATGCCAACTGCTATTCTGTTGGAGCAGCAAGCTCCTAGGTTGATCCAAACTTTGGATTTCCTTAATCTCAGAATATCTCCTCATTAGTTATGCTAGCATGTTGTTCCTTCCCATTGATAGTTCATCTACTATTTCTTTCATGTACAATTTAATTTATCTGAGCCTTGCTTTCCTCATTTGCAAAATGACTGTAATCATAATTGTACTACTTCTTTCATAGGGTTGTTGTGGGGGGAAATGTTCTATAAACCTTGTAGCACTGATATGGAAGTGAGTAATCCTCATTTACACATGAGAAAAAAACAAGTAAAATCATGAGATATCAGATCTGGAAGAGAACTTAGAGATAAACAAGTCTAACTCCTAATTTAACAGATAAGGACACTGAGGAACCGAAAGTTTAAGTGGTATCCCCTAGGTCACACAGGTATTTAGTGGTAAATCCAGTGCTAAAATCCTTAATCTCCTGTCCATTAGTTGTTGTGGTTGTCATTGTTTTTGCTATTGTTGTTGTTTTCTGACACCAGAACTGCCTCTGAAACTGAGTGAAAGTCTTTTCATCAAAGGTAGCCCTCATTGGATAACTTTAAGGGTAGGTGTAAAACTACAGAACTGGAGGCAGTTGGGTGCCAGTGAGTGAACAGCACTGACTTTATCAGTCTTTGATTAGATGGAATTGGTTGTAAATAATAAGTATATTCAGATTCAAGGCCCCATCTGTCAAGGAAGGTTAGAGATAAGAAGTTTGACCAAAAGAAAAAAAAATGGAGGGTGGGAATGGGAGAATTTTTTAAAGTAGTAGTTATTTTAACAGTATTTTTCCACTCAGCGGGTTTTACAAAACAATGAGTTCTTTAACCTATAGGCTTTCTATGTTCCTTTGACATCTCTATGGCTATAACCATGTTGTATTTTTTGTCAAATCTAACCAAATAAGAGTAGTATATATAAACTAAACCTTCAGTGCCTTCCTGTTGCCTTTAGGATAAAATACAACCTCCTCAGGTTAGTATTTAAAACCTTTCACAACCAGTTCTAACCTCTCTATCCTGGCCTTGCCCCAGTGGTCCCATTGTCTGGAAGGTACCCACTTCTTCACTTCTGCCTCTTAGCTTAACATCAAGGATCACCTACATGTGGCCTCCTATGGGAATTCCTTCCTGATCCTCCCAGTTGTTATCTCTCTCTCTCTCTCTCTCTCTCTCTCTCTCTCTCTCTCTCTCTCTCTCTCTCTCTCTCTCTCTCTGTCTCTCTCTGTCTCTCTCTGTCTCTCTCCTATCTCTGTCTGTCTCCCTTATCTCTGTCTCTGTCTCTCTCTTTCTCTTTCTTTCTGTCTCTCTGTCTCTGTCTCTGTCTCTCTCTCCCTCTCTCTTCTCAAATTATTCATACATAATTATCTGTTTGAGTCTTTTGTCCCTGCTCCCCCTTCCCACATACACTACAATGTAAGATTCTTGAAGGTACAGACTCCTTTCTTGGTTTGTCTTTCTTTGTATCTCCAATGCCTTGCACCGTTAGCAGGCACTAATCCAAGGGGTTAGATTTGTCAGGAAAAGAAAGTTAGAAAGGAACAAAAAATTGTTTGGGAAGATGACCTTCCAATGAGGAGGTCCCCTCTCACTCTAAGAGCTATGATCCTGTGGTCCTAAGTTCTTTTCCTTCTCAGAACAACGTTCTACCAAGGCAAGGCATAGGCGTTCTGTAACACACAGTTTAGGGACAATTGTGAAATGTGCCTGTGGTGAAAATACATTTTAAAGAATGATGCTTCCAACTAGCAGCTGTGACAGGGTCAGGGAGCCTCACAATTCAGTAGCCCTTCAAGAAAAGCTGTCCCCAAGTATCTATTTGTGATGGCCAGATGGGAAGGAGAGAGTTCCCTCTATCAGGACTTTCCCTGTCCTGAGAATAACATTATCAGCTGGGCTGTCACTAGTAACAAAGCCCAAAGGAGAGTTAGGAGCTTTGTTCCCTTCTTCCCCAACCCTTCCAACATTGTTTGATGGACCTATTCAGTCGTGAAATAAATCTGTTGTGTTGTGTGTCTGCACCACGCTGATATGAAAGGCAGTTGATAGCACTGTCTGCATGTGTGTGTGTCTGTATGTGTGTGTGGGTGGGTGGGTCTGTGTCTGTATACATATCATATGGGGTGAGAGGTTTATATGTCTGTATTTTGACTGGGGGAAGCAAATGAAGTTGAACACACTGAAGTGCTTTTAGGTTATAGATGCGATGTTCCCTCATGTTTGTTGATATTCTTACAGAAATAGACAGTGGATACTTTTCCAGAAATTCAAAAAGAACAAAGAATTCTATTCCTTCTTTTTCATGTTCCTAGCCTCCAAACAACACACACACACACACACACACACACACACACAAACTTTTCTTACCCCCAACAGAAAAAAAAGCCAGAAGCACAGAATTGATTCTCAAATCAGTCAGTAAGCAAAACCAGCATTATCTACCCCTTTATAATATAAAGGGAGCCAGTGTGATGGGGTGGAAATGAGATTGTATTTGGTCAGGCCAGAAGACCTTGGTGCAAACTATGGCTCTGCCTTTTATTTGCTGTCTTATTTTGAAAAGTCTTTCAATTGAACTATAAATTGGAATTAATAATACTCCTTAAAGTCTTGCTCCAGTGCGTCATCCTAGCAGAGAGGTTTCACTAGGTCTTGACATTTATGCCAATAGAGAACAAGTTCTGATAGGTCTTGCCAAGATGGGAAGAATTGCAATATTGGCCCAGTGAAACCAGACCTTCATGCTGGAAATGCTAGAATCAAAATGGCTAACAGGTGGTTCAAAGTCAAGATTAGTGAAGAGATGTTAAGAGAGTACCTTGCTGCCTTCAATGAGTTTATCACCAGACACAAACTCTATCCCAGGGTCCTGAAAAAAACTGATGGATATGACAGCTGAGTGACTATGAGTGAGCTTTGAAAAATCCTGCAGCTCAAGAAATATGCCACAGGATAGAAGAAGGGCAAATGTCCTCACTGTCCAATAAAGGAATATGGTACTGCCACTCACTCATACTCTCTCAGCTTGCACATAACAGCATCTCTTTCTAATCATGCTCTTTCTTCAGACTCATGCTACCTACATCCACTCTCTCCATTACTACTCTACTCCTGTTCTCCCCATGCAATCAACAGCTCTCAACACTATGTGTCACAAACACTGCAGGGGCTGCCTTCCTAACCATGTTCTTCTCCACTGATTACTAGCATCAGAATAATGCCCTGATGATTCCTTTATAGATCCCTATCCTGTGGTGAGGGAAAGGGGAGGATAGTAATTAATAACTTTGGACAGCTGCAAGTGCTCTTTGGGGCAGGTGCACATTCACTCGCCTCCATAATCTATCACTTTTCAATTCTGGGCACTACATTTTAAGGACATTGGTAACCTTGAACTCATCCAGAAGATGGCAAACAGGATGGTGAGGAGAATAGGAACCAGAGAGTATGAAGATCAATTAAAGAACAAAAGATGCTTAGCCTCTAAAAGAGAAGTTTTAGGGGTGGGCAATGATACTTGTCTTCAAATATTTGAAGGGCTATCATGTCAAGGAGAAATTAACCTTGTTCCGTTTTTACTTCAGCAGGTAGAAACAGGAACAGCAGGCATAAATTCAAGAGATAGATTTAGGTTTAACGTAAGGTGGGTGGGGAGAAACTTCCTAAAAATTAGAGCTATCCAAAAGAAGAATGGCCTGCCTCAAGAAGCAGTGGGCTGACTCCTCAATGGACATTTTCAGGGTCAAATGTCCACTTGTCAGAAATATTGCAAAGAAATCCTGTTTATATAGGGGATTCTGCCTGTTGCCTAATCACCAGCTTACATAAGTGCAAAGATACTTATCATTCACTAAATCAGCTGTATTTTACATTATTGTTATTATTAGTTTATATTACAACTGCTATTGATGTCACTCTTGCTCAGTCAGAAATGTGATTTTCCTAATGGACAGTTCTGACCGTGTCATCACACCATCGCGCGCACACACACACACACATTTACACTCAATAAACTCCAGTAGCTCCCTATTACCTCCAGGATCAAATACAAAATCCTCTGGTGTTCAAAACCCCTCATAATCTAGCCCCCTCCTACCTTTCCAGTCTTCTTACGTTTTACTCCCTATCATGTACTCTTTGATTCAGTGACACCAGCTTCCTTGCAAGATACCCCATCTCTCAGCTCTGGGCATTTTCTCTGGCTGTCTCCCATGCCTAGAATGTTCTCTCTTCTCAGCTTAGCCTACTGGCTTCCCTGACTCCCTCTAAGTCCCAACTCAATTCCCATCTTCCACAGTATTTCTGAGGTTGTGAAAAATTTGGCAACAGTAAGAGGTTTCTGAATGTGAAATGACCAAAATGTAATTAAAAAGCAAACACATAACGAATCCGAGGTGTTTCTGGCAGCGCTTGCCCATGTTACATCTCGCAACTTCACTGCTGCTTTGGTTCAGGACACGAAGCCCTTGCGCTTTGCGCTGCTCGTGCCCTCAGGCCACGCAACACCAAGGAAAGCTGCCAGAAAGAAAGAGGGTGTCATGAGTGGGAAAAGTGTAAGAAGCCCTGTCAGGAAGCCTTTCCCAAACCCCTCTTAATTCTAATTCCTTCCCTCTATTATTTCCTACTAATTCCGTATATAGATTGTACATATTTATATTTATTTGCTTGTTGTCTTCTCCATTATATTGTGATCTCCTTGAGGGCAGGAACTGCCTTTTGCCCCTTTTGTAATCCCCAGCATTTAGTACAGTGCTTGGCATATAGTAGGCACATAAGAAATGTTTATTGAGGGGCAGGTAGGGGGTGCAGTGCATAAAGCTCCCGCCTTGGAGTCAGGAGGACCTGAGTTCAAATTCGGCTTCAGACATTTGACACTTACTAGCTATGTGCCCCTGGGCAAGTCACTTACCCCTGATTGCCTCATCAAAAAGAAAAAAAAAAAAAAAGTTTATTGGTTAATTGTTGGTTTGGCAGATGTTGCTTTGCTGAGTCTGTTTTTGCTATTATTGTTACAGGGAAGAATTCAATAGGTGGTTGGCATTACGAGAAAATGACTACACATAAAGGTGTAAGGCAAAAATCAGACAATTTAAAAAATAAAGAACACTAGCTTGTGTTTCGAAAGTGAAAGATATTTCATTCATTTGGGTAACTTTAAGAGAATAGCCCCATTTTTGGCGGCCAGAGAAAGAAATGAACACAACTCTTCCCTGAAAATCTTAATTATTATAGCATTTCTAATCCCATCCAACCCAACAAATATTTATTAAGTGCCTACTATGTGCAAGGCCACATGCCAGGTGCTGAGGATACATTAACAAAATGAAAATCAGTCCTGGCCCTGAAGGAGCTTACATGTTTTTTTAAAGGATTTATATCCTAGTGAGGCCAGGGGGTCCTAGATGCCAATCAATCATAACACACATATAATTAATCACATGTTTTGCCTGATAGGTACCCAAAACTGTGATAGTAATGTGGAGTCTATTAAGATTCAATCCATTAGGGCAGCTAGGTGGTGCAGTGGAGAGAGCACCGGTCCTGGAATCAGGAGGACCTAAATTCAAATCCAGCCTCAGACACGTGATACTCACTAGCTGTGTGATCCTGGCCAAGTCGCTTAACCCCGATTGCCTCACTAAAAAAAAAAAAAAAATACAATCCATGCCTTTGGATACTTCACATTCTACTGAATATACATTTAAACCACACTCTCTCTCACAAATGTTGCAATGCTGACTTCTTAACCATGACCTACTCCACTGACCACCAGCTTCAGAATAATGTCCTGATCATTTCTTTCTATATACCTTGAGGACTACATTACAAAAACAAAAATCTAGGAGAATTAAAAAATAAAACTGGGAACGTGAAAGGAGTAAAATTAAATTGTTAACATGAAACAAAATGATGTAGGGAATATCATGGGTGGTAAAAATTGCTGGGATTGAAATTCCAGCTGAGGAATAGTCCCATGGCTCCAAAAAGCTTCAGCTCCATTCCTGATGATGTATTTGATCCTGTTTTATCTGTAGTCAAATTGCAGCCAGACTGGATTCACAATGACACTTTTCTTTATTCCAAGTCAACAAATTAAACAATGAAAGGTTTAAGCTTCCAGCCTCCTTGAAAGGTGAAATATATTTCTTATGTAACCAGTCTTCTTGCATAAGTGATGCTACCTGCTGCCAGCAAAGCATTCTGTGCATGCATGGTAAGTCCCTTGTTATGTTCTTTTGTCTGTTCCGTTGTGTTTGCACTTGTAAGCTCAAGACTGATGTAAAAATAGATGCTATGTGTTTTTCCGTAGGACATCAATGCTATTTTAAAGGCCTATCAAAAAAAAGGCAGTGGATGGAACCCACCCCACAACTTCTTGTCCTCAGTGAAGATGATGAAACACACTGAAATAAATGGCCTCATTCAAGCCAGAGCTCAAAAAACACCAGATTGATCCACCGGTTTCAAACGATTTTTCAATAGCAGCTAACAGTGACATCCTGCTGAGTTCAAAAGATGGTCTTGTCTGGCTTGAAATGAGGCCTTTTAAACATTACCATCTTTCAAGAGACTTCAGAAAGCCTTCTTTCCCCTCTGTCTTTCTAGTTCTGCTTCTTTCTCTCCTTCTTGGAAACCAATAATTGATCCATTCACAAAAAGCAAGAGTTGACTCAAAGTGTGATCATCCATGATTCTTTTTCATATTCCAAATCCCATTTTCCTTACATGACTCATTTCAAAAATACATCCTTCCTCTACTCTACTATCCCCTCCATGTTCAAACAGCATAAAGAGGTTAACTTTCACTTCATTGTTTCCCTTTTTAAGATTTTTAATTTATTTAGTTTTAGTTTTTGTTTTTTTGTTTTTTCAAAAAATAACAAAGAGTTAAGACGATCAATCTAACCTGCAGTTACTCTCCTTTGGCGCAGGTGGCAGGCCATTTTGAAAATAAACTTAGAGGTGTCCTGTTAACTTGAAAGTCCTACACGTGCCTAGATGAGGAGCAATCACATAACCTACCTATTTCACAGAAAGTGGACAAATTGCATCAGCACACCTCCACAACCTCCATAATTTAGGAAATGATAGGCAGAGAGGAGTAAGAGTAAAGATTCCTGGCTCCATTCCCACATGTTTCTCATTGACTCTCAGCTTGATTGTATCACTCCTTGTCAACTGGTGCCTGAGGCTAAAGTAAATACAGTGAAGCACATGCTGGCTTTTTGAAGAAAGAAATCAACATATTCTATGGAACTGAGATGCATTGAGCGAGTTCTCATTGTCTTTAAGTAAAATCCAAGCCAGAATCTTACAAATTAGAGACCATTTCTATCTGGACAATTTAGATGAAATGTTGCTAAAGGCAGAGAGGTGGATTAAAAGGTATACTATTTGTCCCTGAAATTATACGTGTATTCAATTTAATAGTAGAAAATATCTATTAAGGGTCTTTGGCACTTTGTTAGATTTATGGGAGTACTAAAATTTATCAAACATAGTTCCTGCCTTCAAAATGTTTACAGTCTAGTAGAAAAAGTAAGAATGTATATTGTTCACAAATAGCTATAATACCAAATACATCATTTTAAGTGCACAAGAAGGGTCCTTAAGTCATCCTAAGAGGAAGAAATTCCTTCTGACTTGAGGAGAGGCGACTTCATGAAAGAGGTGGCAATGGAGTGATGGCATAGAAAATTTATGTGATTATAAATGATATTCATATAATTATAATGATATTCAAATGCATAAGTGGGTAAATTTTACATGAAATATGCTTATTTTCAGTCTGGATCTGTATTCCTCACCCTCGGGTTCTTATGCATAGAGAAGAGGCAAGATAAACAACTATTAAGCTACTTCTCTCTAAGATGTTCTAGCAGAGCTTGGTGGAATGGAGGTATCTTTAGGTCTAAGGAATTTAGGTACAAGAATTTCATGATTGTTCAATGTGCTTATTGCTCTGCCTTGAAATTCTAAAGTTTCCTGTTCTGGACAGGGTCTAAATAAAAGCAGCATTGTGTACTGGATAGAGCACGAGATTTGGAATAAAAAGGATCTGGGTTCAAATTCAGACTGCTTTGCCCTACTGATGTGGCCTTGGGCAAATCACTTAATCTCTCTGGGCCTCTGTATCTTCATCTGTCTAATGACAGTATTAACCTCAATGGCTGTCTAGGTCACTTACATTTCTAATTCTATGATCCTTTGTTTTAAATGGATAGTTCTTAACCCGGGGTCTTTGAACTTTTAAAAATGTTTTTATAACTATTTCAACATAATTGGTTTCCTTTGTAATCCTGTGTATTTTATTTTTATGTGTTTAAAACCATTATTCTGAGAAGGGGTCCAGAGGCTTCATCAGACTGCCAAAGGCACCCATGACCAAAAAATGTCCTTCTTTCCTCCTATCCCAAAGGCCAACATTTTGTGAAAATGATACTATGGGATTCAGGGTTCATGTCACAAATTAAATATTGCTGTATTTTGCCATAAGTTAATAAACAGGTTATTTCAACAAAACTGCAACTAGACCATACATGATTGTTAGGCCCAATATCAATTGCCCCTCATTAATGTTGCTGAGAAGTGATTAGCATTTTGAGGCAGACAAGGTGTACTTACTTAGTGGGATGTGACCTTGCTGTCATTAAATTATATCTGTGATTAATGATTGTCTCTAGTTTAAAGTTTGAGTCATAACAAAAATAGATTATAAAAAAGGAGCAGGAGGGGAAGGTGAAGAGAATGCAGAAGAGATGAATTTTGAAGGCCTGAATCACAGCTGCTCCTGGTCAAAGTTTATTTGAGATCCCCATATAAATTTCCTCTTTCTGGGTGCTTACATCCTGAGGCCTAGGAGAGTTGCTGAAGGATTAATGGTAAGCTACACCATGTTTAGGAGCTTAAACTGGATGATGTCTGGAAAATGGAGTCAGAAAAAAGTGAAGGGCATATGAAGTACAGCAGAGACAAAGAAAACAGCTTGTAGTAGAAAACCTGCTATGAAGGATTTATGTCTATTTATTGTATAGAATTAGGAGGCATGGACATTTTGCGATGTGTGCCATTGGAGAGAGTACCCAATGGATCATGGATTTATTAAAGAACTGAGAGGTGTGTATGTGTATCTCACCCTTTTTCTCACTCTAGGATCCAGATATCATTCAGCATCTCTCTGCTGCCTGCTTCTTCTATTTCCTTCATGGCTTGAAGGGGCCTTCAAGGCTAGTTAGTTTCTGAATCTCAGAGGCAGAAGGGGCCTCTTCGGTCTGTATCCAAAGAAGAATCCCTTCAATATATATTGATCCATCCTTTGCTTGAAAACCTGCAGGAGGAGTGAGTCTACAACCTCCTGAGTCAGTGCACTCCATTTCTGTTTAATTCTCTTAGGATATATTTCCTTTCACCAACCCTAAATTTCTCTTTGCAGCTTCCACCCATAATTCTTTGTTTTATTCTGTAAGACCTACCTGGAAAAGCCTAACCTTTCCTCCACAGCCCTTTAAGAACTTGAAGGTGGCTATAATGTCACACCTATGTCTTCAATTCTCCAGACAGAATGTCCTCACTTCTTTCAACTGGTCCTCAAAGAATGTGAAGGCAAAGCTTGTCATCATTCTGACTGCACTCTCCTGAGACTTCTCCAGCTAATCCATGTCCTTCCTAAAATAGAATATCTAGAACGGAATATGGTGTCCCAAACATGGTCTAATCAGGGCAGAGTACAGCGGGAGTGTCAATTCCCTAATCCTACCGCCCTTTCTGTAGCCTAAGATAGCAATGTCACAGCCATATCAGACCCACATCAATGGCACATCACAACATTGACTTATATTGAGCTTGCAGTCCAATAAAACCCTCAGATTTTTTTCTTTTATAAACTATTAGCTAGCTAACTCAAGTGTAACATGTTGCATTTGTCCCAATACATCTTGCTCAACTCAATCCAGTGTTCTCGGCTGTTGAGATCTGTTTGAATCCTAGTTCTATCATCTAGTATGCTAACTATGTAGTGCGAATTTGTCATCTGTAAATCTGACAAGCAATCAATCCGTGGTCAAGTCTTATTATTTGGGCAGTTAGGTGGTGCAGAGAGAGCCAGGACTAGTCAAGAAGATATGTGTTCAAATCCAGACTAGCTGTGTGACTCTGGGCAAATAATTTCATCGCTGTCTGCTTCAGTTTCCTCATTTGTAAAGAAGAGATAATAATAGCACCTACTTGCAGGGTTAGTATGAGGATCAAATGAGATAATAATTGTGAAGTACTTAGTACAACACCTGACACAAAGTAAGAACTATATAAATGTCAGCTACCATTATAATTTTTATCTCCACAGCATCTTGCCCATCCAACCCATTTTCTTGGCTCAAATAGTCACTCAAGTATTTATCACCTTTAACTGGAACTACTAAAAGAGCCTTCTAATTGGATTTCTAGTTTCTGGTGTCTCCTCTTCTGATATATCCTCCAAATAGCTCCCCAAAATAGCATTCCTAAGACACAGGTTGGACAATGTCACTCCCATGCTCAAAAACCTTCTAGTAGCTCCCTATTATCCATAGGATAAAAACAAACAAACAAATTCCTTACCCTATTATAAGGTCCTGACTCCCACCTACATTCCCAGGATTTTTTCATATTCTTCTTCTTCAACACCTCTGTGTTTTGGTCAAATTAATTTACTAGCTGTTCCCTGAATTCAACACTCCCTTTTCTGCCTCTATACATCAGCTCAAGTCTTTCTCCATTTATGAAATGGCCATGCCTTCTTCATCACCAACTCTCAAAGTGATTGTCTTTCTCCAGTGTTCAACTACAAATCTCTGTTACCATACCAATACTGTGGCACCTTACCCATTTTTAATAATCTTTCAAAGATAAGCAATCACATCTGCTATTTCTTTCTATATCCTAAGACAAACTTCATATGGGCTAAATGACAAGAAATTAACAAGGGCAACTTCTGTCATTGCTCTGTTATTAACTCCTGAGGTAGTGGCGGCGGTGGTGGTGGTTATCCTTAAGTATCAACTCCCTATAAGGTATTTTCATGATCATTCTTCTCGAAAGAGAAAACACTCTACTCTCTATATTCAATTATCATCATCCTATCCATCCTGGGTTATCTCTTCTTTCATCCTCTTCTCTATAATATAGATTTAAATGAACCCCTTTTGTTGTTCTTAGCTTTCTCTGATGGTTTTAGCTCATGACAAGCCACTCTAATATCTTTGCCAAGAAAACCCCATGGACAAAGATCCATGGGATCATGTAGAGTCAGATGTGCCTGAATGACTTAACAACAACAACATTTGGAAAGGCATAGCAACCTCCTTTTCTTGCTTATCTCTCATCTTGCCTCACTAACTATTCTTACCTTGTCCTCTTAGCTAATTTCTTCCTCTTGAGTCCTTCTCCTTCTCTTCCTTCCAGCATCCTCATTTTACAGCTGAGGAAACTGGCCCAAAAAGAGTAATGCCACACATATATAACCAATGAAATTGGGATTCAAACCCTAGATTCTCTGACTCCAAATTCAGCATTCTTTTGACTATAGCACCCAATGTATGATATATAGATAGCTATAGATACCTCTATAGCTAGCCATATAAAACTTAGTTTCACTTTTTTTCTCTCTCCTACTCCATTCTATTATTCACTATACTACCCTTGCCCGCCACTGTTTTTTATTTAATTGATCATCACAGTAAATTCCTCTCAACCTAAAAGGATAGTGAACTAGCGACTAACAAAAAAATGACTTCACAAAGGGTGATACGCCATGGTAGCGCTATACGAAACTTGACTTTCAGTTAAAATTCTAGTCTTTGGGTGGACCATATCATTTTGTAATCAACCTAGCTGCCTGCTCTCTGAAGTTTGATGAGAATGAATTACATAATTTTGGCAAAGTTGAAAGTAGAACCTTCATTGTATCAAGAGATTTTGTTCACCATTGTCATTATACTTCATTTTTATATAGTATTTTACAGTTATGCAAAGTGCATTTGCCCACATGTTCTCACTTGATCCTTACTACCCTATAGGTAGGCATTATTTTAATTTCCTTAAAGATGAGGTAACTGAGGCTTACAGAAGTTGGTATTTTCCCCCAGCCATTCAATTTGCATACTAACAATTTGCATACATATCACACCTTGCTGACAAAGGTCCATATAGTCAAAGCTATAGTTTTTCCAGTGGTAATGTATGGCTGTGAGAATTGGGCTATAAGGAAAACCAAGTCCCGCAGAATCAACACTTTTGAATTGTAGTACTGGAAAAGACTTCTGAAAGTCCCTTGGACAGCAAGGAGATAAAATCAATTAATGCTTAAAAAAATTAATTCAAGCTATTCACTGGAAGGTCAAATACTGAAGCTGAAGCTTAAATACTTTGGCCACATATTGAGAAGACAGGACTTACTGGAAAAGACTCTGATGTTGGGAAAGATTGAAGGCACGGGAGATAGGGACAGCAGAGGATGAAATGGATAGATGGTATCATGGAAGCAGTGGTCATGAACTTGGTCAGACTTTGGGAGATAGTGGAGGATAGAAGGACCTAGTGTGCAATGGTCCATGGGGTCATGAAGAGTCAGACACCACTAACCAAATGTACAACAACAACAGAACTTGAAACCATGTCTTTTGACTATGTCCAGTGGTTTTTACACAATAGTTACTTTTATATCTATTTTTCCAGACTTTTTATTTGGCACAAATAATAACCAGATCTTAGATTTAGAAACAGAAGGGACCTTAGAGGCCATTGAGTCCAAGCCCCATTTTACAGAAAAAAATAGTAAGGCACAGTGAGGTTAAATGAGTTGCTTAGTGTCATACACACAGCTAGTAAGTTGACCTGGAGTCTGAGAATTTTATTTTAAAAAAATTAATAACAATATTTCAATATAATTGGTTTCTTAAATATTACTCTGTGCTTATGAACTTAAAAACATTATTCTGAAAAAGGATCCATAGGCTTCACCAGACTGCAGAAGGGGTCCATAACACCAAAGAGGTTAAGACCTCCCTACACTTGAATGTGCAGCCTCTCTCTCTGAATATCAATTATAAGCATAGGACAATCTGGTCAGGCATTTCCTCATTTTTCTCCTTTCAAGCAAACAGTTAATCTGGCTTTGAATTTCTTTTAAGACTAAGTGAACAATTAATTTGATTGTTAAGAGTTAGTCCAACTAATGCTGGGCCAGTGGAGAGATTTAGAAAATGAGAGAATCTTCAACTATCATTTATACACACTTTAGTGTAGATGTGTGAAGGAGCCATCAAATCCAAAGCAATGTGAAAAATGGCTTCATTTTTTAATCTTCCAGTAGTCACCACCTAGGAAAAAAAAGTGGTTAACTCCATTATGTCAAATGGGGGAGCAAACTTTTAATATGACCTAGGTAAATCACATGAATAGAGATTCATTCTAGTTTATAATTGCCCATATAAAATACTAAATAATTTTATATAATGGTAATATAATGGAAATTTAGCTCATTGATTTTATTAGAATTTTTTAAAACAAAATTTGACTATATTCCAAGATATAAGCAGTAGTGGTACATGTATAAAAGAAATGTACATTATACAAATATGTCAGTGATAGGTAGATAGGTAGAAACCAGATTTGGAAATTGCTGGACTGGTATATCATCTTAACAGTTATGATTTTTTTAGGTCTCTTTTACTGCCAAATTTTGTGCTTAGTTGGAGAGATTCTCATATGATTTTTTGTATGTTTATTTATGGTATTTTTCACTAAAAATGCATCATTACCTTAGCAGCTGCCACACCACATGGAACAGCATGCGTGCTTTTGAAAAGGGATCCAGAGCGCCTTCCCACAGAAGCACAGAGCCAATATGCCTTGGGAAGTTTGTATCAAAGATTACAAGTTTCGTATGGAAGAGAACATAAGATGCAGATATATTTGCAGCCTTTTCCAATAATAATTTGCTTTTACCATTTCTTTTACCTTAAAGTTTCCATTTTAGAATTCTTTCTAAAAGAGAAGAAAAAAGTTGATTGCTTACTAGAAGAGGGTTTAGAATACTTCCTCATTTTCACTCTGGGGCCATTTTGTAGGGCAATTTACATTGTGTATACATGAGTTTAAAATAATGAATGCAAAGAGCAAACACATTGGGAACTGAGGCAAGGATGGGCATATTTCTTTACGTTGTTTCTTGTAGGGGACTCATGCCTCGGTTCTATTGTGTGGATGCAAAAAAGAAAGAATGCGAAAGAATATACAAGAAGGTGTAAAAGTTCATATGTCCAGTTTGTTTTCCCTGCTCTATTTCCTGTACCACTTCCTTACGACATTTTTTTAACAGCTATTTCCCTTACCCTACCTCCCTACCCACTTCAACTTCCATTTCATATCCCTCCAATGGAGTGTGTTCCAAGTAGATTCCTAAGTATGTGAAATCCTTCCCTTTCTTTAAGGCCCAGTTCAGGTGTCATCTCTGTCACGAAGCCTTTACTAAGTCCTTCAGTTAAAACTCATCTGTTGCACAGTGGATAGAGCACCGGCCCTGAAGTCAGGAGGACCTGAGTTCAAATCTGGCCTGAGACCAAACACTTGACACTTACTAGCTGTGTGACCCTGGGCAAGTCACTTAACGCCAATTGCCTAAAAACTAAAACTCATCTGTTCCTCCTTGAATAACTTCCAACATTTTGTTTGCTATTCTACTATGTGCTTTTCATATTCCATTTTGTAACAACTATTTGCTTACCAATATTCTATCTCTAACTATCCAGTAAGCATATTGATGGAAGAAATTGCATCTTATTCTCTTCTACAATTCCCAGTGCCCAGAAATATGCTCTGCATTTAATAGGCACTTTGTGTTTCTTTTTCTTGTCTACGTCCCACAACGAAAATAATATAATTGTATTCCTGGGCATGCCTGGGACCAGAGTCATAGCTAGTAATTTTGACATCCAGGGCAAGCAGCATGTCTGGGGCATGCTACACAAAACATACCTTCAAAGCAACTTTACAATTCATTATGTAAAAATAATATGAGTATTAACTAACATAAATTTAGTTGAGCAGAAGGGAGTATTAGTTATCACAATGGCTCACAGATCACTGATATTAACAATGTGCCAGCTGGTAGCTTACTATTTCAACTAATTATTCTTGATAACTAGGTGTTAAGATCAGTTGTTTCTATTATGCTGGAGTGTGTGTTGTTGACATGGAAGTACAACAAAATTCAAAGTAGTACAATACTTTAAAAACCATTTAAAAGAGTTGTGCCTTCCAAATCTCTGTACCCTAGGAAAAAGACCCAGTCCAGCCAAATTATTATTCTATCTAGAACAATTGCAAAATGGAACACCATTGATAAACCCATTTCCTTACAGAGGAAATGCTCCACAGGTCCTAGAAAACTACATTTGGTCTACACATTGCTACATAACCATTTTGACAGATTTTTTTGCTGTTTTTAATTAATTGATCAGCTGTCTTGATATCATAGAGACTCATAGAGACTTTGAGATGGTGTACGGGCTTCATTGGATAATAAGTTTATTAGCTGGAAATATTAGAGATTATCTACTCCATCATTCTCATTTTACAGATGAGAAAATCAAGTCTGAGAGATATTAAGTAACTTGTCCAGGATCACATAGATGAGACTGAAGTCCCAGAGGTGAAACTATTTGCCCAAGGTTACCAAGGTTTGCCCAAGAACCCAGATCCTCTGATTCCATGTCTATCACTCTTTCCTATGTACTACAAGACCTTGTTTTCTATTCACTTTATCACCTCTCTCCTAGACTTGCAAAAGCCTCCTAATTGATCTCCCTACCTCAAGTTTCTCACTTCTCCAATCTATCCTCCACATGTAAGTATTGTTATATACAAGAAAAAACCCAAAACCTGAAATAGCTTTAGAAAGAAATTTATTAGTCATTTGGAAGCCAGAAAGGAGTGGCTCCTTCCTCAAGTCTTTGTGAAGCTACATGACATAGAGTTCAGACAAAAGTATAAGGACTTTTTCCCTGATTGACTTCATGTAGTCCCTAAGAAAAAGGCAAATTGAAATGTATATCAGCAGGTAAGTCAATCTATTGGAGGAAACCCAAAACACAAGCTTTGGTGGACCCAAAACAAGCACTTCCTGAGATCTAAGTATTCCTTGCAACCACCAGGTTTCCCTAGAGTCTCTGTGAGTCAGCCTGAACTCTACAATAAGCTTTTTGGGTTAGACATAGAATCTATTCACGTAAACCATTGTTCTAACATTAGGCCTGATGGTTTTGAGGACATTATAATAGTTTCCTTTAAAAAGAGGCTGCAAGCTTATAGAACATACTCAAGGAAAAATACTGACAATAATATTTTTGAAGGTTAGTATAGCTGTGTCCCCCAAAATAATATTTTATCTACTGCCAACCTGTTTTTCCCCTTGATGACCCTCCCCCTGACACCTGTTAGATAATTCAACCAGCTCCAGGGTAGCCATCATAGTATAAGAATTTCACTCTCAGAAGAGCACTTTAGAGCACACCTCCCTGCCGGACCACCTCCTTTCTAATGAATGGACCAGTATCTCTTTGCTCTCCAATACAGCACTGCCCTTACATGAGTTATACTCTATCTTAATGTGTATGCCTGAGTTATATATTGGGTCCTTTTTTTTTCCTTTTTCCCCCTTCCCCTCTTCCCCATTGCTTTCAATAAAGCAACTAACTCCTGTTGTTTTACATTTTATTCTCAGCACCTGAAATAATTAAGGAGTTATTTTCCCTGACATCTTTAACAAGCCCACGGTCCTTTCCTTAGACATAAAATGGCAAAGACACTGGGGGAGTAAGGTACGGTAAGCCCAGTTGTAGAAATCAAGGTTCAGTAGGGGAACACTAGGTCCTCCCAGAAAGGACTCTCTTATGCCAGAGGATTGTCACAAAACTTGCTCCAACCCTCTAATTTTACAGATGATGAAACTGAGGCCCAAAGAAGTGAGGTAACTTGCCTAAAATCAGAAGTAGAACCAAGACTGAAACTCAGATCTCTTGATTTCTCAATCTTTTGCTTTATCCAGCCACAGACAGAATAGTGTTTCACTCCCAACACACAATGAAAGAGAATATTGTAAACGCAGCAGGAAGAAAAAGCTGCACTGTTGGATGTGGGCCTAATGCCCATACTCTCTTATTTTAGGTTCAACAGTGAGATGAAATGAGGCACTTGCAGGTCATTGAACAGCAAAGAAAGGGAGATTTACTTTGCCCTAACACAGCAAGGATATACAACAAGGATACAATGGCCCTTAGCTTCTCTGAACACCAGCCCCTTCCCCCTTCCCCCCCCACCCCCCGCCGTCTCCATACGGAAATTCATCTGGTGAGCACAACAGGATATGGTGAAGGATGTGGTGACTCACATGGTCTTCAGAAATGCACCAAGTGGAAAGGTCCTGAACTACACATGGGTGGGATTTTTTATGCCCTTAGGTAAAACTAGAAAGTTATGTCAGGGAAACAAGAGCCAATAAGGCTCCCAGGACTGCTTTGTCTCCTTTTAGGGTCAATTAATCCCTGTTGCAGAAAGTAAAGGGGAAGAAGAATACTGTGGGAAAACACTGATAGATATTAGTCTTACCACATGCCACCCCTTGGTGGCAAGGCCCTGTACCTCCAGGACAATCACCAATTTCTTCTCCTGATGTGAAATGCTGGTAAGGAGCAAGAGCAGCTCTAGGAACATCAGGTTCACAGCACAGACATTTCTGGTATAGCCAACAATTCTTCATTACACATCAGGGTAATTTGTAGTGTCATGATTAATAGATCATAATACTTTTGCATGCAACTTGATTGTGGGGTCTAAGTTGATATCAAGGCTCTCCTGTATCACCACATACTTAGAATTCTCTGTCTCCCCCACCAAAATCTCCCCTTCCATAAGAACTACATTACAATAATTAGATAAAATTTTTGCCTTCTTAGATGCCTCTGTGGAAGGACTGCCACCCTCTTCTATCATAGGGATAAATAATGATTCCCCCTCACTCCCATCTGGGGACTCATAATTACCACTAAATCATCTAAAAGATCCCTTTTATTTCAAGTAAATACACATCTGCCACAGTTATATCATGAGAATTTTACCTCTCGTGTGCTATTAAAAAGCAAGTCACTTCCAAATAATACCACCTATTGGTCCTCCATGGCCTTTCTGGGAAGGAGTTGTCCAAACCATCCCAGAGGAATTAAAATATGCCAGTACTGGAGGATCTGATTTACTTCTCCAATCAACCAGTAAGCATTGATTAAGCACTTACTATGTGCCAGGCACTGTGCTAAGCACTTGGGATACAAAGAATGGCAAAAGATAGTCCCTGCCCTCAAGAAGCTTGCAGTCTAATAGAAGAGACAACATGAAAACAAGTATATACATACAAGTTTTGTATATATGTATATATATATACATGTATAATATATATATACTATATGTATCTATACATACATATATGTATAGGATAAATTGAAGATAATTAATAGAGGAAAGGTTCTAGCATTAAGGAAGAGAAGAAAAGACTTCTTGTAGAAGATGAGATTTTAGTTAGAACTTGAAGGAACTCAGGGAAGCCAGGAGGTGGAGATGAGAAGAGAAAACATTCCAGGTATGGAGAATGGCCATTAAAAATTCCCAAAGTCAGGAGATGAAGTGTCTTGTGAATGGAATAGCAAGAAGGCTTGTGTCACTGAGTCATAGTATACATAGTGGGGAAGAAGGGGAATATGAAGTTTAAGAAGGTAGCAAATGTAGAAGGGGGCCAGGTTGGAAAGGGCCTTGAATGCCAGAAAAAGGATTTTCTATCTCATCCTGGAAGTAATAGGAAGCCACTGGAGTTTATTAAGTGTGGGGACTGACATGGTAAGACCTGTACCTTAGGAAAATCACTTTGATAGCTGAATGGAGGATGGCCTGGGGTAGGAAGAAACTTGAGGCAGGGAGACTAACTAGCAGGTTACTGCAATAGTTCAGGTATAAGGTCATGAGGGCCTGCACCAGAGAGGTGGCAGTATCAGAAGAGAAAGGAGAACAAATAAAAGAGATCTTAAGAAGGTAAAATAAACAGGATTTAGAAATAGATTGTATATGGGGGCTAGAGGGAATGAGGAGTCAACAACACTTAGATTTTGAGCCTTGGTGACTGAGAGGATGGTGATGGTCTCAACAGTACCAAGCCTTCTAAAGGGGTAAGGACCCTGAAGTAAAGGCATATGTGTCATGGGGAACAAATAAGGAAGTACATAAGAGGGTCAGCTGGAACTAAGTCCAAAACAATCCATTCTTAACAGGTAAGTCTTCCTGGAGATTGGATCCCCAAAACCACTGAACTGAGGAGCCCTTTCTGTTCCTAGGAGTGGCAATGACTTGTCACAGTTGTGATTTCTGGGATGTTGGACACCTAGCCCAGCCAGGGAGACACATAAAATGCAACTGTTGATTAGCAGGAACAAACCTCTTGTCCTAAGAGGGGAGAGTGTTATTTTTCCAATTGGGAACAGGTTGAAGATCACTTTGATTAGGTGAGTGTTCTGATTATCACAAAGAGCCCAGTTGGGCAGCAATAGTTGTCTTGTTCCTAATTAGGGAGAATTGTATAATTCTGTAGCCCCTCAAAAATGGCATCACTATCCCAAAGTCCATATTGGCACTGGATCCACTTACTAACCCCTGGTATTCCTATTAAATATTCAAACTAGTTCTTCAGCATGTGATGTCTCTGATAGGTGCTGACATGCCTCACAAACAATTTCACTCGAAGGCATTGGTGAAATTTCTGCTCTGGTCTTGATGCCAAAGGTCCAAGGCAGCTAGGTTACTCAGTAAATGGGGCCCTGGCCTTGGAATTAGGGAGATGCATGAAAATCTAGCCTCAGACACTGAGTGATCAAGTCATTTAACTTCTATTTACCTCAGTTTGCTCATCTGGAAAATGGTGATAATAATAGCACCTACCTTCCAGAATTGTTGTGATGATCAAATGAGAAAATATTTGAAAAGTTATTAGCACAGCACCTGCCCCATAATAGGTGTTTTATAAATGTTAGTTGTTGTTATGATTATTATTATTATTAACATCATCATTATTAGTGGTATTGTGAGGGGCTGCACTGGAGAACTTGGGGCTTGAGAAGCCCAACTGTAGCTTTATCTGGTCATTTCCTGGTGCCTGCCAAAGGCTCCACTCAGCCTGGTCTTTATGGAGACCTCTAGAAATATTATTTTTCAAGGTCTTAAAGGCAGCTAGATAGCACAGTGAGTAGAGCACTGGGCCTGGAGTCAGAAAGATCTGAGTTCAAATCCTGGATTGCACACTTACTAGTTGTATGACCCTGGGCAAGTCACTTAACCTCTGTCTGCTTCAATTTCCTTAACTGTAAAATGGGGCTAATAGCACCTGCCTCCCAGGGTTGCTAAGAGGATCAAATGAGTTGATATATGTAAAGCACTTAGCACAGTGCCTGGAATATAGTAAGAACTTGATAAATATTTCCTTTATTCCTTCCTTCCCTCTTTTCTTCCTTAAGGACTCAAGGGGAGAGACTGTTAAACACCCTACTTTATATCTTTCAGGACTGTGACCTGTTCTGGGCCCCACAAAAAAGAGGTAGTATATGGGGCTATCAGGATACTACAGTGGGAAATAGGGTTCTCCAAAACCTCAAAAGTCCCTTGACTGATAAATCTCTTGGCTTCCTGCTTATGTCATGGGGAAACAAGTATCAGTAGTTTATTCTAGTCCATGCCTGGAATCTTATATGTTTTTGCCACTCACTATATTCCCCAACACTTGACAAGCGTAGGATTGATTCTATATTTTCTTAGAGATGATTTCCCACCCTCATTTGGCCCAGTCAAACTTATGTCATTGATGTAGTGGTAAATATTAATGCTCTCAAGAAGAAAGGCCTCTTTATGTATCTGTCCCCTACAATATGTCAGTAAAAGGGGGAATTCAGGTAGCCTTGGCAAAGGAGGGTGAAGGTATATTGGACTCCTTCCTATGTGAAAGGAAACTGCTTTGGACCAATTGAGAGCTTGCTCCCTGTGCCATAAAGAGGACTTTTCTATGGCTCTTTCAACCAGGAGCCACCAGGATCATCTGATAACTCCACCCTCTGTAGCTTCAGGATTCTTCCCCTCACTCAACCATGATATCAACCATGAGGCCATCTCATCTTGTACCACCCTGCCTAGATCTATTCGGAATAATACTATGCTTGTTGGCCAATTGACTCGCTCCAACACTCTAATTGTACAGATGATGAAACTGGGAACCAAAGAGATGGAATAATTTGCCTAGGATCAGACAATCAATCAGAAGTAGAACCAAAACTAGAGCACGGATCTCCTGATTTCTCAGTCTCATGCTTTTTTTTAGCCATATGAAAGGAGAATGCTTCTCTCCCTAAGCACAATAGAAAGAGAACTTTCTAAAAACAGCAGGAATAAAAAGCAGCAGTAACCCTTAAAGCAATAATTTATAAGGTTGAACTGGGGCCAGATCATGGAGTCCAGTCTCTTGATCTTATCATTTATCTACCAGCATGACCGTCTCCTCCTCCCGTTTCCCCTGTACACACAAAAAGCCCTCCTGCAAAGACAAAGACAAAACCAACCATTGATTGAATTGTAACTGGTAGTTCACTCTGTTGTTAGTGCACCTGTGCAGCTTCCCTCCCTCCCCCCACTTCCAAGGTCCCCTCATTCCTGAGGTGAACAGTGCTCATCAGTAGGCAATGTTGGAATTGAGAGCAGAAGAAGGAAAAGGCTAAATTTAACCTGCTCCCATTCTTCAGGCCCCCACTCTCCTGTGACGCACAATTATCCTTTCTATGAAGAAAAGGTTTATTTCAATAAGGAAAATGGGCTCCCCTTTCTACCAATGCCAGGGAAGCAGCATCCCACAGAAGCATTGCTCCTAGACCAGTGAGTAGGAAGGCAGATGCCATTAGTTTCCTCTCATCTGTTCATGTTTTCACATAGTTCTAGCAATGGGGGCAGGAAACAGCAGTGGAGGAAGGAGGCTTAAACTCAACAAGTGAGTAGGCAAATACTTCTCCCCGGGGATAGCATTATTTCAATGGGGAAAGTTTTTCCATAGATTTGTTGTGATGGTTTCAAAAGTAGGAAAGATTCCTAACAATTTCCTAGTAGGCAAGAATCCCAATCTGCCCTGATTTTGTAAAAACATTTGAACAAATTATTGGCAAATTGTTTTTCTTCCTCTCATTGGAAGCAGGTACTTTGTGGCATTCATTACATTCACCATGTTACCATCATGCACCTGGCTAATGTAAGCATAATCTTACATATCCTACAGATTTATTTATAAAATATAATGTCATCTGAAAAGACAGTGTCTAATTGAATTCTGCCTGGAAACAAGTTAGAAACTCACAGACTGGATTGATGTATCAAAGGATATCTTTTCTTTATGGTGATGGGAAAGGCACATTGGATTTAGAATCAGAAAACCTGGCTCCAAGTCCCAACTTGGACTCTTAGTACCTTAGGAGCATAAAGTGAGTTATTTCATTACTCTAAGCCTTCATTTCCCCTTCTGTAAAGTGAGAGTATTGGATTTGATGATTTTTAGGTTTCCTTCTAGCTCTAATATTATATGGGTCTGCAAGTCAATGGATATGCCAGAACTCAGAACACATAAAAAGAAGGGAAAAGCTAGGTATAATTTTTAAAGGCGGGTTGCTGATTTTGAAGTCATAGGACTGGGGTTTGAATCTAGTTCTTTCACTTATTGGTTGTATGACCAGGGGTAAATCACTTAACTTTTCTGGGCCTTCTCTGTGGCTCATAACAGTGAAATGAGGCACCTACACCGGGTAACATACAAGGTCACTTCCAGCTTCAAATAAATTTGTTGATGAACATGCCAATCATTTCAATTTGAGACTTGAGAATCCGTAGAGCCCAAGACCATACCACAATAGTCTTGAGCTTTTAGAACAGGGGAAATGGATGATTTGAGAAATCTGATGTCTGATGGAATAGGAGGAAGTTTTAAAATCTGTATGCTTGGAAGAAGCCTAGAGTATTCTAATAGACAGCATAATTAAAGTACCAAAGACTGTAATTTCTCCCTGAAAAGAAAGAGTAGGAAGTGAACGAAATACTCAATGATGTGTAAAAAGAAAATCTCCTCTCTTGGTTACCCCTTATTCAATCTATTTTATGCAGCCATGCTCCAGGACACAACAAGCGACCTAGAGCCTGGTGTAAAAAATGGTCTCTGGTCCTCTGGGAAGCTCTCTCAATTCAACAGGCTGTGAATACCAGCAAAAGTCCTTAAGACTATCACACTGGACCAGTTGTGGGCTGATGATTGTGCTTCTGAAGTGCACACATGAGAAGACATGTAAAAGGTTACAAACCCCTCAGTAGATTCAGCAAAGGGCTGTGCACCAGCAAACCTGAGGGAAACCCAACTTGGGTACCTGAGCCTGTCCTAAAGAATCTTTGCATAGACAGAGAGTGGTTTTAAATGAACAACACACTTCCCAAGACTATCACTGAATTCTGCTTCCAAGGCAACACATTTTCCGGCAATAGCAATTGACAAAAAAAAATTGAAAAGTGAGCCTAGAAATCTAGTTTATCTTTCAAGAGGCTAGTAAACAAGAGTGTGGCATTGGTATGGTATGTAGTTCTATAACTGAATGAAAGTCCAGAATGATGAACCTCACAAGGCTGGAGATTATTGGGGATCATGAAATTCTTCAGTGTCCTTCATCTACCAATGAAATTCAGTTCAATTCAATCAAAAATTTTATTGAATACTCACTCTATGTGCTAAGCACAAGGGATAAAAAGATAAAGATGAAAACAATCCCTGTCCCCAAGGAGCTTACTCTCCAATGCCTCACACTGCTAATTCACTGTTACCTGGACTTTAGCAGGGAAAAAAATATGGCAAGATGCCCAAGTCAGTACTATGATGGATCCAAGGAGAAATATCAGAAGAAATGCTTCAATAATATAGTGAAGCTATGAAAGACTCAGAAACAGCAGTAATAAAAAGACCAGGGGCTAGTCATTACTCAAAAGTCTTAACTGACAATTTTGGTGCAAAGGACAAACAGTATGAGTGGTGGCAAACAGCATGAAGTGAAGACTCAAATCAAATTTGTAATTATAATGTGAAAATAATGTAATTTTCACTTGTTTGTTAGTATCTCCTACACCTAGTACAGTGCCTGGCACTTCAATGAAAGTTTAAATGATTTGTCCAGCATCATATACCCAGTATAGGTCAGGAGTGGGACTTGAACCCAGGTCTTCCTGGCTCCAGGGCAAATTCTCTACTTCAAGCTGCCTCTTCACCTGTCACATAGCAGGTGTTTAATAAATACTTATTGTTTGATTGAATATTTAAAGTAATTAAGACAAATTCAGTTGAGTGGAAGGGAGAATTAATTATTATAGGCTTAGGAAATAGAATCTCTGAATTGGAAGGAATCTCAGAGGTTATCCCAGGATTTAACACCTTTGCTTTTTCTTTCTCAAAAAAAAAAATGGACAGCTAGGTGATGCAGTGGATAGAGAACCGGCCCTGAAGCCAGGAGGACCTGAGTTCAAATCTGGACTCAGACCAAACACTTCACACGTGTAGCCTTGGGCAAGTCACTCAACCCCAATTGCCTTACAAAAAAAAAAAAAAAAAAAAAAGAAATTATCATCTTTTTCTCCCCTCCCCACCCTTGTCCGGTAGAAGAAAAGAGAAAAAGAAAACCCTCATAACAAGCATAGCTAAGCAAAACAAATTCCCACATAGACCATGTTCGCAGTTATATATCTTTTTTTGCATATTAGGCCATCAGTCTGTCTGGAGAGAGGTAGCAGTCTTCACCAATAGCCCTCTAGAATTATTGTTGATCATTGTGCTAATTTGTTCTTTGGTCTTTCAAATTTATTCACTTTTACATTATTGATGTTATAGATTTTTGTCTTCATTTTGTTCACTTCACTCTGTATCACTTCATACAAATCTAACCTGTTGTCTCTGAAACCATCTACTTCTTCATTTCTTATGGCACAGTAGTATTCTACTATATCCATATACCATAATTCGGATAGCCATTCACTCAATTGATGGGTATTCCCTTAGTTTCTAGTTTCTAGTTCCCCTAGTTTCTAGACTTCACACATAATGAACTATTCTAAATATTTTTATATTTATAGGAACCTTGACTCTTTTCTTTGCTCCCTTTGGGGTATAGACTTAGTAATGGTTTTGCTGGGTCAAAAGACAGGCACAGTTTAGTAGATTTGGGAGCAAAGTTTGGAGTTGTTTTCCAGAATGACTAAAAATGCCCATTCACCAAATCTAGTTTAGGAGAGTTGGGAAGAAAAGAAAGAGCCACACAGGGATGGTAGTTTCCAAAACCTTCTTGCTACAAACAAGCAGAGGAGAACTAATGCCAATAAGGAGTAGCCTCAGTTTATGGCCCTAATTTCCCTTGGTGCAAGGGCAGCACCCAGTAGGGTAGCTTCTGAACACGAAACCATGCATAAGTTTTCAAACTTTGGTTGATAGTTCAGAGCACCTCAAAGCTCAGACTTCAATAGAATTTTAGATTAACAGTGTTTGGCACCAATAGGAGACTTCACTGTTATCCATTGGGGAAGAGAGTCAAGGGGACCCAAGGAAATAAGAGTATTTTTTAAATTGCCTAATAAGAAATGAGAAATGAAGGACAGAGACATGGGGAACTTAATTCCTACTGTCACATCAACAAGATATTAGTGGGAGATAGAGAGATGATACTCAGTCTCAGGGTTTATTATTCTTAGCATACATGAAATCTGGGGGGTTATAGCTATACCAGTCAAACTGGGTTTTGCCAGTTCACACCAGCAGTGCATTGATTTGCCTGTTTTCCCATTACCCCTCCAATATTTGCTGTTTTCCTTTTTTGTCAAATTTGCCAATCTTCCGGGTGTGAGGAAGAACCTCAGAAATGCTTTAATTTGTATTTCTCTAACTATTAGTGATTTAGAACACTTTTATATGGTTGTATTTCTTTCTTTGAGAATTGCCTCTTACTATTCTTTAACAATTTATTAGCTGGGGAATGGCTCTTATTCCTATGAATTTGAATCAGTTCCTTACTTATCTTGAAAATGAGGCTTTCATCAGAGAAGCTTGTTATAAAGATTTACCCACTTATTTCAAGTCAACAGGCATTTATTAAATGCTACTATGTGCTAGAAACTGAACTAAGCACAGGATATATAAAAAAAAAAAAATTAAGTCCCTCTGTTTGAGAAGCCACAGTCTAATGGAGGAGATGGCATGCAAGCAATAACGTACACAAAAGGTAAATTGAATATAATCACAGAAACTAGGCATTAGCTTATTAAGTGGGACTAGGAAAGTTTCTTGCAGAAAAAGGTGGAATTTTAGCTTATCTGAAGAAAGCCAAAAGATCGAAAAGGCTGAGACTAGGAAAGAGAGAATTCCTGGCATAAGAGACAGTTAGTTAAAATGTAGGTGTAGTGTTAAGTGCTAGGAGCAGCAAGGAAATCAGTGTCACCAGATTGCAGAGTATATAGAGAGGAATAAGGTATTAAGACAGAAAATGCAAAGAGGGACTAGGCTTTGGGAGGTCTTTAAAAGCCAAACAGAAGATTTTACATTTGATCCTGAAGGTAATAGGGAGCCATCAGAGTTTACTAAAAGGAGATAGGGAACATGACATGGCAAAACCTGTGCTTTTGGAAGATCACTTTGATAGCTGAGTGGAGGATGGTCTGGAGTGGGGAGGAACTTGAGGAAGAGAGACCAGCCAGCATACTATTGCAATAAGCGTGATGTGATGACACCAAAGTGTCAGAGGAGAGAAGGGGATGTATGCAAAAGATATTATGAACATAAAGTCTGTAGACCTTGGCAAGAGACTGGCTATGAGGGGTAAGAGAGTGCGGAGTCAAAGAGGACCTCCAGATTTCAAGCCTAAGTAGCCAGGAGAATGGTTGTACCCTTAATAGTAACAGAAAAGGAATAGGAATAGGGGAAGAATTGGGGTGAAAGATAAGTTTGATTTTGGACATGCCAAGTTTAAGATGTCTGTGGGATAGCCAGTTAAAGATGTCCAATTGGTGACTACAAGACTGTGGAGATGTACAAGACTATCAGGAAAGAGGTTAAGATTCAATAAATAGATCTGAGAATCATTTGCCTAAAGATGACAATTGAAAAAGGAGAACAAAGAGTCAAAGGTGATACTGATATTGTGAAAAGCTGAGAACCTGGGTTACAAAGAGGGTGATGGTGCTCTTGATAGTTATGGGAAATTTTGAAAGAAGGGCTGGTTTGGGAAAAAAAAGATAATGGGAACTGTGAACTGTCAAAATCCATCCGTGTTTGCTCAGTTCTCTGAAAATCACTCTGTACTACTCAAAATGAAGGGTTGGGAGGCAGGACTCTTATTGAGGGCCTCTGCTACAGCCAGCAGGTGATCTGGGGAACAGGAGATGGGTATGCTCAGGGCTGAGGGAATTTTCTTGATGAAACCTACAAAAAGTTATTTCTGTGAATTCTTGGTAAGAATAAGTTTATAATAGGCTAATTGCCCTTAGTGGACTATGTGGGCATAGAAGGAAGGAGGCTGGCAGCTTACACAGCCTAGGAAGAATGAAGACAAGGAGGAATGTTTGGGGATAAGGGTGGGGGATAAAGTTATGTTGGATGAGGCCCCAGGATTAACTATGGTGGGGAAGATTGAGATTCTCACTATGATCATTTACCTCCTTGAAGATATCTCACAGGCCCCACTTTAGAGACTGCTGATAGAGATAATGGAATTGCCTTAAAAGAAAGTAGTAGAATTCCTATAACATTCACCATAGAAAAATAATCCAAACAGAATCCTGGGATTGTAAACTCCTTAACTAGATTGTAAATTACTTAAGGGTTTAGAATTTAAGGGCCCTAAAGATTTCTATTTCCTTGCAATGACCCCAAAAGCCTTAAACATTTTAACAAAAACCTGGACCTATGCTTTCATTGATAAAAGAAACTCCCAATAAGGAAATTCTTCTTACCAAAGCAGGTCAGCACCTGTTTTGCAACTGATAGTCTTGGAGCATTGCCTGGGGATTGGGGGGTGGGGAAAGTACTCAGGGTTTAAGTGACTTGACCAAGGTCATTCAACCAATAGATCTCAGAAGTGGAGCTTGAACTCAGGTATTCCTGGCTCTGAGGCCACCTCTTTATGAACTATGCCACATTAATTCTTCTATGTAGTAAATGTTTCATAATTGTTTTTTGATTTCCTGAATGAAAACTTGGCCAGGCTTTGAGGAGCAGTACCAACCAATTGGCTTATCAGATTCTTCCATTTGAAATTTCTATTGTCTCTCTGAAAAACTTTTCAAAGCTCTCTGTTGTCTTTTCTAATTTTCCTTAGTAATTCTCAGAAAAAGAGAAGCAAATCTATAAATAATTTAAGGGGTGGGCCTTTATAACTGAAGTGATTTGAATTAACCCAATCAGCAAATCACTTCAGTTGGTTAAAAAATTTATTTTATACTTCTGAAAAAAATAGCTGAATCATAGTATTTCTTGGATGACCCACTCTAGTCAAGCCATATACCAGAAGATTCAGTCCACTAAAGCCAGTAGTCACTTGAATGACAACATTATTTAGGTGTTCAGAGGATATTTTCCCTATAGCAGTGAGTTCAGGAATCATCTCTGAGATCTTTCCTTGTCTTATTTGGGAATGACAGTGATGAGGAGAGGGAATTAGCATTGTTGGGGAGCTGTAAATGTCTCCTGGTTTTAAAGTGTTCTTCTTTGACAGGAACCCTGATACATGTGATAAGAGACAGAGACCAGGGTCAAAGTGACAGGCTATTGTAAACCAGCTGTCAGGAGGATGTCTTCTGAGGCAGGCATTTCCCACCATAATATCCAGTTACTGGTTGAAAAGGTTAACATCTTTCTAAACAAGATAGTTAACCATCCACAAGAGGAAAAAGAGGAGTTTACTAATAAAACCAAGCTGAGCCTTGAAAACAACCTCTGCTGGGTATCAGGAGTACACTGTATTCAATATTTAAAAATATTTAGTTGCCAGATTGTTTATCTTTAGTTGCAGATCTGTATCTTCTGCTTAGCTCGTGGGACTAAAAATAGGGGGTAGGGAGAGAGGAAATGAAACCTGATTGGGTATATCCTTCTGGTGAAACTGTTGACAGAAATGTTTGTATTATATGAAATTGAAGTCTCCAGAAAGCTAAGGTGGTTTTTGTTATTGTTCTAGTTCTTCATTAAGAGAGTTTACAAAGAATTGGGCAAAGAAGGATAAGAAATGTGGTGAGAGGAAAGGAAGACTTAGTGGTTGGCTTAATTATTAATTTGATGAGTCCTGTAACAAAGTGTTTGCCATTTTAAAAAGGAGGACCAAGGAGAGGGCTCTGTCTGCTTCTATTTGTGGTTGTAGCCCTTGAACTACTCAGTAGTTACATGAATCAAGAAAATTAAGAATATGAAAAAGATTGTTTTTAGTAACTTTCCCATTCCCACATTAAATTAGGAATCATACATAGTGATTGAGGGGATCACTTCAAATGTAGTCTCTTAAAAGAAAAGGTAGCCACAATGTGTGTGCCTGTGTGTACATGCACATGATATGGAGAAGTTATGAGTATTTGCTCACCTGTGGAGAGGGACCAGCGGATGAAAGTGGATTTTCTGTTTGGCTTCCCTGGCAGTCACTGCTGTTTCTAAAGGATCAGCAGAAAATTTGCTTTAGGAGTAGGGTTTGATTTTTTCATGTTTGATTTTTGTTTTTTTTTTTGTTTTTGTTTTTGTTTTTTGGCCCATACCTGTGATTTCCTAGGTAGAAGAAACTCCTGGTGGAAGAAACTGCCTCTATCACTGCAAATGGTTGATTCTTTTACAACTCATAGTCGTAGCAAGTTGCTTGGGATGCTGGGAGATTGCTCAGGGTTGCACAGTCCCTATGTGATAATAATTGAACCTAGATCTTCCTAATTTCAACTCTCTATTTGACTTTGCTGACTCTCACTGGCTCCAGAAAGTTAATCACTATGATTTGGTTCCAGCCTCAACTCTGACATTTGCTATTGGCTGGCTAAAACAATTTTCATTTCTACTTAGCAAGTCTGGCAATTAAGAGACAGATTTTTTAAAATCTACTTGATACATTTATTCATCCATGTCTAGACTGATACATGCTATTCTTTCATTGGTGTCAGTATTTTTTCAGGGTTAATATGTATTCTTTATAGGATGTAGTCTTCAATCATTTGTAACCCATTGCCTTAGGAGGTCAGATGTTCCCTCTCTGAGGTCTTCAAGTAAAGGCTGATGCAATATTATAAAGGTGATTTTTCATCATGTATCAGCTGGTCTAATCAGTCTCAGAAATTACTTCTAAGATGAGGATTCAATAAGGCAGCAGCTGGGTATCTTAGTGGATAGAGTGCTAGACTTGGAGTCAGCAAGACCCAAGTTTGAATCCTGACTCAGACACTTAGCTGTGTGACTTTGGGCAAGTCACTTAACTTATCAATTTCAGTTTATTCATCTGTAACACAAGGATAAAAATAACCCCTATCACAGGGATTCTTAATCTGGAATTTGTGATCTCATTTTTGATAGCTATTTCACTATAATAATTTCCTTTGTAATCCTTTGTGTTTTATTTTGGACATTTAAAAACATTCTTATGAGAAGGGGTCTATAGGCTTCACCAGTCTGACAAAGGGGTCCATGACACAAAAAAGGTTAAAGGTCTTTTCTGAGGATCAAATAAGATAACATATATAAAGTACTTAATAAATCTTAAAGCATTATATAAATTATTATTACTGTTACTATTTTGCAATAAATATGTAAGTTGTCTTCAATTTACAGTCCTACTAGTTGCAAATGATATAGGCATAAATATAGAAACAGAGATGACTAGCCCCTAACCCCCTGTTCCCCTAAGACTAGAGTATTAAAAATAAAGCTGCAGACTTTCAGCAAAATGACTGAGCATCAGGTCTAATCCTAAATCCCCCTCATCACCACAAAATGTCAAGTAAAGTACCAAGCAAATACATCCAGGGGACTGACCAATGAGTGCCCCATCCCCAAAGCTTGCCTAGTAAGCTCTGCCTGCTGATGTGAAATTGTCTAGGGAGCCTCCTTCCAGAAAGCTATGGTGACTCATATTACAAAGACCTTGCTCTCAAATTCAGAGCATGCAAAGGCGTTATGACTGTTTGTAGTCTACTTACAATTAAAAGACAGCAAGGATAAATCTTCATTTAAAAAAGAATAGTACTAAAGTAACAACTAGATCCTCCTTTCTCTATAAAATATAAAGAGAATACAAAAACTCCCAGAGTAATTTAGAAGCTTACTACAAAAAGTATGGAAGGATCATGGCTGTAGAGCTGGAAGGGACATCAGAATCCAATCATCTCATTTTACATATGAGGAAAATTGAGATTAAGTGAATTGGCCAGTAACACAGGTAGTAAGCAACACATTTTGGACTCCAAAGTCAGTGGTCCTTCTACCACACCATACTGTCCTCCATGTATAGAGGGGAATTGAAGCTCCATAAGAATTTGAAGGCATTGAACAATTCATAACTGATGGTGGAAAAAAATCAATAAAACAGTGAGCCCTCTAAAGAAAGGGCCAGAAATTGAAATTTTTAAAAAAGATTCAAAGACAGAACAGCAAATATCAGATCAAAATAAAAAGTCAGCAAAACTGGAAGAAGACTTAAAGTCTCTACAAACTAAAGTCATTGACCTTTAAGATCAAGCTTGGTGAAAGAATCTGAGGATCACTGGTCTCCCAGCAAAAAACATGGAAAACAAAAAGCCTAAATGCCGCATTTCATGAAATCACACAACAAAATTGCCCAGCAATATTGGAAATAGAAGACAGAGTGCAGATAAGAAAGGAACCCCAATTTTAACTTGCTCTAAAATATTGTCACTCATTTCCAGAATTTCAAAATAAATAAAAGAATCTTTCAAGCAGTTAAAGGAGACAGTTCTTCAAATCATGTAGGACTACTCATAAATGATGAGAAATGAAAGAAAAGGATGGAATATGATACATATATTACAGGAGAAGAGACTATTTTTTCCCTCAAAAATGGAGGGTCTTTGAGAGAACAAATACAATAGCTGTCATCCAAACCCAGGAAAGATGTTCAACTGAAGTATCCTAGAGTAATGGAGAAGCAGGGAGGGGGAAGCAGTGAATTTGTTTTTTTTTTCTTGAAATCAAGATACCACTTGTAAAAGCCATTCAAACAGATGTTGGAGTCTAATAAATATGGTACATGTCCTAAATCACGTTTTATTTGGATTAAGCAAGAGAAGCAAAAAAAAGATTATATTAGTAAAAGCAGAATCTAGATAAGGTCAGCAGGAAAAAAGCAGGGTCTATAAATAATGGTACAGAATAGTATTAGGATTGCTTAAACCAAAGTAATTTACTAAGATAGAGTTTTTTCTTTTCTTCCTTAAATTGCAACATCCAGAAATCTGAGGCTAGACTAGATTATGTATGTGTGTAGGAAAACTGGGATCAGAGTATTTCAAGAAAAAACTAACTATACTGTTGATTTTTTAAAACATTTTAATAGGATTTGATGGAGAGGGAAAAACAATTATAATCTTAAATATAAGTAGGCTGAAATGACTCTGATAGGCATAATCATGAAGTGTATTGAGTGCCAGGAAGAGCTGGGTTCAAATCTCACCACTAACACCTTCTGGCTATTTTGCCTCAAGGCAAATCACTTTATTTTCTGTGCCCCAGGCAATTCTCCAAAACTGAGAGTGACCAAGCTGCATTGGTAAAGGGAATTTCCTATACCACAGAAAATACAAGTCTAGTTTTTAAAGAGAAAAAAAAAACTTACCCCTAAAACAATAAAACATATTTATATAGTGTTTTAATGTTTATAAAGCATTTCTTTTATGAAAACCTCATGAGGGACATTATAGAATGGATTAGAAAACAGAAACAAACAATTTGCTGCATATAAGAGGTACACTTAAAACACAAGCTGTGTATAGTTTTAAATGAGAGACTGGAATAAATTTTACTCTGCTCCAGGTGAATCCAAAAAGAAGGAGTTGCAATCATGATTTGAGATCAATGAACAATCAAATGAATGTCAAAAGAGATGAACAAAGAAACATTATATTTAAAGCACCAGAGATAGTGGAACAACAACGTTAAATACATATACACTAAATAATAACAATAAAACAATAATACCTAGCATTTATATCCCTTTAAATTTTGTGAAGTACTTAACAAAAATTATTTCATTTGATCTTCACAACAATCCTGGGAGCTAAGTGCTTCTATTATTCCCATTTTATAGATGAGGAAACTGGAGCAGAGAAAGCTTAAGTGACTTGTCCAGGGTCACACAGCTAGTAAGTATCTAAAACCCAATTAAGTTTTCCTAATGCAAGGTTCAGTGTACCACCTGGGTGTCACAAATGATTAAATGGCTTCACATATGAATCCTGAAAGCAAAAGTTAACAAATATAAAAAGACCAATATAGCAATACAACATATATAAGAAATTTTAACGTATCTTTTTTTCACACATTGGTAAATCTAGTAGAAAGACATGCAAGAAGAAAACTATGTCTATGAACAGAAGTTGGGAAAACAACATTTAATAGCTTTATAGTGGTTATTAAATTGGAATCTTTTTTAAAAAATTCTTATTTTTCAGTACCTCATCACCTTTGCAAAAATCAGTAATATGGTAGGGCATAAAGAACTCATAAATAAATGCAGAAAGCTATAACTACTAAACATAGGCTGTGAGATAAATATAAAAAGGGAGACTTGAAAAAATGCATACATAAATTGAGATTAAATTACAACATCCTCAAAAATAAGTGGACCAAAGTACACATCACAAAAAATGTTATATTAAAGAGAATGATAACAATAAGATAGCATACTGGAATTAATGAAATAGAGATGACAGTCTTGAGAAGAAATTGTATGTATTAGAACAAATATTAACAAGGGAGAGACATACTGAATTGAATATAGTTTTTTAAGATAATTTTTTAAAAGAATCAATAATTTCAAAAGAAGAACAAAAGAAAAAACACAGATCTCTAGGGCACTCCCCTGGAGACCTTCTTCAAAGATAATAATAATTTTTAAAAAATTAATAACTATTCTTTGAATTTGGCAATTAAACTTATTTCAAGTCAAAGTTCTGATTGTACCTAACTAATAACTATTTACCTAATAGTCTACCTAACTAATTACCTAATAACACACCTAACCCCATATTTTGCCATCTTTACAACAAGAACAGGGTAAGAGACTTTATCAAATACAATGCTAGTATCTAGTTTCCATGTCTGTAAAATGAAGGTAATAACAGCCCCTACCTCCCAGGGTTGTTGTGAGGATCAAATGAGATAATATTTGTAAAGTGTTTAGCACAGAGCCTGGCACATAGTAGGCATTTAATAAATGCCCATTCCCCTTCGTCTTCCCTCTCCTCTAGTTAAATTATGTCTACAGTATTTTCCTGTCCAAAAAAAGGGGGGGGGCAGGGAGAAGAATTAGCCTAGTACATACAGCCTGTCCTTGATGAAGTCTCTCTGGTTTTGGGGGTTCATCATTAATGACCATTTTAATAATACATTTTAAAATTTTGCCAGGAATTAAAGACAAGATCACCTATAGTGATAGATTATATGTATATATATATACATATATTAGAGATTTTCCCTTTCACATTTTTTAAAAAATAGGGATTTTTTCTCTTTCCCAATCTTGGGGAACCACTTTCATTCTCCATGACTTTCCTTATTTATCTTATATATCAACTTCCTACTAGCCATTTTGCTCTATCCTTTCCAGCCCCCCCACAATAAAAGCAGTTTTCCTTGGCAGAGAAAATGAAAGCAAAATGAGGGTTTAGCAGGTGCTTTCTCTCTATAGTTATCTGTCTATTCACTTCCTTTCTATGACTTTCTTTTTTTTTTTGACCTAAGATCTTCTCACTAGCCTCAGTTCATTATGAGCTATAACCCTCTTCACATTATTTTTATAGGACCGTCAGATTTTTTTACAAATATGGTTTCTGTTTGGTTTATTTCCAAGTCCAAATTCAACAAATGCTTATTAAGTAGTGTGACATCGCAGAAAGAGAGAAAGAGAAGACATCTAAGTCAGGAAGATGTGAGCTCAAAGTCCACTTTTGACACAATACTGGGAAGGTGACCCTGGGTAAGTCAGTTAACTGCTCAGTGCCCCAGGCAATTTTCAAAGATCATAAGTTTCAGAACAGCTGTTGATCTGCCTTCATAGAGGGAGTTTCTCACCAGATGTTCTCCTGTGCCAAAGAAATTACAAGTCGGGGTGGGGTGGGGTGGGGAGAAGAGCGGGGGGAAATGCAAGTCACTTCTGTATATGTCTTTTTAAAATCAAAGTCGGTCAATAAATCTCTTAGGCATCTACATCACTTAGACAGCCCCTCCCCTTTTAGCCTTCTTCAGAATTTTTCTAATCTCATGAGGCCCTTTCTAACTGAGATTCTATGTTTTTACATATGAAACACCATGGAAGCCAAAGAGAGGTTCAGGCCGATGGTAATGCAGATAGTTGGTTATGAAAACCAAGTTAGTAAAGCTGGAATTCAAGCTGATGAGTTAATGCCTTTATTTAGACCCCTGGAAAAATTCTACACTAAAATGATCGCAGAGCTTTTAAATTCCCTAAATGGTGGGGTATTAATAAGATGAAAGAAACCATATCATTTGTCATAGGTATATCCCTGTTTGCACCTTAGAGAAATCAACTGTTTAGAAACTTATTGAGGAGGAGAGGGTGAAAAGGGAAGCTTGATGGGCATTTTTTAGGTGCTTGTGGGTTTTCTTTTTTAATCTCAAAATGACTTTGAATTGGATTGAGGTATTATTTCAGAGATGATTAAAATTTTTTTTTCTATTAAAAGGCAACAATGGACATTTTTAATTTTATAGAAAAAAATGAGAAAAAATATTAATCTACAGCCATGCCAAAAAGGCAAACAAGGAGAGCAGTTTTTAATTAAATCCAGGGGATGGAAGGCTTGGTACATTTTTTCATTTTACTTTTTCATTCCCCTCCCAGCGCCTTTGCTGTAAGCTGCATCTGAACTGCTCCTGCGCTGATTTACATTTTCTCTGTCTTGTGAAAGAAGAATATTAGAAGTCATGATAGTATCCATTTTAGGAGAAATTTTTAATTATTAATTCATAGTGAGTAATATTAATATGTCAAGTTTGTTACATAATCCAAATTAAAATACTAAGTTAAATTTACACCAGGGAATTAGAACATCAAGTGATGTAGGTAAAGAATCTAAGGCATTTTTGATGCCCCATAAGAGACTATTCTGAGTATCAACAGGTAAGATTTCCAGGAAGAGAAACTAAGTTGCTATGTGAGTTTATTTAGCCAAATAGCCTCTCTTTCCTGGATTCCACAGGAAGATCTCCAACATTGTTTTCATTTTTCATATTATTTGATTCAGTCAAGAGCATTAATATGATAATTGCTCTGGGGAATACTTACATTTCCAGTCATGAGTGCTGGGTAACTTCCCTGACTTCCTGACCTTGGTTGACATTTTCAGGGGCCACAAATGTAATTTTATACAGCTATTGATAACAGTCTTTCTTCTCTACTTCTAGATCATTGATTTGGAGCTGAGAATTCCCAAGGGAGGCAACTCAAGCAAGGTAAACAGAAAGGGGGGAAGGGAAGGGAGGAAACCTCATCAAAATAAAGCAAGACAAAAAAAAATGCTTTAAGAGCACCATGGCTACTTCTAAACAAAGTGAAGAAAATTCAAGAACATTTCTAAGACGCTGATCTTACTACAAAAGGCAGCTAAAAACATTTGGACAAAAATATCTACTTTTGACTAGAAGGAAACAAGTTTTATATCGCTCCTCCCCACGATCTTGACTGGGATCACTTATTCAACCTTAGCCTTCAGTGATTGATGCAAATATCTATTTGAAGCTATCAGATTATCAAAATAACAAGTCATAACTAATGATTTTTGATCCTAAAGTGTCATAAAACAGAACTAAGGACAAACAACATGAAAGGTCCTTCTAGTCAATTTGTTCAGACAAATTCAATTTGTAGGGATAAAGCTCATAGAGAAATTTTTATCTAAGTGCCCATGGGAAGACTCTAGGACAAGGGTGGGGAGCTTGCAGCCTCAAGGCCACATGTGACCCTCTAGGTCCTCAAGTGAGGCCCTTTGACTGAATCCAAACTTCACAGAACAAATCCCCTTAATAAAAGTATTTGTTCTGTAAAACTTAGACTCAGTCAAAAAACTGCACTGCACCCAAGGACCACTGAGGCCACATATGGCTTCAAGGCTTCAGGTTCCCCACTCCAGTTCTAGGACAACACTTTGAAGGGTAGAGGAGATAGAGACCCTGTGATACCATGATGCCATGGGTAGAGGAAAGAGTGAGAGGACTAGTCATTGAGGAATTTACCTAGTGTATTGAGCTCAGTTGTTTCTATCTGCTGATGGAGTAGACCATTATCCTTTCCACATCACAGGGGTTAGGGGAAGTTGGCCCCCTTGATCTGGAAAATCCACATGATTTTTTTTTTCTTTCATGGGGTGTTTACAATACCTTCTTGCAAAATTTCAGTTGATAATATACAATACAATACATATATTTTATGCATTTCTGAGTTTCTAAACTTTTTCTGTGTTGTCTGCTGGCCTTCAAGTGTTTTCTGCAGCTTCCGCAAAACTCCCAAAAAATTCCCATTTAATTTCTTAAACCAAACTGGGATATAGTGAAACCTCAGTGGGGAAAGTCACAATGTGGAAGGGATAACAGTATACGCTCTCAGTGAACTCCAAATTTATGCACTGAGAGACAAAAGCCCAGTTACCACACCCTAGTTCAATACTTACCAAGCTCGTCCCACAGTTACAGTTAGCTTTAGCATTCTGAAGGAAATATATTCTCAATTGCAAGCTACTACTTTTAATTGTAACAGCAAAAAAGTTTTAATTGCTCATAGTATAATTTCTCAGAGGTCCAAACACATACCTCCTTGCTATTTTGACCAGATACCTACCAATAATAGCATTTTATCAGCAATGTTGACTAGTGAAGTGTTGACTAGTGAAATGATGGTCAGTTAAAAGATACACTTCTCCTTTATGGCTTTTGTCTGCCAGCTCTGACTGCAGGTCTGAAGGGAATGACCATTGTAATTGTGAATTACCTTTTTAGCTTCTGATGAAAAGTCAGCCTGAAATACTACTGTTGTAAACCATAATGTAGAGCTGTTGGAGAAATTTAAATCATGCCAAGCTCAGGAAAGAAAGGCTTACAGAACAGTAAGCCTAGAATGTAAAGTTTCGAGTAACATCGTGACCATGTGACAAGGTGATTTGTTGCTCTCTCTCAAAGCCTCTGTTAGGCTTTGGCTAAAAGGAGGATCAGAAAAGTAGGAGGCATGAGGAGGAGGAAGAGGTGGAAGAGGAGAACAACGCATAGCCCTTTGAATCAACAGAGAGTTAAGGTGGCAGGCTCAGTGAGGATAAGCAGACGAGCTCACAATTGAAGGTTAGGAGGCACTAGAGATCATAGCCCCTGTTGCCCATATTCTTCATCTAAATTAGCAATGGCCCCAGAGTCCTAACACCTACAGAGGCCAAATGAAATATGAATGAATGATATGCTGATGACTGTACCTAAAAACTGGCACACATGGCAGGGTTACTAATCACTCAGCTAAGTCAGCAGAGCGTTGCTAATGAACAGAAAGCCAAGGGAGCCGGGGGAAAACATCACTTACATGTTGTTTTTATTTCTTGCATCGGAATCAATATTTCTTATTTTTTCAGCTATTTCCCAACCTGACTCCTCCATTCCTTACCTATCAGTCTCCTCACTAGGTCCTAACTGTGCCATGATTGTTCCCAGCTTCTAAACTTTTGCTTCTCCAATGCCTCCTACCTAGAATGCATTCTCTCCTCATCTTTCTCTCATCTAAATTCTATCCATTCTTCAAGGTTCACCAGTGTGACCTTGGACAGGTCAGTAAATACTGATTTCCAGAATACTTGAACCAATTCACAGATCAGATCCATCGACAGAGTATTAGCATTACAGGTTTTGTGATGTAGGCTAGAGAGCTGGGCCTGAAGTCAGGAGGATCTGAGTTCAAATCTGGCCTTAGACTCTTACTAGCTAGGTGACCCTGGGCAAGTCATCATCTCCATCTCCTCAAATGCAAAATGGGGATAATAATAGCACCTAACTCCCAGATTATGGTGACGTTAAAATTAGAACATACATAAAATTCTTTGCAAACTTTAAAGTGCCATTAATGTGCTAATTATCATCATTATCAATATCATCATCAATCAATATCATCATCATCATCATCAATATCAATATAATTATTATAATTATTATTATTCCTTATGAGAACTGGGGAAGAAATAAGGCCTCCCCTAGATTAAAGGTTGCTAAGTTCCTTTTCAGTTCTGTTTGTGATGTTTCAGTTTTTTGATGACCATTTAAGCCCACATTGATATCTCCTGCTTTATATTCTTCCAACACCTACTGTATATAAGAATATTAATGATGGAATTTACATAGTGTTTTAATGTTTGCAAAGAACTTTAGATTTCATTTGTTACTTACTTCAACTGTGAGAAATAATTACTACAGGCACAATTATCTCCATTTTATAGATGAGGAAACTGAGACTTAAGGGTTAAAGGAATTACCCAAGGTCATACAACAAGCATCTGAAGCAGATTCAACTTCAGGTCTTCCTGACACCAAATTTAGTCATTTATTAACTATGCTATGCTGTCTCTTAATGGACTGCCGGGTGGTGCAGTGGATAGGGCACCAGGCCTGGAGTCAGGAAGACCTGAACCAGGGGTGGGGAACCTGTGGCCTCAAGGACACATGTGGCCCTCTAGGCCCTCAAGTGTGGCCCTTTGACTGAATCCAAATTTTACAGAACAAGTCCTTGGGATGTTAAATGAATTTGTGGATAAAGATATGTGTTTGGTTGGTGTTATGGAGTGAGACTAAACTTGTTATTTCATTAAAATAGATTACTTTAAGATGAGAATATTTCCTGTGTCAATTCAGGATGACACCTTCTCTTGACTTTAGTGTCTTAGAAACTTGCCTAGAGCACTAAGAAGTTAAGTGATTTGTCCATGGTCACACAGCCCATATGTACCAGAAGCTAAAGTCAAACCAGATCTTCCTGGCTTTCCATCCACTACTCCATGCAACAATCTCAGTGAATGAAACTTACTAAATCCTAATATTTCAGCAAAATGAGCAACGTCAAATGATGCCCTTATATACTATGAACTGGATAATTAATACTGCAAATCTAGTACATCTGTCAACAGAGCATTTGTATACTCTTTGGAAACATTCCAAATGTTTGTCATCAGGAAGATGTCATCCAGATAAACAGATTTCCTGACTGAATTGGTCATTTTTCTTGCAGGAGTTTTATCATCATGCAGATGCAAGTAAAGAATCCTCCCTGGGGCAGCTACGCAGCAGAGTGGATAGAGCTCCAGCCTTGGAGTCAGGACAACTTGAGTTCAAATCCAACTTCAGACACTCGACACTTACTACATGTGTGAGCCTGGGCAAGTCATTTAACCCCAATTGCCTCACCAAAAAATGCAAAAAAAAAAAAAAAGAAAAAAGAAAAAAAGAATCCTCCCCATCTATACCAAGGATGTAAACCCAACCAAAAGCAAAAGAGCAAAAGATCTAAAACCCAACAAAACAATGCTTCAGTCTGTGGTAGTCTATAAATATTCTGCAAGTAGTATAGTACACTTGCCTATTGCATCCAGTCTTCTCTGGACTAGTTTCATTCATCACAACAAACTGTTACAACATGGAAGAAATCCTAATAACCTGATGATCTGAGTAACATCAGGTGAAAAAAGGAAATTGTGATCACTAAGAACCAGCATGGGTTTGTAAGGAGGGGGAGGGGAAGAATGCAATATGTGATTGATTCCCCCTCCCTCCCTCAGCTTAGTTAATGAGTTAGTCACAGAATGCAGTCTAAACAAACATATTGAAGTTTTAATGTGTTAACATGGTCATCTTTTTATGAAGTACAGATGTCTTTTTAATTGAGTCAAGAAGAAAGCAACATGATTGGCTGAGCAGAGAAATCGGCGACATCTGTAGAGATTTTGAATCTATAGATTTGGCCTCAGCATCTCTTTATAGTTTCAAAAATTATTGAGGACCTCAAAGAACTTTTGTTTATGTGGATTATATCTGTTGGCATTTACTATGTTGGAAATTAAACTGATATATTTTTAAAATATTTATTAATTCATTTGAAAATAACAATAATAAACTCATTACATGTTAAAAAAAATAACATTTATAAAAAATACTATATCTTCCAAAACAAAAAAGCAATGAGTGGCATTGTTTTACATATTTTTGCAAAAATCTTTAATTTCTGACTTAATTTCTAAAAGACTGCTAGATTCTTGCATCTGTTTCTATATTTAATCTGTTGTGATATATTTTGGTTTGAGATATGAAGAAAAGCTGAAAAAAAAGAAGCTGACTATACACAGATATGTAGTAGATAAAAGAAGTTTTTAATAGGCAAATAATGTCTTAATATTATTTTGAAAATAAAGTACCTCTGAAATGGTATCAGGGACCCCCAGGGATCTGTAAACCACACTTTGAGAACTGCTGCTCTATTGGAATTTTATCAGTTCAATAGTGGGAGAGATTGGACTACAAACTCAATATAAGTCAATAGTGCAAAATGGCAGCCAAAAAAGCTAACACAAGGCTAAGCTGCAATGATGAAAGAATAGTTTCAGTGTGTGCTCACTCCCAAGAAACCAGTCATTTCAGCTGTCTATGCTGCCATTATTAAGAAAAGATGGGGTATATCCACATGGCCACCAACACCATAGCCCAACCCCAGTTTCTTTACTGGAGAGACACCATGTTCTGACTAGAAGTTTCAAGAGGATGATTCTGCCACTATCATCAACCCTACCCAGTTAAAGTGCAAGTCCCTCTCAATGAAGTCAATGAAATAGGAACAGAAGAGTAAATGCTTGCCTGAGAGTAGAACTAATTGACCATTCCTATCCACCTCAGCCTTAAGATACTCCAATCTCTATGCTCTTCTGCCCTCTTCCACTTTCTATTACATTTCTTGGACTCTCTTTGTGGACAAAATCTTTTCATCCTAGCTCCCCTCTTATACTCTTTACATAATCTTGGGCTAATAGATTTAGATGACAATTTACCCTTGGCTACTCATGGTGCTCCTCTTATGACCCTCAATACACAGGGTCAAGAGAAGAAGTCACCATCCCCCATGTTCTGTATTGCCAATTCCCTGTTCCCATCACTCAGGACCCTCTCTTCCTTTGAAGTTTACTAAATGATTCATCCCTGTTATTGTGATCTTCTGATCCTCAAGTCATTCTTCTTTTTCTGAAGGAGTTCAGTACCTGTTTCACAATTTTCCTTAACACACCAATGCCAGCCTTTATACTTGAGGATTTTGATAAGCTCTTTTGATAAGCTGATAGTTTATCAGCCTCATTCTAAAGTATACTCTTGATCTTACTATCCCACTTCTTTCAAGAACTTCAATTCTACCTGGATATCTCCACCTGGATGCCTTATCCACATATATCCAGGTCAATGTAACCCATAATCTTTCCTTCCCCCTAAGTTCACCCCACCCACAAAATTCCCTGTTGAGTCACCCAAGTTTATAGCTTCTGTTCTAGGCACTTCTCTTTACTTTTTGCCAGATCCTATCAACTCTCCCTTTATAAGATCTCTCAAATTCATCACCTTCTCTTTACCCATAGTCATCACCCTAGTTCAGGCTCTCATCAGCTCTCACCTGGACAATGATAATAGCTTTCTAATTGATATCCCTCCTCCAGTCTCTCCCCTCCAATAATCATCCACACATCTGTCAAACTAATCTGCCTAAAACAGAATTTCCTTTTCTGTGAAGCCTTCCTTAACCACTGTTACTAGTACTTTCTCTCCTCAGATTATATAGTATTTAATTATCTGAGTACAGCAAAATGTAAGCTACTTCAGGAAAGGAATTATTTAAAAATTTTTTTGTTCTTGTAATCCCAATGCCTAACACATAAAAAAGGTATTTAATAATTATGTTAATTAAATTTTAATTGAATTAAATTGGAAAATATCCAGAATGAGGGAATTGGCTCCTGGTTATTACTAACTTCTTTTATCAATGTTCAAAAGTCATCAGGTTAGTGATCAGTTTTAAAAATTTGCTGGGGTGGGGAGGGGAGAGGCAGCTAGGTGGCACCACTGGTGCTGGAGTCAGGAGAACTTGAGTTCAAATCTGACTTCAGACACATAACACTTAGCTGTGTGACTCCGGACAAGTCACTTAATCCCAGTTGCCTCAAAAAAAAAAAAAAGTTTGCTTGGCCTCAACATCCATATAATGTTGGTCTGTACTTTCTAGAATCTACTTTTTCCTGGCTTTCTGGCCAAGGCCACTCTCTTGATTCATACAATCCATGAAAACTGTCATATATTTTTTCAGGGATGATTGTTTAGTCATGCTTCTAATGAAACAATTTGTAAAACTGATTTTTAGAAGCTAAGTATAGATCTTTGCATTGAACTGTATTAAATTTAACCATAGTTGAGTTTGTTCACCATTCTATCCTTTCTTAGATTATTATAAATCTTGGCTTTCATACAATGTATTAAACATCTCTTTTAGCTTTGTGTCACCTGCAAATTTGATAAGCATGCCATCTGTGCTTTTATCAAAGAAATGGATAAAAGAAATTTTCACTTCACAGGACAAAGAACAGTTTCTTTGCTAGCAAGGCACTCTGCTAGCAACCTTCCTGCAAGTCGACCTCAGCCTGTTAATGACTACTTTTTGGGTCTGATCATAAAACCAATTCCAAATCCATTTAATCATAATATAATATAGTTCATATCTTTCCATCTTATCCATAAGAATCGAATGAGAAACTTCCTCAAATGCTTTGATGAAATATAAGAGTTGTCTACTATATTCCCCTCATCTGCAAGTTTAGTTACCTTGCTAAAGAAGCAACTGCAGTTAGTCTGGCATGAGCTGTTCTGATTTAGGCATTCTGATTTGTAATTATTTCTGATTCCCTTTCTTTTCTCTTCTAAGCCCTGCCTTAATTGGCACATTCAAGAACTTTACTGGGAAGTGAAGTTAAACTCCTTGGTCTACATTTTACAGGCTTCACCTTTTTCCTCTCTTGGAAAACAGGGACATTTGCCCTTTGTGAGTATTATTCTCACAGATTTTTTTTAAAAATCCCTTTTTTGATAGTGGCTCAGTGATCCTATCTAATAGTTCTTAGAATATTTTAGTATGTCATTTGTCTTGGTCTAGCAACTTGAATGCATCGAGGGCAGCTAGATGTTGCCTGACCATCTCCATGCTTACTTTGAGTGTCCATTTATAAATAACCATTTTGTTCCATCCTTGCCTGTCCATAAGTTATTCTTATCATTCTTCTTTGAAAAGAAAATAGAAATCAAATTAGACTTGAGCTTTCTTATAGACATCTGTTTTAATCACAAAATACTGGTCCTTCCCTTGTCCCCAACAAAGCATTTAGAAACACAACTTTTTATTGTCCTTAACATTCATTACTAGCCCCATCATGCTAGTTTTTATTACTTTTATTTTTTATTAAAAGTAGACCCATACTACTTTGATATTCATCCTGAGTTTCTTATGTTATCTTCAGTCTTCTGTACTTTTTAAAAAAAATTGAATTTGTTATTGAGTTCCTTACATACCCAAATCAATCTCAGGCCTGGTCTCTTTATGCTACTCATTGAAATCACTTTTGCTTTTGTCTTCACAATTTGATTTTTGAGAACTTCCAATGTTTCTCTTTAGCTGACTTTCCCTTCCAAATATTGGGCCATTAGATCCTACCTATCCTTCTTCTGAACCATTTATAATCCATTTTCCCATAATCTACAATGTATAGTATATTTATGCAGATTCTTTATCCTCCTCTGCCGTGAACTGCATGAAAGAAAGGTCAATTGCCACCAAGTTTCCTGCCCTTTCTACTTCATTAGCAAGTTTCTCCTTATTGATTTAGAGTCATTTCCATTATAGGTAGAAGAGGAAAGATTAAGAATTCAATAAGTATCTATTAAGTGCTAGATACTACACTAAGCACTGTACAGTTGTTCCTCATAACAACCCTGTGAGGTAGGTGCTATTATGATTTTTATTTTACAGTTGAGGAAATTGAGGCAGACAGAGTTTAAAAGACTTGCTTAGGGTCACACAGCTAATACATGTCTAAGGCAGGATTTGAACTCAGGTCTTCTTGACTTTGGGCCCAGTACTCTATCTACCATGCCTTTATATTTCTTCTTGTCAATTCCTCCACTGCTTGAAGAATGAAACCATCATTGAGTCATGTTTCAAATTCTTCAGCTGCCCTGCCTTTGACAGACAGGGAGTATCAGCAGTTATCTAATTATTTGAAGACTTCACCATGAAAACATCATGTTTCCAGTTTAGATTTGTCAAGGCAACTCAATAAGCATTTATGAAATGCATAGAATATTATGATCTATTTTTCCAAAATCCTCATCTAATTCCTCCCTCTGTCTAGGTGGTCTGTGGTTTAGTTCAGGGAGGAGATAACTTTTTATTTGTACCCTCACTGATATTCAATCAATTTTCTCAACAATTTTTTTCTCCTCTAGAACAACAAGGTTACTACTGAAAAGTTTCATTTGTTCCAATATAAATCAGCATAAGGGAGTAGTAGTCAGTAGGTTTGATGAATACTAAAAGGTTCTCCAGTTCATTGTAGATATATGCTCCAGAAAGACACCATATCCTCTGATGATTTATATCAGAACTACATAACCTTCAGTGTAACTATATATCACACCCTGACTTCCTCTTGGAAATACGACAGCATTCTTCCTATTTAGTAGAGCCTGTATATTATGAGGAAGAGTCTCACATCTACTGTATTGTTCCAGTAGAACAGTTTCTTTCATCAGTCTCCTCATCTCACCATCCAACAGTTTTGGCCCTACCTGGTTCCTGGTTATTCACCTTCTCTATGATTTACTTTTTTTTTAATCTGTAAAATGGGAATAACACACGCAGCCTGATTTTAGAAGAGTACTGTAAAGAAGAATAGAATAACGTTTGCATGTCATTTCCAGAACCTTTAAGGAAAAATATTTTGTTACACACCAAGTAACATTAAGTTGCTGTCTAGTATATTACTGTAATATTCATCAGCTTCTTAGCTGACTAGTTTATATATACACAAATAGCGGAAGAAAGCATGGCAAATAGTGGGCAGTGGTAAAACCACAATTTCCCCTTGTGAGTGAATGGATCATAATTCACAGGAGACAGAGTAAGATGTGAAGGTCACTCACTTATTCAGAGAAATAAATTATATTATACCATCAAGTAAGTTTCTTCAGCCAGTCATAAAGAAGAATACTGCTAAGTAATTTACTCGCAAATGATGGTTATAAACCACTCACACTCTAACAAATCAAATTACAATATTCAAACCACCTAGTCATACTCACAGGCTCAGCCCCCCCCCAAAAAAAAGACTGAGGAGGTAAAAAGGGAAAGGACCCACCCACCTTATCAGCTTTTCAAATCATGGGGAACACACACCCATTCTCTACTAATAACCTATAGATACTCATCCAAAGTTGGCTCCTGCTGACCCCCAAGACCCTTTGTGTCTTCTTTTATGTAATAAGAATCCTATTTCTCAAGCAGAGTACATCCAAGGTCTCTCAAAAAAAAAGTTTATGCAGCCAGTCCATTGGAATAATAATGGTATACTTATGAAAATACCATTTTATTCAACTTACCATTGATCTCTCTGGTTCCAGCCTCTTCCCTCTCCAATCCATCCTCCACATAGATAGCTAGCATATGCTCCTAAAACATAGATCTGACTATGTCACCTCACCACTCTCTCACTCAAAAATCATCAATGAATCCCTATTACTTCTAGATAATAATTAGTCTAATAGCAATGATAAAAACTATCATTTGTATAGCACTTTAAGGTTTGAAAAATACTTTCCATATGTTATCTCACTTGATCCTTACAAAAATCCTGTTAAGTAGATGTTATTATTGGCCCATTTTATAGATAAGGAAACTGAGGCAGAGAGAGGTGAAATGACTTACCTAAAGTCACACAGCTATTAAGTGTCTGAAGCAGGATTTGAACTTGGGTCTTCCTGACTCCAGGTCCAGCACCCTATATACTGGGCTACCTAGCAGCTTCAATAGAATAAAATACAGAATTCTCAGCTTGGCATTTGAAGTCCTTCACAAAGTTGTGCTTACTTACCATTTATTTTATTTCATGTTATTCCCCTTAAAGTACTCCCCACCCTCATCAAACTGGCCTGTTTGCTCTTCTGTATACATACCATTCTATCTCCTGCCTCCATATGAAGTTCCCTATTTCTGAAAAGCACTCCTTCCTCATGTCCCCAAGAGGATCCAAGCCTAGCTTAGGCCCTTTCCCACAAAAGACTTTATTAATCTCACCAACTAATAGCATTCTCTCCTTCTTAGAATATCTTTATGTATAGTTTGTACTAACTCGAGTACATATCATGTACCTCCCTTACCCCTCAGTAAAATGTAAGCCCCTTGAGGACAAGGATTATTTCATATTTGCCTCTGTAGCCACCCTGGCTAGCATAATACTTGGCACATTCTAGATATTTAATAAATATTGAATTGGTCAGTTGAATTGAGTGAAAGCAGAATATATTTATTCACTGCTACATGAGGAGTAACCATACCAAAAATAGACATACTAGGGAAACATTACCAGTCATTACAGAGTATTTTGAGTTTTTCACTAATATGTTCAAAGTAAACCTGTTAAGACAAAAGTCAAGACAAATGGCAATGGCCTATGATGCAGTGGATGACCTTGGTGTCTTAGAAGACTGACCGGTCTTCTGCTTCCAGGAGCCAAGATGGCAGAGTAAAAGGTGAGTCACTCTTACCCCCCTTATTAACCTCGAAAACCCAGAAAATATCACCCCAGGAAAAACCCTTGAACAGCTTAATTAGAATAAAGATGGGGTGCAGCAGTCCAGTAGCCCAGTTAGCTTGAGGGATTAACAGGAAAGGCCCCTCTTACCCCGGTGAAAGGAGAGGAGTACAGAATGGGAGGCGTCTCAGCAAGCTAGTGGAAAGCCCCACCTCAGCATTCCAGGAGCAGATCCTGAAGCCCATGTGGTAAAACAGGCAAACACCAACAGCTGTACCCCTGAGTGCCTCACTGAGGATGAGGGAACCGGTGGAAACCAGCTTGGAAAACCACCAAGTCCCTTGGCATTCTACACTAACCAGCTATCCCAGTGCCTCACAAAATTAAGGGAAGCAGCGCTCCAAGAGGCCCCATAAACACCCTACAACTTCCATCTGAAAGGAGCTGAAGAAAGCAAAAGGAAGGAAAGGCCCGGGTAAACAGGAAATCTCCAGGAGACACACTACCCAATCCTACCCCTAGAGTTCCAGTGTTGCTGATTCCAGCCCAATACCACATAAGCTGCCAGAATTCTACAGCCTCCAACTGCCAGCATGGGAAGCCCCAGCACACAAAGCCAGTGACCAAGCCCTAGGCTCCCAACACAAGAAGCTTGGGTTAGTGCCCTCTGCTCCCCAGCAGGAGAGCTCAATCTCTTTAAAAGCCAGGAAATAAGCAAACACCATGAGCAAAAAGAAATGTATGATAGATTCTTGTTATGGGAAGAGTGAAGATCAAAGCAGAAATTCTGAAGAGGATAACGTTGTCAACAAACCCACATCTGGAACCTCAAAAGGGAACATGAACTGGTCTGAAGCCCAAAAAACCTTCTTAGAAGAGCCAAAGAAGGATTTTAAAAGTCAAATGAGAGAAGTAGAAGAAAAAATGGGAAAAGAAATAAGAAGTATGCAAGAGAGAGTCAATAGCTTGGAAAAGGAAGGGCAAAAATTAACTGTAGAAAACAAGTCCTTAAAAGATACAATTGGCCAACTGGAAAAAAAAAGTACACTGAAGAAAACAAGTCCCTGAAAAATACAATTGGGCAAATGGGGAAGGAGGTACAAAATCTAATAGAAAAAAAAGTTTGTTAAAAATTAGAAATGGGCAAATGGAAGCTAATAACTCTATGAGAGAGCAAGAATCAGTCAAACAAAAACAAAAGAATGAAAAAAAATAGATGAAAATGTAAAACACCTCATTGGTAAAACAACTGACCTGGAAAATCAATTCAGGAGAGACAATTTAAAAATTATTGTTCTACCTGAAAATCAAGATGAAAATCACTGGACAGTATCTTTCAGGAAATTATAAAGGAAAACTGTCCTGAGTTCCTAGAACCTGAGGGTAAAATAGTCACAGAAAGAAACCACCAATCACCTCCTAAAAGAGATCCCAAATTGAAAACAACAAGGAATATAGTAGCCAAATTCCCAAATTACCAAGTCAAAGAGAAAATACTGCAAGCATCCAGAAAGAAACAATTTAAATATCATGGAACCACAGTCAGGATTACACAGGACCTTGTAGCTTCTACGTTAAAAGACCACAGGGCATGGAATATGATATTCCATAAGGCAAAGGAGCTTGGATTACAACCAAGGATCAACTACCCAGTGAAAATGAGCATGATCTTTCAGGGGAGGAGATGGATATTCAACAAAATAGGGGACTTCCATACCTTCCTGATAAAAAGACCAGAGCTCAATAGAAAATTTGATCTTCAAATACAAGACTCAAGAGAGACATAAAAAAGTAAATGGGACAGAAAGAAATAACATATTATTAATAAGGGCAAACTGTTTACATCCCTACAAGGGAAGATGACACTTGTAACTCTTGAGAACTGTGTTATGGGGGTATACATAAAGGGGGTGGGTATAAATTGACTTTGATGTAATGATGAAAAAAATCTAATCAAGTGGGTTAAATGGATTCAAGTAAGTGGATTAATATGATCTAACTAAGAAAATGTACTGAGAGAAAAGGAAAGGAGGAGGTAGACAAGAGTAAATTACATTACAGGAAAAGGCACAAAAACCTATTACAGCAGAGGGAAAGAAGGAAGGGAGATGAGCATTGTTTGAACATTACTCTCATCAGATTTGGCTCAAGAAGGGAATAACGTAATCAGTTAGGTATAGAAATCTAACATGCCCTATAGGCAGTAGGAGGGAAAAGGGGAAAGAAAAGGGAGGGAGGATAAAAGGGAGGGAAGAAGTAGTTAGGGTAAAGGGGAAGAAAAAGGAGGGGGCTAATAGAAGGGAGGTGGGACTGAGGGAGGCAGTGGTCAAAAGCAAAACATTAGTGAGGAGGGAAAAGGAGAAAAGAGAAAGAAAAGCGTAAACAGAGGAGAAAAGGTTAGAGAGAAACACACAGATAGTAATCACAACTGTGAATGTGATATATGAATGTAATGGAATACTATTGTGCTATAAGAAATGATGAAGAGGCAGACTTCAGAAAAACCTATAAAGACTTGTATGGTTTGATGCTGAGTGAAGTGAGCAGAACCACAAGAACATTGTACACAGTAACAGCCACGTTGTGCGATGACTAATATTGATAGACTTAACCTTTCTCAGCAATACCAGGATCTGAGATATCTCCAAAAGCCTCATGATGGAAAATACTATCCACATCCAAAGAAAGAACTATGGAGTTTGAATTCATATTGAAGCATACTATTTGCTTTTTTTTTTTCTATTGTGTTTTGTTTCCTCTTTCTGGTGGTTCCTCCTATTGGTTTTAATTCTTCCTTACAACATGACTGATGTGAAAATATGTTTAATAGAAATGTATCTGTATAACTTATATTAGATTGTGTGCTATCTTGGGGAGGGAGAGGGAGAAAAATTTAAAATTCAAAAGCTTATGGAAGTGATTGTTGATAAATCAAAATAAATTAATTTTAAAAAAGGAGAACAAAGTAAACTTGTTAGGTGTTTGATTAATTCGAGGACTGAAGGTGGATCTAATCACTTGTGCATTCATTCACATAAAACTTGCAGCATCTATTTATTAAGCACCTATCATTTTCCAGGGCTGTTCTAGGCTAGGGGGGATAACAATGGTCAATAAATTACCCTGGCAAGGTTGATAATCTAATGGAAGTAATAAAACATGAACACATTATGAATGGTAAAAATTAGATGACTGTGAGAAGATGAGAATTCAATTCAACAAGCATTTTAAGTACCTTCTAAGTGCAGGGGAATGTACTAGACATAGAATATAAAAAAGGGGAAAAAAAGAAAAGAAAAAAGAAATATCCTTGTCCTCAAAGTGCTTACATTCTTTTTTTAATATTTTCTTTTTTCCCCAATTACATGTAAAAACAATTTTAACATTCTTTTTTTTCAAATTCTGAGTTCCAATTCCCTTCCTTCCTCCCTTCCTCTTATTAAGAAGGCAAGCAATTTGACTTAGGTTATACATGCATAATCATGCAAATCACATTTCCATGTAAGCCATGCTGTAAAAGAAAACACAAACAAAAAAAAACACAAGAAAAATAAAGAAAGTAAAGAAAAAGTATTTTTGATCTGTATTCAGGCTCCACCAGTTCTTTCTCTGAAGATGGACAGTATCTTTCATCGCAAGTCCTAGAGAACTGAAGTAGCTCACATTCTACTGGGGAAATATAGCATGTACATAGATTAATAAACACAAATTTTATGTAAAGTGGGAAGTAATATTATGAAGGTGAATCAGAAAAGGCTTATGTAAGAGGAGGCACCTGAGCCAGAGGCTTGGGAGGAAACTGGAAATTCTAAGAAGCAGAGATAAAGAGGGAATACATTATGTGCATATAGATGTGCCACCAATACAATAGTTTGACCGCTTGACTAGGAATAAAGTCAAATATGTCTGGAAAAATAATCTGGAACTAGATTGTGCACAACCTTAAATTTTATCCTGGGGCAATAGGGAGACACTGAAGATTCATCAGCAAGAGTGACATTCAGCAAAAGAGACCAGACCTATTCTTGAGCAAAGTTATTTTGACAGCTATGTGGAGGAATATAGATTGCAAATGAGAGATATTGGAAACAGGAAGAGCAGTTAGGAGGCTATTGAAATAATTCAAGTGAAAGATGATAAGGGATTGAATTAGAGTGAATCACAAAAATCCCTCAGAGGAGAGCTTACTATTGACTGCTCTATGTGTCTATATAAGCATAAAAGGCCACAGAATGGTCGCAGTTTTCCTTGCCAATCCATATATTATGCATTGGGAGTAAAAATGGAAAGTGACAGCACCCAGCATTTCCGTAGGGAGACAATACCAAGACTTGCTTATATTAAAAAAATAATAACCATGGTTCTGCCAGTTTCCTCTTTTAAAAAACACAAAAATAGTGGCTTGCCAAATAACTTCTACATATTCTCTGTCACCATCAAATAATGACAGTGTTTAAATATGTTCCATCCAATAACCTTCCCACTGAGCAGTTTAGAATATCTTCTAACCCACTGATGGTCTTATGAACTAATGACAACATAATTCCTAATTTTTTGAGACAGCAACCCTGAGGAAGTTTGCTTGGGCACTAAAGGAATGTGCTAAACAATTAATAATGTAAACAGGAATATTTAAGCTACCAAAGAGAATAAACTGTTTCCAAGCACCCTCAAGCACTTTAGAAGTACTCAATTGATACCTTAGTTATAAACCATTCTTACTTATATAGTCATTAAAGTAAATACCCTAAGGATCACTACTGGGTAACATGGTTTTTAGCTTCCTTTGAGTAGTAGATGAACTAGAAAATAATAAATTTTTGTTCCTTTAAAAATACTTTTGAATTCAGACTTTTCACCAGTTCAGATCGAATTATCTCCAATGTGACCAAATTGGTGCCCTTTTCTGCCTTTCAGGGAAATTGAGGCACAACAACAGAAGTGATCTGACCTCGTTTCATGTTCCTGAGTTCTTCTAACCCTGGAATTGACCCTTGTACTCCATTCACTCAAGAAACTTTTTTTTTTGACTCTCACTCCGCTACTGGTATTGAGACAGACAATTTTTCTTGACCTTCAAAGAATGCTGTTAATCTTCATGGTTTTTCCACTTATCCTATAACCTTCTGCTTGCTCATAAACTAAAAGAAAGTCAGACAAGGATTTGTATTTCCTTTTAAAAATATTAAAGATATCACAGATTGTTCAATTAACCAAACTGTTATCTGTCATGAATATATGTATAAGTATCATATAGGATCATATGTATTTAAACTCATAAATGCCTGTGATACATATGTTCATATTTTGCTTTCTTAGCTATGTTTCACGTTGATGTTTCATCCACCAAAATTCACCAGTTTTTATGCATTGACAAGAAGGAACACCGTCTAGCTGGTTGATTGTGACATTTTTCCATAGGAGAGATGGAATACCATGTTGCTTTAGCTTATAAACAGGCTGCAATGATATACCCTCCTATTTTCACTTGTCCATAGTGCTTGGGTGCTTGATTCCAAAAGGTGGTATTTTTGTGATTGAGAAATTGGTCCCAACTGCCACAATGAGACCAAAAGTGGCAGCAGGAAACTCAGCCCTTAAGTAGCAAGAAAAGCATCAGCAGAGTGAATGTGCATTTAGAATCAGAACACTTTATTAAGTCTTTGCCAAAAAGGGAGGGGGGGGGAAGAAGCACAGTTAGCCACATTAACCCAAATGCATTGAGGAAATTGCTTTGTTATCTCAATTTCCTCACACTAACTTTGATAAGTTGTGACTCACTTGGAGGTTCCATAATAGTGTCTTCTTTTGCTTTTCCTACTATGTAACTGTCATATTCCATAGCCCTTTGCATTAATATCAGAAAACTGTGGATGGTTTTGGTAGCACATATATCTGACACAAAACAGAAACTATGACCCCAAGTTCATTTCCTCTATAAGAACTTCCCCAACTGGGCCAAAGAGGATGCAATTTGACCAGCATATAATGCAAATTTAATTTTCTATCTTGGCTCTATGTTTGCCCACAGTTCCTAGGACCTGTGAGTGTGAGGAATTCCTAGTATGGAAACTCCCTCCACTCAGAAATAAAAACCCATCTATAACTTTGTAGAAAAGTCTTAGGAAATTGCTTGAGGCTCAGACAAGTTAAGAAACTTGACTGACAAGCAGTATTTGAACCCAGGTGTTCCTGATTCCTATTGCAGTCCCTCTATTCACTATCACAGTGCCTCTATTTTATCTGAAATGACTTGTAAGCTCATTGAAGGAAGCAACCTTGCCTTCTCTAAATTATATACTACCATTCCATAGCATTCATAAAAGGCTTTGATCTTTACATATTTGAGAACCATCACAATCGATCACCAATTATGAGACCGTGACATCATAAACTTTCTACATGATAGGAACCCAGACAGTTTAAGACAACGGAGAGGAAGACTCCTTTTTTGCTATGATGAAGTGCATTTCTTTAAAGGTTGATATTGAAAGGCACTTTTAAACTTACTTGACCACTGAAACTCCTCATACTTATCAGACACCCTCACACATATCCTGGTTGTAGCCGAAATACCGTATGGTACTAAGCAAAGTGAACGAGTCAGGCAATAACTGGGCAGAGACTGCAGCAAGGTCAAGGTGGATGGGGGAGGGGAGAAAGTGGTTGTCACCAAATAATAGGTTTTAAATTAGAGGTCTCTACTTAAAAACCTCAAGAAATAAAAAAGGGTCAAAAAAGAGAAAATTGCACAAGGGTTAAATTACTTAAAAAGACAATCTCGTTTCTCTTTCAAAAATTGCTGTATTTTTGGGAAGATGCCTTTGACAATAGATGGCATCACTTAAGGGCCATTGCTCAATAAAAGAGTGGTCAGGAATCTTGAGTTTTATGGGACTTAAATGTTTCTGCCAGTGTTGGAGGAAATGGCTCAGTTCCATCAAGTTTCATTCAATTTCATTCAAGGTACTAAAAACTCAGAAATACAAGTTACAAAATGAAACTGACTCTTAGGACTTTTCCTTTGTTTCCAAGGTCATATAATTAAAACCTTTGGTGAAGAGGCCCACAAAAGAAGACTTTCCTAGTATTATCTTGCAGAAATATGCTATGTGACAGGATATGTTCCAATGTTCCAATGTTCTAATGTTCCTATCAGGGAAAACAGTGAATACTTTATTCATTAATTCTTGTGCAGTTTACTCTTATTTCCCAAGTTATAACCATTATTTGATTATTCTTCCATTGTGAAAATTATTCTATAGTACATTGTAATCTGCTTAAATTTTTAACTAGGTATGGATTTCATAGATTCTATATTTCCCAGCAGGACTCTGTTTCAGATAATATTTCATATGTGTGTGTGTATATATATATACACACACACACACACACACACACATATGTAATGCACATGCGCACGCGCACACACACAAGTGCAATCAAGGCATAGGAGTCTTACTTAAGCTGACAAAAGATTATCTTTTTACACAGAAGTATAAATATAGCCTTGAACCGTAAATGTGTTTATTATTCTTTCCAATAGATACTAGCTTCTGTTAAGTATTTCCTTGTGAGAGAAACATTAGATTTAAGGTTATAGAATTCATGTTGTAGTAAAAAGAATTCTGAATTTAAGAATTAAAGGATTTAGGTTAGTACAGTATCCACTCTGCTGCTTAGTAGCTCTATGTCCTTGGTTAAGTCCCTTAACCTCTTCTAATTTCAGTGTCTCCATCTGTGAAATGGAGTTGGATTAAATGATTTTTCAGGTCTCTTCCAGTTCTAAAACACATGATCTTATTATTACAAGTACAACAGAGATATGAACTTTAATGAATCTTCATGTCAAGATTTTGTTGGAGAATAAGATTTGTAGATATAATGGGTAGAGGGCCAATAACAGTGGTGACAATAACAATACTAAGGCATATTTTAGGAAATGATGCAGTGTAGCAGAAATTTCACCGGAGCTAATAGAGATTTATAGCTGGAGGGGACTTTAGAGATCAGCTCTTCTAAACACCCTCATTATACAGAGAGGGAGAGGTTAAGTGAGTTCTTCAAAATTAAACAGCTAGTATTAATAATAGAAAAGAAACTTGTATCCAAGTCTCTGATTTCAAGACCAGTTCACTTTCCACCATGCCACATTGTCTCTGAATTTAAAGGATGTAGATTCAAGCCCTACCTACAATTTCCTCATGTGCACTGCCTCTGCCTCTCACAAATTGTTGCCAGGATCAAATGAGATAGCACATGTAAAATGTTTTCTAATTGTAAAGCATAGTAAGCTACTGCTGAGTATTATCACAACAGTTCTCCATATAAGCTGAACCGAATTAGATGAAAAACTAACATAAGAGAGGAAGGAAAACAGAAAAGAACAACAATAGGAAAGACAAAGGAAGCTATGTCCTTTATTACATATTGGCAGTAGCCAAAATATATATCCTTAGCCCAAGTAAAATTCAGAGAAGGAAAGAGGCTGATGAATTTATTAATGAATACATATATATTCATTTATGCTTCAGTTTCTAGAGTTTAATATATAACTATATAGCGAAAGTTGCAGTGCTTTAATCAGAGGAATTAGTAGATTAATATTTTGGCTAATTTCTTGGTGTGAAATTGTAAGGTTTGTGACCATCAAACACACTTTTGAAACCCAAACACATTTGCATTTTCTAATTGTCACAGCCCATAATCAAAGCATTGAACAAATCATGGAAGAATAATTTATGAATTTGTTTACTGTTTGTCTTTGCTAGAGATATTGGCTCAATCTTTAGCTTTGGTAAATATATTATTTATGAATACATTACAAATATGCATTTCTATATTAATTATCTACAAATGTATGTGAACCTTTACTTACAAATGTTTGCATATGTTTTTGTTTTGTAGAAATACCTCTATATGTGTACACAGACACAGACATCATGAAAATGAGTTTTAACCAATACATTGAGGACCTAAAAGAAAGCAGACCTAATGAAAGTCAAAACAGCAGCTTGTAAAGGAAACTTAACTAGCTTTGGTTCTCCATTCTATTTCCTTTTTGTTTGGTTTTCATGGGATCTGCGTTACTAGTGGAACTCTGAGTTTGTTTTCTGCAGGCAAATATTTTTATTTCTCAAGAAGTAGGTTATGTGGATAATTAAGAATTGGGGAAAGAACAGTGAGTGAGAGATTTGGACAAATGCAGTCAAAGAGAATGCAACAATCCTCAAACCTGGGCCAAATGATTCTTGAAAACTATTTTTTTCAAGTTGATTAAATTTGAAAACAAGGAGTATATTTTTCTTATCTTCTTCATAGTTTCACTTTAAGGAGCCTGGTTTAGTGTTCCTTATAAAATTGGGAATCGAAAAGTGATACCGGTGAAGTCAGCAAACTGGGGGAAAAAAGCTATCATTTCTGCAAACACCAATAACAAAAGATAGTTATTTCAAGGATAGTACAATGTCCCAATATCTGACATAGTATATAATATATGTAATTATTCAGTCGTTTTTCAGTCTTGTTTAACTCTTTGTGACCTAATTTGGGGCTTTCCTGGCAAAGATAGTGGAGTGGTTTGCCATTTCCTTCTTCAGCTCATTTTATAGATGAGGAAACTGGGGCAAACAGGATTAAGTGACTTGCCACAGAGTCACACAGCTAGTTTCTGAGGCCAGATTTGAACTCACGAAGATGAGTCTTCCTGACTCAGGCCTAGCATTCTACCTACTTTGCCACATAGCGATGTCTAATACATAATAGATAGTTAATAAATGTTCAATTGAATTAAATACTCTTATGTAATGACCCTCACATTTAGGAAATGGGTTCCTCTTTGCCTCCTATCCAAAGACTAATGTCATAGAAGTTTAGCACTGGGAGGAACCACTTCTGCTACTGAATACTTGTATGCCCCTTCTTATATGTTTCTTTGTCTGTAAAATGTGAAGTTAGTTTTGATCTGTAATGTCTCTCCCAACTCTAAATCTAGAATCCTGAAGGTTTTCTAGTCCAGAGTTACCAAAGAAAGGCCATGTTCCCAGCAACACACTGGAATGTGCTTGAGGCAGATTAAAATGTAATTGGGAATACTTAAAAAAAAATAAAAATACAAAAGAACATAGATAATGTTAATATATGGTTTTCTAAGGCAATATGTAGCCACCTGGGAATCCTTATACATGGTTTATTGGCTACCATTTCTATTTGAGTTTAACACCACGGATCTAATCAAACTTTCTAAACCATGTAGGAATCTCTTCTGCAACATCCTTGACAGTTTGTCATCTATGATTGAACACCTGCAGTAAGAGGAACTCAGTTCCTTATAATGTTGCCCATTCCATTGTTGATACCATTAGAAATGATTCATATGAGAGGCTACTCAAATACTCACATGTACTTCTGATCTCATAGGTGTGGTTATTTCTTCAATGATGCAGTTCATGATTCATCCATATCTGTTTTTCTTATCCAACTCTTAGCCACACCCTCCCATGAGATCACCACAGGAGCCTCATCCGACATACTAAAAGCATTCCTTGCATTCTCCTGCCCTCACGAGGGTGCCATTGGACCACACAGGTTGTCCATCAGTAATCTCTTACTCTCATCCATCTACTTTTTTGATCATACATCTAGAAATTTAGAGACTTCTAAAGATGAAAAAAAAAACCTTGGGGGAAAACTCTAAATCTTCAGATATCAGTCCATCTCATCTTTTCCATATCTTTTAGGTCAGGACACAATCCTAAGTACTATTAAGGGATAACAGCAAAATAGAAGACACCATTTCTTGAGTGAGTGAAGCATACACACACACACACACACACATACACATATATATACCATCTAAAATTTTGATTTAATGATGCATAAAGGTAGTTACCTTTCTTAATAAAAAAGATAGCTTTTGTTGGGTTATTTTGGTGAGTTTTATAGTTTCATGCTCAAATCCTTTTGGTAATCATTGCCAGGGATGTCATCTTAAAATTAGTTAAGACCTATCAGAAATCAATTATTTGAAATAATTGAACAGAAAAGTGACTCAGAACCTTTTCTCCTATTTTTTTTTATTTTGTTGGATGGGTCACAGGTACATCTAACATCTGGGTTTCCTCTCTCATTTCCCATAGAAATGTATCTTAGGGGTTAGGACTCATCACTTAAGTATGGCTTCAGAATATGAAAAAAAATTTCATTTTACATGACACTTCTTATAGCCAAGCCATTTTCTTTATAGGAGACAGCATGGTATAGGAAACAGCATGGTGTAGGAGGCATGGAATTTGACTCCCTGGGTTCCAGTCCCAGCTATGTCACTTTTTCACTATGTAAACTTGTTCATCACTTTCACCTCCTTGGGCCTCAGTCTCCTCATCTATAAAAGGGGAGTATTGTAGATATGATCCTCAAGATCTTTTCTAGCTTTGTATTCTGCTTGTTGAAATGTTATCTTTATTTGTTTATGTGATTATTTGTCATCCCTAGAAAAGATGCATGGGGAAGAATTCCAGGGATTTGGGACACACAAGTGGGATTTGGGGGAATAGGAGAAGAAAGAGTTAAAGATGGAGAGAAAATGGCAGAAGGAATGCTTACTTGCCAAACAGATTATAAAAAGAAAGAGCTAGGACTAAACTAGAAGGAAAATGTTCAACTAATTTATTTTTATAACAATTTTTTTCCATATATAAAAATAATAAAGGGCAGTGTTCTCTTAGTTATTAATGTGAGATCTCTTCTGGATCTCTTTCCAAGATGCACTTTTTCATCTAAATTCACACCATGAAAGAGGGCAGCATTAATAAATAAATTAAAGGCAACGTGGTATAATGGAAAGGTCATGGGATTTAGTTAGAAAACATGTGATTAAATCCTAGCTCTTCTATTTACTGCCTCTATGACTTTGGGCAAGTCATTTACCACTGTCTGGTCCTCATTTCCTATAAAATGACTCAATGCCGTCTAAGTGCCTTTACAGTTCTAAGGCTATGAATTTCTTTAAAACTTTTGAATTAAACCATTAGAAAAGGAATCACTCAAGGAGATCATAACTATTTCTAATACAATTTTAGTCATTTTTCTAAATCTAAAATAATAGATAATATATAAAGTCTAAATTCAACTTTTTGTAGTTCCTCACTCCTTGCCATTTTTTTTTCAAGTTCACAACACCTATAGACATTCTTCAATATTGAATCAACAGAAATTATCTAGTTATGAAGTAGATGCTGTTGTGTAATTTTGGTCAAATTGACTAATCAATATCAGAAAAATTGATATTTCTTTCCATTTAGAGTGAAGTGGAAACGACTTGCACAATTCTCTGAGATTCTCAGCTTTAACAAAGCTGAAAACTGAAAACCAATTTTATGACAGGGAGGTATGAAAGATAATCTGAATCTTTATAGCAATTAGATGGTGAAAGATCATCTTCTCTAGTATTATAATAAGTAATAACTAACCATTTATCAGAATATAGATGAGGCCTTCACTAAAATCCTTTTTCAATGTTTCCAATGATGTGGGGTTGGGCTTGGGTTATTGAGGGCTCTTCGCATCAAGCTGAAGGCTTTGAGTATAGGCATGGTAATCGAGTTGTGTTTATAAGCGCATCTTCAGAAAGTTAGCCAACGTGCGATAAGTGCTTATAGCTATAGCAATTCATAGCAACCATCAACTTGGGGAGTCAAGGGTTGTGATCTATAGAAGTGAAGGAAGTATCCACACTGACAAAATTGCAGATCTTTGAAGAAAGCAAAAGCATCAAACATGATGATATTGCTTAGTACTAGTTGTAATTTAAAAATAACAACAGTGATTCTCCAAATGATTTAGAGATTGGAATGTCATAAACCTGTGAAAGGAAGTCTTTCCTAAATTTGTATAAGTATAGGAGAATTGGGTTACTGTGCAACATGAGTAACCAAAGGTTCAGGCAAGCCAATGGGATATTTTTGGCTTGTTGGTAATTTTAGTGGTACTAAAAAAAAATAATAAACATATTATATAGCTGAATATTATCCCCCAATATTCACTAATGATGAAATTTAGAAACTAGGAGTCCTTAAATTATAAATCATCCATGTTGGCTAAAACTGAATAAATAAAAACAGAAACACTCAAAAAATCTTTTAAAACTGTTTTTATTTAATTAATGTGGGGGAAAAGGGTCAGGGAAGAGGTGAATAAGAAAGGTGTTCATGCACACACACACAATTTTGAATAAAACCCCCCAAAAAGGAGTGAAAACAAAAAGCAGTGAAAACCAACTTGTTAAAGGTCAGACAAAAGGGCCTGTACTGTATTTTTAAAAGCAATAGTTACATAATAAAGTTAGTCATTACTTTTATTATTATTATTATTATCGCATAGTGAGGCTCCTAAGAACACTAACAGTGAGAAATAAATGAATTTGGCTTCTGATGTTGGAGATGACAGTGGGAGGCCAGGTTTAATTCACCCTTATGAAGTCTTCTTGAATTGTGTCACTTGTAGAATTCGTACTTGACTTTTGGAAACATAAAATGTTCTTGCCACTGAGAACTAATTAAGAAATCTGGCCCTCTGTGACTGAGCTAATTTTGTTCAGGTTGACTGCATGTTCAAGTTTGACTCTGGATGCTCATCTAATGTATACTGTGACCAACTATTTCGGTTGGATTAAGGTAATTACCTAGCTCAACACTTTCCTGATACATTTTACAAGGACAGAATGCAAAGTTCTTATACCACTGCTACTAAATTACCACTCCAGATTTTTAAGAAGCTTCAAGTACAAAAGTTAAAGCTGTGCTTTAGAATGAACCCTCAGTAATCCCAGGGCACCAATAGCAAACAGACAAAAGAATGCCAGCATCTTTGCGCTGATCACAGTCCTCGTAGTTTCTGGACAAACCAAGGCCCTAAGTATAAAAGTGTTTAATTTTGCACAACTATTATTTGACTACTGTAATTGAGTATGTGCTTTAGACTTTGAGTCTAACTTTCCTTCTGTCAGACATGCCTCCAAGTTAGTCTATCAGTCAACAACTACTGTATTTATCTTACTTTGGTGCTAAGTGCTAGGGATACAAAAAGAAATTTAAAAATATAGTCCCTGCCCTCAAGGAGCTTGTATTCTAATGGAGGAGACATTATATAAGTAAGTAGGCATATATACAATAAATGGAGTGTGAATGGAAAGTCATCGGGGGAAAACTTAGAAAGTACTCCTGAAGAAAGTGGGATTTGAATTGAGTCTTGTTGGCAAATCAGGGGAACAATGAAACAGACGTGAGGAGGGAGAGAATTCCAGATCTGAGGAGCAGCCAATGCAAAGGCACAGAATAAAAGATGAAGCATGATGTATGACGATCAACTAGGAAGCCAAGTTGGCTGGATCATACAGTACATGTAGAGTGGGAAAATGTACGATGACTAAAAAAGTAGGAAGGGCTCAGGTTGTGAAGGGCTTTAAATGCCAAACAGAAAATTTCGTATTTGATTTTGGAGGTCATAAAAAACCTACTGGAGTTTATGCAGTGAGGCAGGTTGTAGACATAGTCAGACTTACACTTTAGGAAAATCACTTTGGTGGCTGACTGAAGGACAGATTGGAGTGAGGAGACAAAGCAGGGAGACCAGTTGGAAGGCTATTACACAGCCCATGGTGGTAGCTTTGTGAATGGAAAGAAGGGGACATATATGAGAGTTGTGATGATAGAAACAACACTATTTGACAATAGACTGGATATGTAGAATGGAATCAAGGACTTGAGGATGATGTGAAAGTTGGGAACCTGGGTGAATGGGAAGATGATAGTGTCCTGAACAGTAAAAGGAGAGGTGTGAAGAGGGGAGAGTTTTGGGGGAAAGATAATGAACTCTGGTTTGGACATATTGAGTTTGAGGTGCATACTGTATCACTTGGCCACATTGGCAATGGTAGGTAAGCACTGCCAAGTGGTCTGTGGAAGGCTGTCTGTGGCTGATTGGCTTGGCTGTAGTACTAAGATCACAAGGCTGAGGAACTGTGGTCATGGGGGTCAGCCCCTTGTGGAGCAGCTCATTTCGCTGTTTCTTGATCTTTGGTCCCGGATGGGCATCTTACATTAATGCATTAATGGTTATGAAGGGCACCTCATGACAGAATGGGGGCTGGATAAGCATAAATCTATCACAATTGATAGAAAAAGTTATTCACAGAACAAAATTTTACCCTAGGTAAGACTTGACAATTGTTTTTGTCTTTTTTTTTTTCAGTTGAATTATGCTGAATTCCCTACAGACAGTGAATCAGCATTATTGTGTAACACCTGCAGGGTATAGTGAATAGAGTGCTAGACTTGTAGGCAGAGAGGCTTGACTTCAAATTCTGCTTTTCACACTTTTATAAACCTGGGCAAGTTACTTCATCTCCCTAAACTCATCTGTACTTACAGGTAAAATGAGTGAGAGGATATGGGTTCAAATCCAGCTCTTACACTTGGTGCATCTGACCTTGGATAAGTAACTTAGAGAAGAAGGGAAGGAGAGAGAGAATGAAAGAGGGAGGAAAGGTCATTGTTTTGTTGTTGTTCAGTGGTGTCTAATTCTTTGCGACCCCATGAGCATACTGTCTATGGGGTTTTCTTGCAAAGATACTGGAATGATTTGCCATTTCCTTCTCCAGTGGATTAAGGCAGAGATAAGTAACTTGCCCAGAATCACTCAGCTAGTGTCTGAGGATGGATTTGAACTCAGGTCTTCCCCTCTCCAGGTCCAGTGCTCTATCCACTGTCCATCTAGCTGCCTTGTAAAGGTCACTGAGGCATGCTTTTTAAAAATACATAGAGAATAAAAGAAAGAAAGGCCAGACAGAAGTGTAGATAGGCAAGAGAGCTTTGAAAGCTACAGGTTAAACTTAGATACTGTACTTCAAAATCAAGCTATACACAATAGAAATCTGCAGTTTGAAGTACAATCTTCTTTTTCTTTTCTACAATTCTTTCCCATTATTATGCCTACAGAAATGCCTGTTTTAATTGGTGTTTGTTCAGCTTAGAATGAAAATAAAATTTTTAAAAAGAAATACAGTTCAAAAAATAGATTTGTCCAGAGAAACACAAACCCTCCCCACCTCCAACCCCCACCAGCACACATACACACACCTTCCTTGTGAGAAAAGCCAGAGAGGGTTTTTCCCTAGGGCAATGACTGGGTGTGTTAGGGTTTCTGTTTGTGTAAAAGCCTTGTAACAAAAAGTAGTTGGACTTGCTCTAATTTGGAAGAGAAATGGTAGAGCCTAATCTTCCACCTTAGCTGAGGACCTGTCTGAAGCAGAAATGATAAGCATTGAAACCTCTTGCCCAGTGGCTGTGAGAGACAATAGCTGGGCAACGCTTGGATGAAAGGTTTGGACTCTGTGGGAGCCACATGAAGACACAGCCAGAAGACACTGGTGGCCCTCCAGGGTCACAGGTATTAGGTGCTCCTCTGTGTGGATGCTTTGGCCAGATACATTTGTTTTCAGCGTGTGTGTCCTCCTGCCACTGACATAGTGTGTGAATTCATGGGTTAGTGTAGCCCAGGCATATGGGGGTATTTTATTGCTTTTCTTTCTTTTTTTAAATTTTTAAAATTTTTTTTTGCTTTTTGGTGAGGCGATTGGGGTTAAGTGACTTGCCCAGGGTCACGCAGCTAGTAAGTATCATGTGTCTGAGGTCATATTTGAACTCAGGTACTCCTGCCTCCAAGGCCAGAACTTTATTCACTGTACCACCTAGCTGCCCCTGTTACCTTTCTTTCTTTCTTTTTTAAATGGTAATTATTGATTTATTTTTTGTTTTCAACATTTACTTCCACAAGATTTTGAGTTCCAAATTTTCACCCCATCTCACCCCTCCCCCTGCCCCAAGATGGCATGCATTATAAATACCCCTTCCCCTAGTCTGCCTTCCCTTCTATCTTTCCCCCCCTTCTCTTATTGCCTTCCCCTTCAATTTTCCTGTAGGGAAGGATGGATTTCTGTACCCATTTCCTGTATCTCTTATTTCCCAGTTGCGTGTGAAAACATTTTTTTAAACATGTGTTTTTAAAACTTTGGGTTCCAAATTTTCTCCCTTCCTCCGCCCCCACCCACCCTCATTGAAAAGGCAAGCAACTCAATATATGTTATACATATGCAGTTATGTAAAACACTTCCATAGTAGACAGGCCATGAAAAACTAACTCTATTTCCCTTAATCCTATCCTGCCCCCCCATTTGTTCTATTCTTTCTTTTGACCCTGTCCCTCCCCAGAAGTATTTGCTTCTGATTACTCCCTTTCCCAATCTGCCCTCCTCTCTATCATCCCCCTACTCTCTTGTCACCTTCCCCCCCTATTTTCCTGTAGGGTAAGACAGATTTCCACACCCAATTGAGTATGTATGTTATTCCCTCCTTAAGTCAAATCCTATGAGAATAAGATTCACTCATTCCCTCTCACCTTCCCCCTTTTCCCCTCCATTGTAAGAGCCTTTTCTTTTCTGTTTTTTTTTTGTAGGATAATTTACCCCATTCTACCTCTCCCTTTCTCCTTCTCCTAGTATATTCCTCTCTCACCCCTTAATTTTATTCTCCAGTTATGACCCCTTCATTTTCAACTCACCCTGTGCCCTCTATCTATCTATATCTATATATATGTATATATAATTTTTTCCCCTCCAACCACCCTAATACTGACAAAGGTCTCAAGAGTTACAAATATCATCTTTCCATGCAGGAATGTAAACAGTTCAACCTTAATAAGTCTATTATGATTTTCTCTTTCCTGTCCACTCAAGTCTTGTATTTGAAAATCAAATTTTCTATTCAACTCTGGTCTTTTCATCAAGAATGCTTGAAAGTCCTCTATTTCACTGAATGACCATTTTTTCCCCTGCAGGATTATACTCAGTTTTGCTGGGTAGGTGATTCTTGGTTGTAATCCTATCTCCTTTGCTCTCCAGAATATTATATTCCATGCCCTGCAGTCCCTTAATGTAGAAGCAGCTAAATCTTGTGTTATCCTGATTGTGTTTCCACAATACTTGAATTGTTTCTTTCTGGCTGCTTGTAATATTTTCTCCTTGACCTGGGAACTCTGGAATTTGGCTACAATATTCCTAGGAGTTTTCCTTTGGGGATTATTTTCAGGAGGAGATCAGTGGATTCTTTCCATTTCTATTTTGCCCTCTGGTTCTAAAATATCAGGACAGTTTTCCTGGATAATTTCTTGAAAGATAATGTCTAGGATCTTTTTTTGATCATAGCTTTCAGATAGTCCAAAAATTTTTAAATTCTCTCTCCTGGATCTATTTTCCAGGTCAGTTGTTTTTCCAATGAGATATTTCACATTGTTTTCTAATTTTTCATTCTTTTGGATTTGTTTTACAGTGTCTTAATTTCTCATAAAGTCACTAGCTTCCAATTGCTCTATTTTAATTTTTAATGAAGTATTTTCTTCAGTAATCTTTTGGACTTCCTTTTCCATTTCGCCAATTTTGCTTTTTAGGGCATTCTTCTCCTCACTGGCTTTTTGGACCTCTTTTGCCATTTGGGTTAGGCTATTTTTTAAGGTGTTATTTTCTTCAGTATTTTTTTGAGTCTCCTTTAGCAAGCTGTTGAGTTGTTTTTCATGATTTTCTTGCATCACTCTCAGTTTTTCCTCTACTTCTCTTACTTGCTTCTCAAAATCTCTTTTGAGCTCTTCCAAGAGCTACCTTTCTTACTATGTCATTTTATTACATTCCTTTTTTTTAATAACAATAACAATAGCTAAAATATGGAAACATGTTTTACATGATTTCACATGTGTAGTTGATATATTGTGTGCCATCTCAGTGGATGGGAAAGGACTAAAAGAAAGAAGGTAATTTGAAATTTAAAATGTTTTTAAAAGAATGATAAAGAGGATGCTTTCAAGAAAAATGTGGACTTCCATGAATTGATTCAAAGCGAAATGAGAAGAATGAGAACATTGTATACACAGTAACCGCAATATTGCACAATGAAGAACTGTGAATGACTTAGCTATTCCTTTTTTTTTCCCAAAATTTTAGGCAATTGGGGTTAAGTGACTTGCCCAGGGTCACACAGCTAGTAAGTGTCAAGTGTTTGGTCTGAGGCTGGATTTGAATTCAGGTCCTCCTGACTTCAGGGCCAGTGCGCTATCTACTGCACCACCTAGCTGCCCCCGACTTAGCTATTCTTAGCAATACAATGATCCAAGATAGTTCCAAAGGATTCATGATGAAAAATGCCATCCACCTCCAGAAAAGGAACTGATGGAGACTAAATGCAGATTGAAGCAGACTTTTTTTAACTTCATTTTTCTTGGGTTTTTTTTTTTTGGTCTATTTTTTTCCTTCACAGCATGACTAATATGGAAATATGTTTTGTATGACTACACATGTATAACCCACATCAAATTGCTTGCTTTCTCAATGGGGAGGAAGGGAAGGGAAGGAGAGAATTTAGAAGTCAAAACTTAAAAAAAAAAAGCAAATGTTAAACATTTTTTACACGCAATTGCAAAAAAAATGTTTGGGAAAAAAGAATTCTAAAACTAAATAAATATATAAATACTTTAAAAAATAATAGCTAAAATTTATATAGCTCTTACTATGTACCAAGTGCTTTATGGCTATTATCTCATTTAATCCTCACAACAACCTTGGAAGGTAGTCATTATTATTATCTCCATTTTGCAGATGAGAAAATGGATGAAAATGGAGGTTAAGTGACTTGCCCAGGGTTACACAACTAATGAGTGTCTAAGACTGGATTTAAATTCAGGTCTTCCCGACTCCAAGGTGCAGCATTCTACCTCCAATTGCTTTGAACCTACTGTGTCTTTTGAAAGACTAGTAAAAAAAAAAAAAATAAGTACAGTGATAGGGCTTGTGAACTATAGTTGCTGAATGGATGCTGACCCACAGAATACCTTGTACCCAGGACAGCCTTGTCTAGAGTACTTGCTGTGAGAGCCTACATGAAAAAAAAATAACATTTATGATCCTTTTAGAGCTGACAGGGATGCTACCACCATCACCCCTCCAATCAGTAAAAGCTTGGGAGTTAAGACTGTTTTAAGGGAAGGTAGAAAAGAAAATACATTTATTTTAAATAGTGTTCTAAATTGATGCCAGAATACTGTCAACAACTTACAGAACTGCTGGTTACAAACTTCTGAGATGCTGTGCATGTGGGGTAGAAAATGTGATAAAATTTAGACAGTCGGTGGAAGGCATGCTTACATGAAAGTCAAGTAGCCCAGCTTGGCCATGAGGGGGAAGGAAAGAAGGAAGGAAGAATAAACATTTATGCACATTTATCCTTCTTTATGCACCTACCATGTGCCAGGCACTCAAAGTGCTGAGTATGAGTGCTGCGTGCTCTACAAATATTATCTCATTTGATCCTCACAACAACCCTGGGAGGTAAATGCTATTATTATCCCTATTTTAAAATTGAGAAAACTGAGACAAAGGCAAAATGATTAACCAAGGTGTCACACCACCAGTGAGTATCTGAGACCACATTTGAACTCGGGTCTTCCTGACTCCAGGCCTAGCACTTTATCCATTACACCAGCTGCCTGAGGTAATGATATCTTTACTACAAGTGAAAATAATATTTGACATTTATGTAGGTTTATACCTTTACATACTTTTGCATCCTGACAACAACTTGCCAGATAGATAGTACAAATATTATTATTCCCACTTGACAGATGAGAAAATTGAGGCTTACAGAGGTTAAATAATTGTCTACTGTCATATAGCTAGAAAGTGGCAGAGACTAGATTTGAATCTGGGTCTTTGGATTCTAGAGGTGTTTTTTATCAGCTCCCCCACATTTGCCTCTATAAGACTAAGACTGACTTTGAAAATGAAGTCTAAATCATTGTGACTCTTTAGTCCAATACACAGACACACATATGCACACCCTTTTTTTGCTTCTTTCCATCCAGACTTCAGGCCTTTCCAATGGGTATTTCTACTCACAGAATTTCCATGAGTCCAATGGCTTTGGGAGAGCTGATGCTTAGCTATTTCTTTTTCTCAGCATCATATGGGAAGTTTTAGACAAAAGTTACTCTCTGTGTATAACATATATACAGTGTATCCCAAAAAAATCTTAGTTCAATTTTAAGCTTTCATTACTTTGGAAGTACAAATGCTACAAACTTACAAAATACAGAATGTCAAAGTTGAATAACTTAAAATTTATTTTGCACTTATTTAGTTTTGTGAATTTTGAATAACAAAATTATTTTAATTTCATTTTCTGGATGGTGCTTTCTCATATCTGTAGATCTGTAGAAAAAGTCCTTGGCCACCTCAGTTTTCTGATCTATCTCCATTAGACTTTTTTTTGTGGGGTTCATTTCAAAACTGTCATAGAAGCATCAAAACCATGTTCTTTGAGTGATCTTAAGGCTGGAATCACAAACGCAATAATTCAGACTAAGCAACAGCTGCTGAACATTTTTAACAAAGTTCAAAAATCTACTACAGAGATGTGCAGCACAAGACGGTAGTTCTGTTGAATTTTTAACAAAAATAAAATAATTTAACTTTTCAAGTGCCGATTTTAAAATAAATTGCTATCATTTATACTTTTGAAGTTATTTAAGCTTAAAAACTACACTAAGACTTTTAGATATCCTATATATGTTATATAAAATCTAACTTTGCAAAGCACCCAGTTACTCTTTTACTCTCCCTCGTCTTCCTAAACATGATGTAATTGAGCTTCCCCTCCCCCCCCTTTTGACACGAGGCTATATATCATGATTGTCCAATAAGAAAGACTTCTGAATATCCCTAAATGAGATTTGAATTCTGGAATAGGGATGGGAAGAGAGTGCCTGTCCGGACCAACTGATTCAACTGGTATAAGGAAGTCACCATGTAGAAATTCTCTCCAATAATTTCAATCAACTATAACTTACTAGGCTTAGAGAGTTGCCTAAGGGTACTCAGACAAAATGCAGACCCACTGTTACCTAGCTGATATGGAGCAGAGGAAAGATTTGAAGTCATGTCTTTTTGATGCCAAAGATGACCTTCTAACCACTACAGCATGCTGCCTCTTGAGATTTGAAAATTATATGTATAATCTTAATAATGCCATTTCTTCCCTTCTCCTTTCTTTCTTTTCTTTCTTTCTTCTTTCTTTCTTTCTTTTTTGAAGCAATGGGGTTAAATGACTTGCCCAGGCTCACACAGCTAGTAAGTGTCTGAGGTCATATTTGAACTCAGGTCCTCCTGACTCCAGGGCCACCTAGCTGCCCCCCCATCCCTTCTCATTTCAATATTAGTAGCTTTTGACAATTTAAAGGAATAGAAACCACGCTCTGATTGTTTTTTTTACTCAGTTCTTTGGGTCTGACACTATAATTTTTTTTAGATCTTCTTAAGGACTACAATAAACTCTTACTATCCTTCTAATTCTCTCAGTTTACACCAAAGAATGACAACAGAATGTAGGAATTCTCTGTTATTCTATTTGGGCTTAACCCAATTCACTGTTACTGAAAACCTTGCTCCTCCCACTCCTTCACCCTTGTTTCAGTATTGTCCACAAGCTGGAAATCTGCATGATGCTCTGTACCCAGTTTTCTCTGATGCTTATAAAGGCCAGCTGTAATTAGCCACAATGTGGGCTACAATGTGAGCCTGTGTTACTAATTACAAGTGGGCTGCACATAATTGTGTGACAAGAAGTGCTTTATTTTCTTATACGTTAACCGGAAAAAGACATACATATAACTAGTGCTGTGATGAGTTCCTTAAGGCAATAAAAGTGTTTTGAATTCTTCAACATCCCACGTGTTTCGGCTTCAAAAACTGTGCTATCTGTTTTCTTTCCATTTCAGTCTAGTCTTTTATCACACTTTCAGACTGACTCTCCTCCTGCAGCCCAGTGTACAAGTGGAAGGAGAGGGAAGACTATTCTCTCCCTAAACGCCCCTCCTGCATGCATGGGTGCAGTGCAAATACACAATGATACCGGAACATTCTAGAGTGGCAAGGGTTCTTGAAAGGAGATCAGTCCCAGTTTCAAAGGCCAAATCAAATTCAAATAGCACAAATCATTTAACCTCTCAAGGTTTCAGTTTACTCATCTGTAAAATGAGAAAGTCAAACTACAGAAGATCTAAGATTCCTTCCAACATTAACATATTACATGCTTTGGGACATGGCTAATGTGGGAATTTGTTTTATTTGACTATGCATATTTGAAAACATAGGTTTTCTTTGTCTTTTGAGGAAGGAGAGAAAATAAAAGCTTATGAACTGAATTTTTTAAAATACATTTTTAAAAAAATTATACTTGTAACTATTAAAGCATTAAGTGAATGAATGTTGAGGCAAGGGCACTGGGAACATATTGGAAAGGGGTGGTATGCTTCCATCTACTGTACTGGTCATGAACTATGTATGGCTCACCAATGGGACCTTCAAGTATATTTAGTTAGTTATGCTTATTTAAACTGTACATTGTTGGGCCATCTTCCAGTTGCTATATAACAAAGATCCTGTGTAAACAGAAAATTAGGGTTGTCTAAGGATGCTGACATATATGTGACATATACGTGTGTGTATACACACATATTATATACATACATAGGTGGATGTACATATATACATATATATGCATATATAGATATACACACATATAATCTAAACTAGAATATAAGCTCCTCCCAGATGGGGAATTTTTTTTTTCTTGTATCCTCAACATCTAGTATGGTGCTTGGAAGACACTAGATGCTCAAGGACCTAGAGTCCATGAGGCCCTTACATCCTCTCTTATGCAATCAAGAGACAGTATCATAGGGCCCTCTCAGAAATGGAAATTGAATACGTTTCAAAGACTCCATTGCTCTTTTGCCCAAATTCATGACTCTACATGGCTGATTCTGTTTATTTGGTTGTACCTTGAAGGATGTTATCTTAGAATTTTGTTTTTGGTTGGTATTTGCCTGTGACTTCATCAGTGTAGGGAACTCCCAGAATTCAAACTCTTTCTGTCAATATAGATTGATAAATCATCAATCAACATTTCTTTCTTTCCCTTGATGCTATTTTTTTCCCAATTACATGTAATCAACAAGCATTTCTTGATCTCCTATTGTGTGTTGGGCACTGTGATTGGCACTGAAGATAGTCTTAGGGAATCATTAGGGGTACTGAGAGGTTAAGTTACTGCCTATGACCACAAAATTAACATGTGTCATAGTCCACACTTTAACCCAGATCTTCTTGACCCCAAATCTGATCTTTCCAGCAAGCCACATTGTCTCTTGCTCTAGAATCATTTGATCTAAATCTAACTATTCTAGTTCAGATGTTTTATCTTGGAAGATGAGCCATGAACATGTCATTCAGTAGTTGACACAGGCAACATTTACTTTCTTGTGGCACCTTGCATTATAATTGATGTGAACAATACTGTAACCTTTCGTAGGAAAAGTTGGACACCATCACGAAAATGGCAAGTCCACTCATCTCTCTGAAAGGGCGCTTTAAAAATCTTCAAGCAGGATGTTGCAACATAAGCTTCCATACCCTTTGAGATACTCTGTCACTATTTAAATAGCCCATCCTCAAATAAGGCACTTGAGCACTACTGATGCCCCCAACTCCCAAGACACTTGAGGAAAAGGGGATTTGAATGAAAAAAAAATCGAAAGCATTTACTCATTTTTCATAACATCACAGTGATGGGCAAAGCCTGCTGGTTTTCATTTTCTTGATTCCTTTGAGATCCTGCAGGCAAAAATGCTGCTGGATGGGAATAGTAAACATTTTTATTGATCTGTGTCTAACAGGTGACTTACAGAAAAATCAGCATTCTAGTCCACAAGGCTGGTGGGTTCCATATTTATGGTAGGACTCCTCCCACATTGTTTGAAAATGGGTTAGAATGAAAATACAAACTACTCTCCTTTGATCTGCTTATCTTATGCCCTGTTGCTACAAAACTGTATTATCTCATTTCTGGGAAGGAAATGTGGGCTTTGCTGAGTGCTAGGATCAGCAGCTTTCTAGCTTGTTTTCTTGCTTTAGTTCATGCACAGCCTGGCCAACTCTAGAAACATTTCCCCTTCTTTCCTAAGGAAAACTAATCTTCTTTCTATCTTTCCCTTCATGCCTCCCTTCCCCTATGAAGGTCAATTCATGATGGGTTGAAATAATCCTTGACAAGGGACAAACATCAGTCTTCAACTAGTAAGTCCTTACTGATTCAGATTAAGGAGAGGGATTGGACCTGTCATTTCACTGGCATAAGGGACTGTGAAATGAGGAAAATTCCTACCAATGCAAGTTGGCGACTTATAGACTTAAGAATACAGAGGCTAAATGACTTACCCAGGATTACAAAGAGTATCAAAAGCAGGATTTGAACTCACATCTTCTTGGCTCTCTTTCCACTATACCAGAGGTGTAAAACTTAAATAGAAATGGGGGCCACTAATCCTAGAAATGTGGCCACTTAGCTATACATAAAGATCCCTGTGGGTTACATATTTATTTAGTTTGAAAATGTAACATCTATATTTCACTGTGTTTTTATTTATGTTCTTAACGATGTACCAATTACATTTTAATCTTGTTCCAGGCTGCACTCATGTTGTAGGCTATATGCTACCATGATTCATCTTAACAAAGAATACTTTGTTTTTGAATAAGCAAGATGAAAAATCATTAGCACATTGGTCAAAAGCCAAAGGGATTAATGCACACAATTCATTTAAATTCAATTCAACAAGCATTTATTGTGTCCATGTGTACATGGCACATTGCTATATATTAGAGAAGAAACAATAATAATAATGTGTTTATATAGCACTTTAAAAATATATCTTATTTTATCATCACAAAAACCCTGAGAATAATTCGGCCTCAGACACATAACACTTACTAACTGTGTGACCCTGGGCAAATCACTTAACCCCATTGCCTAACAAAAAAAAAATAAATAAAAAAACCAAACCCTGGGAAGCAGAAGCTATTCTCATTTTTCAGATGAAGGAACTGAGACAGACAGGGGTTAAGTGACTTGCCCAGGGTCACAGTTATTAAGTGCCTAAGGCAGCATTTGAACTCAGGTCTTCCTAATTCCAGGCCTAGCACTCTAACCACTGCACCATATAGCTGCCTCTATAAAGATGAAAAGAAAAATAGTCCCTGTCCACAAGGAGCTATTTATTAGAGAACACCAACATGCGCACAGATAAATAAAGACAAAGCAGACACAGAAAAATTTCAGAGTAGGAGAACAGAAACCTGGAGCTCTTCTTCATTGCTCAGATCCTATTCCTGAGTATTCTATGGAAACTTAGGGTTTCTATAAAGTTGAGATACATTTGAGCAGAAGTGAGAGGCATAGAAGAACCAGAAAGAGCAGTGAATCAATACAGCAATAAAAAAACAAAATGGAGAGTAGTAAATATAGTAATAATTAGGGAGAACATTTACTTAAACATAAGGCTGAAATAACTTGAAATTCTATAAGCAAATCATCAGGTATTTAATGAACATTGAACTAGTTCCCAGGGGCAGCTGGGTGGCACAGTAGATAGAGCCCCTAGTCTGGAGTCAGAAGACTCATCTTCATAGTTCAAATCTGGCTTTACATACTTACAAACCGTGTGACCCTGGGTTAGTCATGTAACATGTAAGCCTCAGTTTCCTCATCTGTAAAATGAGCTAGAGAAGGAAATGACAAACCACTCTAGCATCTTTGCTAAGAAAATCCCAAGTAGGGTCACAAAGAGTTGGACACGACTGAAACAATTCAACAACAGAACCAGTTCCTCTGATTTATAAGCTCTGGGACAACTACTTCATGGATAACAAGTTTTGATATAAGAAATATATGTACAATGGTGCACACCCAGAGATGTGCTAGCAGAGCTACCAAGTCAAATTGTTAAGTTTTCAGTGTGAGCATTTACACCTTGGAAACTGACAAACAGTAGAATCTGGCCTTGATTTATTATTTTGTGGCTTGTCTAGACTTAAAAAAAGTGATAGAGATAATGTTAATAATGCTGATTAAACTTAAAAATGTGTCATGCACACATTTTTTTCCCTAGAGAGCCAGTTGTTAAATATTTATCAGCAGATCCCCCATCTATTCATAATGTCATAGGCATATGCTTGTGGGTAAACATAACAGAATTGTAGGGGTAGGGAGAGGAGGCAGGACAAAATGATGTATTGTTTAGGAATGAGAAAGTGTCTTTCCTTGTCAATTGGATTGGAGAAAGCCCTGATACCTTATAAAAACACAACATAAAAATCTTTACCAAAAACTGAAAATCCAGAAACAAGGGGAGAGGTAAGTATACCATCTAATTTGATAGTGATAGCAAGGAGAAAAAAATAATGATTCTTAGTATATTTTAAGCTTTAAAAAAAATTTTTTTTAAAGTTTCCAGAATCCTGTACATTAGGAAGCACAGTAACAAAAGCATTCCATGTGGCATCTTTGTATCATTTTGCTGTCTCATCTGGTACATTTTCTTTTTCAGAACTTTCCTGGAGTTTTATGTCAAAGAAGAGAAGATAGTTTCAGTCCCTGGAGAGAATTACAAACATTGGAGACAGTGGGGGCAAGGGTCTGAGCTCAGGCATTAGAGTCAAGCATTCTAAGTTCTAATTCCAGGACTAGCCATGTCTTGCTGAGTGCCCTTCAGCAAGTGACTTAACCTCCCTTTGCCAAGTAAGGATATTAAGGCTCACCTCACTCACAGGGCCTTTGTGTGAATTAAGTAATTAGAGAGTGAAATTCTCTTCCCATGGAACCCTTTAGGAAATGAGATGCTGGCCAAATGACCGTTAAGTGCATTGGGAAAATAAATACAGAATGCCAGAGAAATGTGAAGCAGAAATTTAGTTTCTAGATAAAAAGTTAGTGGAGGCTAAACTTTGCTTCTTTGATAAAATGAAATCTTTCCACTGGGGCTGTACAAAGTTCTGAAAAAAGGGAATAGTCACATACATACATACATATAACACGGTATAGGAGACTCATTCTGTTTTTTTTTTATTTTGTTTTGTTTTGTTTTTTCCATTGTGCTCCTTTAAAGTATTTCACTTTGTTTTATATAATTGCACATCTATAACCTATATCTGCTTACTGTCTCAAGGAGAGGGGGAGGGGAGGGAGGGAGACAGGGAAGGATGGGTAGAATTTAGAATTCAAAACTTTAAATAAAAATGCTAAAGAAAAAATAATAAGGTATTTCATTTGTTTGGTCTCAAAATAGAAAACTTCCAAATAAAATCATCTGCTTTAAAACAATGTTTGAAATAATTAGGTTACAAATTCTGAAGCCTTTAATGTGGCTGAAATTATATAACTATCTGTGCATTCTATGTATGGCCCTATTAAATGTACCAGGCACTGATGGCGCCAGCTGTCAGGAAGCAACATGAAAAATAGTTTTAATAGCTGCTCTTTGACCTGTTTTATATTTTATGTCAATTATAACAGCACACAACCATGCATAATTATGAAGCATAGATGCATTAAAATGTACACATAATTTGTGTTCTTATGGCAACCATTGCATTAGGATTTAGAAAACAAACCTATTGTTATAAGTCATTTGCACATTCATATATTAGTATTAAATATCAGAGATGGATTTGTCTATCCATCTGCCTTAAGACATTGTAAGTAAATATATCTTTTTTTGGAGGGGTGGACAAAATTTCTAAATAAATGTACTGTAGGTGCCATCTGTATCATACATCATAATACAGTGTGCAGCGCCATCAAGCAGAGCAGCAACTCCAGCAAACACATGAGATGTGATTGTCATTGGAATGTCATTTTTTAAAAAATGATCTGGTGTAAAGACAGAAGGAGGATTTTTTTCTTCTGGCACTGCTGTAAAGAATCCCCACTTTTGACTACCCCATGCTTTTTGTATTTCTCAGCAGCTTCCTTTTTTTAGGGATTGGAGGAAAATCATTCCATTTAAGGGTTGTTAAATTAAAATGAGCATATAATGTGGGAAAAAAATTTAAATGTGTTATGTACTTGATGTCCTATAAAGAATTTCACCAGGAACAAATATCTAATTTTCCAAATATCGCCATGAACGTGGCATAAAGTACCGTCCTGATTTTATAGATGGGCAAAACTGGGCTTATATATTCAAGAACTGTTATCTCATTGACATGGGCATGCTTCCTCCAGTGACAAAGATAGTAATCTGTCCGTGTCTACCCACTCTGTGCAACTTCTATTCATGTTCTCCCATTCTATTACCAGGAATAAATTAAGTGGAGAGAGTGGTGGACCTGGACGTAGGAAGACCTGAGTTCAAATCCTGCCTCAAACCCTTGCTGGCTATGTGACCCTGGGCAAATCACTTAACCTCCATCTGCCTCATCTTCTTCATTTGTAAAATGGGGATAATAATAGCACTTACTTCCCAGGGTTGTTATGGGGATAAAATGATATAATATTTGTAAAGTGCTATATAAGTGCTACCTCATTACTATTACCTAACATGTTCTATGCAATCTTCTAATTTTCTTGACATTATGTCAATGCCAACAGAACATGTAACTATGCTCTGTTTATCCCTCCCTTTTACCATATGACTAGTCAATCTTTCCCCTCACCCCAGTTGTATTGTTTCAGTCTTTGTATTTGTACTCCCACCACATATCAAAATGCCTGGTCTTCAGTAAGTAGTTAACAATGGTCACTCAGGTAGTTTAGAGGCATCAAGTTATTGGAGTATGGTAAGCAAACTGGGAATCGGGACACATGTTTTTTTGTTGCCTCTTTTCAGACTTTTAAAAACAATTTTGTCTTAGGCTGTTTCTAATCAATGAGACCACAGGAGCCAATTGAAAAATGAACAAGGCTTCGTACAGGGTGGGCAGGTAGGGCCATATTACTATATTTGTCACTGGAGGAAGTGTGCCCACATCAATGAGCTCATAGTTTCACTTGAATATATGAGCCCAATTCTGTCTATCTATAATTTTATATATCACTTTATATAGCATGAGCCTTATATAGCACTTTCCAAATATTCTCGTTTCATCCTTATGACAAACCTGGAAGGTAGATACTTTTGTCATCTCAATTTGCAGATAAAGAATGTTAAGCATACAGGCTAGATCAGAGGTGTCAAACACATAGTCACTCACACTCCTAGTGCTGCCCAATCTTGATTAAAATGCAATTGGGAAATATCTGGCAAAATAAATACAATAAAACATAGATAACATTAATTTTAAAACTAAGTCAATATGTGACCTAAACAAATCCTTATGTAGAGATTAGTCAACCCCATTTCTATTTGAATCTGACACTACTGGGCTAGATGACTTGCCCAGGGTCACAGTGTCTGAGGCAAGTTTTGAGCCCAGGTCTTTATGTTTCTAAGTCTAGCACTCTTATCCACTACATCACATTATGTCTCATCTGATCCTTTTAGTCCTTTGAGGTGGGTGCTATTATTATCCACATATTATAAATAAGGGAACTGGGGCTGAAGAGAAGTAAATTGACTTGCCCAGGGTCACACAATCAATATGTGACAAAATCTGGATTTGAACTCGGGTCTTCCTGACTCTAGGTCGAGTGCTCTATCCACTGTGCCACCTAGTTGCCTCATAGCACAGAAGCAAATAAACATGAACAACAAAATAATAAATAGTTAGTAAATGTCTGAGGCTAGCAAATGTTTGAGCTCAGGTCTTCCTGACTTCAAGTTCAGCACTCTAGCTATCCACCACACCACCTAGTTACACAAATGTTTGTTGATTGATTGGTTGATTGATAGTTCATCTGTAACATGGACTCATGTACTTAATGCCAAAAACAGAATCAGCTAACCAAGTCTAGGGGGTGGAGGGGTTGGAGTGGGGTCACTTAAAATAACAAACTTTAATAATTTAGCTTGTTCATTTTTCAATTGGCTCATTTAGAAACAGTCTAAGACAATAAAAAAAATTCTGGAAAGTTTTCTAATTCCCAGTTTGCTTGCTATATTCAAATAATCTGATGTTTGTGAACTACTTGTGTGTGACCTTGGGCAAGTCACTCCCCTCTCTAGGCCTGTTTCCTCATTTGCAAAATGACACTGAGCTAGACAACATGATCATAAATTTAGAGCTAAATGGGATCTTGAAGATCATCTAGTACAATTCCCTTCATTTCATAGATGAGAAAATTAAGGTTCAAATTGCTATTATTACTTGCCCATGACCACTGAGCTGGCAGTAAACAGCAGAGGTAGACTATGAATCCAGTTCTCTTGATCCAAACCCAGAATGCTTTGCCTTCACATACTGCATTGCCCTCCCCACCCCCCAGCCCATGATCTCTAGGCTCCCTTCTAGCTCTAAGCTTCTGTGAGTCCAATGAGTGGGGAACGGTACTTAGCTCATCTCATGTCATTCTGCTTCTGCCCCACCAATCCTGAGTAAATTATTCTGGAACATCCCGCCACCCCCCCACCTTACTCAGAGTTAGGGGAAGGAGCCAACAAGGAAAGGATCTGGTTTCTTCCCCATTGTAAAGTCTCTTACTCAACTGACTTGATGTTCCAATCACTTCAAATGAACCAAATACCACAAAGTGTGCACAGCACAGCTCCAATATAAATGCAAAGCTTCCAGGGTAATTGTGCTGAGCTGGAGTTCCAGAAACCCACATTCTGAGACCCAAAGAGAGAGAACCTGAGAACAATACACACGACCAAGAATTGCCACTGATTTCCCATCTGGGTCACTCATTTCTTTGTGCTTTGTGGCTGTCTCAAAAGTGTCAAAAAGGTTCACTAATGAGAATCCCTTTGTCTCTTTCCATATACTTCCTCTGTTTAGGGTTTGACTTTAGGAGGTTTCCTATGTGACTCTGAATCTCCCAAGGGAAAATATGAATCCCTTCTGTCCTTAGAGCTTTCTGGCATATGGTTTGTAGTATATCTGAAATCTTCTCTTCAAATTATTTATTTTGTTCTATTTGTGTTTATCACCTGAAATATTGAGGTACTTTATAAACAAAAATGGCAAAACCTATATAATATCCATATCTTTAACAGTATTTTCTCATTTAAAGCATTTGTAGATGCTGGCCATTAACAGGGAGTTATTGAGTTAGGTGAGTTTTTAAAATTTGTGACTATACAGAAGTGAGCCTTGATCCAATTTAATTCCATAAAAAAAAGCATTTATCTTATAAGTTGTTACAGTGCATAAGATATCATGCTGAGCAATGTGGGACCAAAAAAAAAAAAGAGTTCCTGCCTGCAAGGAGTTTATGTTCTACTGACAGGATATAACATATATATAGTGATGGGATATAACATAGATGTTGCAGTTCAGTCATTTCAGTCATGTCTGACTCTTCATGACCCCAGTTTTCTTGGCAAAGACACTGGAGTGGTTTGCTATTTCCTTCTCCAGCTCATTTTACAGATGAGGAAACTGAAGCAAACAGGGTTAAGTGACTTACCCAGGCTCATACTGCTAGTAAATGCCCGAGGTCAGATTTGAACTCAGAAGGAAGAGTTTTCCTGACTCCAGACCCAGCATTCTGGATTCAATGTGCCACCTAGCTGCCCCCTAATATAGATAGATAGATAGATAGATAGATAGATAGATAGATAGATAGATAGATAGATAGAGATAGAGATATATACACACATATGTGTGTATGTGTATATATATATATATACAGATAATAAATACCTAGAAAATATTATAAATTACAAAAAACAAACTAGCTACAATCAGTTTCTCAGTCCAGAGGTGTTATATTTGGTGAAATAGTCATTACTGGTTATGAGAAATAACATGGAGGAAAAGAAAAAGCAGAGAAATGAGGAAAAGAAAGAAGGGAAGAAACAGGAAAGAAAGGAGGAAGAGCAATTGTGAGGTAGAAAGAGACAGAGAGTCATAGCATGTGGAGTTGCCAGTGAATCAAATTATAGCTCCTCAGAATGAGTTGTCAGTATTCAAACAAAAGGGTACAGATTATTTTTCAGAATGTAAACTTCTTGAAGGCAGGGACTATTTTTCATGTATCATATTTTATTTGTTTATTATAGAGATACTTTGTATCTCTAACAAAACATATGGTTTTGAAGATAATACAGAATTTATATATGCATGTGATATTAAATGAAGATTCATTGCTTCCTATACAATCATCTTTCCGTTCTACTATGTATATATAGAAATGCTTTTTTTGGTGTTTAAGTATAAAAGACAAAATTAAACAAATGCAGAAGGTAGCACTTGAGTAGAGTTGTAAAAGACAGAAAAGGATTCTAAGAAGCAAAGAATAAATACATTTTAAAGCAAGAAGGACAACCTGTGCTAAGGTACAAAGAGTCAATAAGTATTTATTAAGCTGTTACAATGTGATGGGTCCCATGTTAAATGATTATGATACAAAAGGAGGTAAAAGCAGAGTTCCTGTGCTCAAGAAGCTCACTTTTTGCTGGAATGGGGGAGAGACAACATGAAATATGTATTTAGGCATGTATGTATGTATGTATTATACACACTCTCAAGAAATGTGCAGCGTAAACGGAAGATAATTTCAAAGAGAACACATTAACAGTGGAGGACGGGGATAAGAAAGGTTTCCAGGAAAACTGGTCTTGAATACATATATGTATGTGTGAAAAACAATAAGGCTATTTTGGAAGAACCTTAAAGAATGGGATGAAGAGTAATGTATAATATGGTGGAAAATGTAGATTGGAATCTGGTGAAAGGCTTTTAAAAGTCAAAAGAAAGATTATTTTGATCATAGAGTCAAGAGTCACGGGAGTTTAATAACATGATCAGACCATTATCTGAGGAAAAATTACTTTAGTAGTTGATTGTAAGATGTATTGAAGAAGAGAAAAAATTGAGGAAAGAAATTAATTATGCTTTTGCTGATCTCAAAAGTCCTTAATGAATCCCAACTGCTTAGCAAATAAAGTTGCAATTTAATTGTTAGTCATTCTAGGTCCTTCAGAATCTGATAGCAACCTATCATCCTAGCCTCATCTCATATTACCCACCTCCATGTATTCTAAGCTCTAGCCAAATGGGCTATTCTCTGCCTCCCACTTTGCCCCTGTGGGGTTTTTGCTTACAGTGTTCTTTTTGCTTAAAATGGACTCTCTACCCCTGATGCACCCATAATTCCTGCCTTTAAGTACAAAACAAATTCTATTCCCTTATAAAGCTTTTCCTCATCCCCTATCAGTAAGAGCTATCCCCCTTGGATCTCACAAGCACTTTATATCTCTCCAATGCATTTGTCTTATAACATTGAATGTTATAGTTTAACTGTGTTGGTGCCTCCCTTATATCCTAAGGATACATTAAGTTTCTGAATGACAGGAACTGTGTTTTATCTAAACTTGGTATTATCTCTCCCAGTGCTTTGTATAATACTCTATATGTGATAAGCACATAGTAGTTTTTGAATTTCAATTTGAGAGTTTAAGGTGGAAATAATGCAGGTAACTTAGGGGAGGGGGATGAAAAAAGGCAGTATGCCTAAAGGGATAAAGCCTGGGATTTGAAATCACAAGTTCTGCATTCAAATACTGACTCTGTGTGACCTTTAGGTAAATTACTTAACCTTTCCATTTATCAAATGAGGAGGTTGAACTAGATGATCTCTAAGGTTCCTTATATCCTATGAGTAACTTTTTAAAAGCATCACTTATTACTCTACTCAAATCTATACCACAATCCAAGAAAGAAAGGTGGAGGGGGGAGAACCCAATACACTTGACAGGAATATTTGTAGCTCTCTTGCTCTCAATTACTGGGATGGGATTTTTAATTTATTTCAGCATTCCCATCGATTCATATTTCACATATTCATCCTAATAGGAGTGGTTTTATTCCTTCCCCTGATGTTTGTGTTACAGTATTGTGTTCTAGTTTACAGTTATGAATTCCTAACTCCCTATGACTTTCCCCAAGTACAAAACCTTCTGCTTACTAAATTTCTAGTGGGTAGCTTCCCAACTTTTCTAGAATTCACATGTCACCTGAATTCCTGTTCATGCCAGTTATGATGTGCTATGATCAGACATGCTCAGAAGGTAGAACCACAAAGAACCATACATCTTAAAAGTTCAAAGTAAAAGTTGCAAGCAAAGCTGAATAAATTACATGGACATCCTGGACCTTCAGAATCTTGGGTCTTTAACATGTTTTCCTTTCATACCTCCATTTGGGGTTAGGGAATTAAATGTGATTTTTTTTATCCAGAACTAAACTTTACTGTTTGTGATATTATATTATTACATTTTCTAAATTATCTGTTTAATTGTTTCAGTTGCATAACAAGGGAAGGGGAAATAAAATAATCATTTATATAATGCCTACTATGTGTCAGACACTGTGCTAAGCAATATACAAATATTATCTCATTTGCTCCTCACAACAGATGGTAGATGCTATCATTTTCTCCATTCTACAGTTAAGGAAACTGAGGTAAACAGATTAAGTGACTTGTCCATGGTCACACAGCTAGTGTCTGAGGTTGGATCTGAACTCAGTTTTCCTAACTACAGACCCAGCACTCTATTCACTGCACCACCTAGCTATACAAAAACTTCAGAATTACCCATGGATTAGGTGATAGTTGAACAAATTTTGATGAACAAATATAATAGAAATGTGCCATAAGAAACAATGGATATGAGCTCACAGAAATGTTAAAGGACTTATAAGAAATGATATATCAAATAAGCAGAACAATTTACAGAATGACTATAATAATGTAGTCAATTGTGTCAACAAATATATATATATACATATAAGTGCTTATTATGTGCCAGGCACTGAGCACGTAATAAGTGCTAAAGATTCAAAGAAAAGCAAAAACAGTTCCTTCCTTGAAGGAGCTCACAATCTAATGAAGAGAGAGAACATGAAAACAACTTTGTAAATATAAGATATATATATATAGGGTAAATTGGAGATGTTCTTAGTAGTAAGGGAGATCAGGAAAGGCTCCTTGCAGAGGGTAGGATTTTAGCTGAGACTGGAAGGAAGCCAGGGAAGCCAGAGATGATGAGAGAGAATATTCCACACATTAAAAACAGCCAATGAAAACACCTAGAGTTAGGAGATTTGAGTGTCTTGTTCAAGGAATAACAAAGAGGTTAGAGACACTGCATAACAGAATATGTAAAGGTGAACAAAGTGTGAGATGACTAGAAATGTAGAAAGAGGTCAGGTTATAAAAGCTAAACAAGATTTTATATTTGATCTTAGAGATAAGCAGGAACCATTTAAGTGGCTCTGTTTGAGCAGAGGAATGACATGGTCAGACTTTTACTATAAGAAGATCCTTTGACAGCTAAGTCAAGGTAATAGTTTCAAAAGGAAGAAGAGGGCATATATGAAAATGCTGAGAACATAGAGTCAGCACGACATGGCAACTGCTTGGATAAGGGGAATGAGAAGGTGAGGAGTTAAGAATGACATGTAGGTTGCCTGCCTGGGTAAATGGGAAGATGGTGATATCCTTACAGTATCAGGAAAGATACAAAGAGGCAAGGATTTGTGGGCTCAGATGAGTTTAGTTTGGGATGTGTTAGGTTTAAGATGTATACAGAACATCCAGTTTAAGATGTCCAATAAGTAACTGAGATGTGAAACTGGAGGAAGGACAGAGGTTAGGAATAGATAAATGGATGTGAGAATCATCTGCGTAGAGATGATAAATGAATCCATGAGAGCTGGTAATATCGCCAAGTGATATTCAGAAGGAAAAGTCCAAGGACAGAGTCTTGGTGGACATTGTTAGAGAGCATGACCTTAGATGAAGACCCAGAAAAGGAAACTGAGGAGCAGTCAGAAAGTTAGGAGGTGAATCAAGAGAGAACAGTGCCATAAAAATCTAAAGAGAAGAGAGTATCAAGGAAAAGATGGTGATGAACAATATCAAAGGCTGCAAGAGGTCGAGGGATAATTGACAAAAGATCATTAGATTTGTCAATTAACAGATCACTGGTAATTTTGCAGAGTAGTTCCCATTGAATGATGGTGTCAGAAGTCAAACTGCAGAGAGTTACAAAGAATAAGAGAAGTGGAGACACTAATTATAGATGGACTTCACAAGGAGTTTAGTCATAAATAGGAGGAGAAATATAGCTAGTGAAGATGAATTGGTCAAATGAGAGGTTTTGTTTGTTTGTTTGTTTAAGGATAAAGGAAATATAGGCAATGAAGAAAGGATGGCAGGAAGGAAGGATTTATTTGTCAGTGCCTACTATGTGCAAGGCACTATGCCAAAAGTTGTTCAAATATTATCTCATTTTATCCTCACAACAATCCTGGGAGGTAGCTGCTATTTTTATTCCCATTTTCCAGTTGAGGAAACTGTGACAAGCAGGTTAAGTGACTTGTTGAGGGTCACTAGTCACTAGTTGAGGTCACTAGTCTCTGAGCCTGGATTTGAATTCAGACCTTCCTGACTCCAGGCCCCGTGTCCTATCCTCCAGGGATCAACTATGTGGGGTTTGCCTTGGCAAAGAGACAGGCTACCTTTTCATGTGAGACAGGAGTGAAGGAACAGGTAGTTGAGGGAATGCATCAGAGTGACATGAGATGAGGAGGAAGGGAGAAGGAGCTATTGGCATACTGTCTCATTGTTTTTTTAGTGAAATACTGTGACAAGGTTGTCAACCCAGAGGTTGGGGAGAGGAGGAGCCATAGGAAATCTGATGGGGGATGAAGAAGTTTGAAAATGTCACTGTATGATGGAATTAGATGTAAATATAAAGTATCCTCTAGCATTTCAGGAAATTTCTACGTAAGAAAGTTATTATCAAGATTGTACTAATTTACTCAAATATTACATTATTGCTAATTCAAGATGCTAGACTATAAGATAAATGAGGGCAGGGGCCATTTCTTATTCTTCTTCAAGTCACTCACAGTGCCTAGCACAGCATCTTGTACATAAGAGGTACACAACCATATTCCTTGAACTGAATTATATTTATAGTTACCCAGGGCTACAAAAAGATTTCTGGATTTGACATAAGGCATCAACTTGGGCCCTTCAGTTTCATCTGACCACCAAAAAAAAAAGCAGAAATATTTGGGTAGATTGGAGTCTTAGAGTTATAGGTTATTTAGATATAAATAAAATGAAGTCAACTACCCCATTTTACACATAAAGAAACAGAGGCCCAATTAAGGGAGTCACATAGGGTCCCACAGCTAGCTAATGATAAAGCCAGGGCTAGGATTGAGAGCTCTTTCTATTGTGCCATGTCAGCACCTCACAGCATGCACAGAGGTACAATGGAGGCTAGCTTATATTGACACGATGGGGGAAATATTCAGTAGTGGAATTTGAAGGGGGAAACCATTAGAACCCCTTAAGGACCATGGCCATAATTTATAAAAAAAGTAAGCAATAAAATAAATAAGAAACATGCAAAATAAATTTAATCTGATAGCTTGATAAATATAAGAACTACTTATTAACTATTGAGATGAAGACACCCTAGTCAATGAAAACTGCTTGAAAAACTGGAAAAAAATTTTACAAAAGTTATTTTTAGATCAACATCTTGCACAATATACACATTAAGATCCAAATAGGTTCATGATGTAAATATAAAGTCATTTTTTTTAAATTAGAGAATAGAGGAAAATAATTGGTGTAACTAAGGGGAAGATTCTTAACTGAACCAGGCATCAAGATGATAATAAAAAACAAAAGACACGGTTGTCAATATGTCAATTATGTACAATTGAAAAGGTTTTTTTGCACAAACAAAATCAATGCAGCTAGAATTAGAAAAGTTAGTAGAAAAATCTTTATAGTAAATATCTCTAATATGTGCCTGACTTTTAAGACACATAGATAATATATTCAATTATATAAGAATAAGAGCATTTTCCAAATAAACAACTGATCAATTCAGAAAAGCCTGGAAAGACTTGCATGGATTGATGCTGAGTGAAGTTAGCAGAACCAGGAGAACACTGTACATAGTAACAACCATGTTGTGTGATGACTAACTTTGATAGATTTAGCCCTTCTCAGAAATGCAAGATCTCCAAAAGTTTCATGATAGAAAATGCTATCCACGTTCCGAGAAAGAACTGTGGAGTTTGAATACAGATCGAAGCATACTATTTGCTCTTTTTTTTCCTTCTGTTTTGTTATGTTTCCTCTTTCTTGTGATTCCTACTATTGGTTCTAATTCTTCCTTAAAACATGACTAATGTGAAAATATGTTTAATAGGAATGTATATGTAGAGTCTATATCAGATTGCATGCCATCTTGGGGAGAGAGGTGGGAAAGGAGGGGGAGAAAAATTTAAAACTCAAAAGCTTATGGAAGTGATACTTGAAAACTAAAAATAAATTAATAAAAATAAATAAATAAATAACTGGTCAAAGAATATGAACATAGTTTTTGAAAGAAGATACAAAACCAATCAACAAGCATACAAAAGCATGATCCAAATTAGTAATAAGAGAAATGCAAATTAAAATTTCTGAGGTTTTCCCTCATACCCAACAGATTAACAAGGTGACAAAAGGGAAAAAAATGGTAACTATTCACAAGATTGTGAAAAGGCAGAAACATTACTGCATTGTTGGTAATTTGTGAGTTGGTACAATAATCAGGGGAAACAATGTAGAATTATACTATGCAAATCACTAAACTGTATGTACCCTTTGATGCAGTGATAGCATTACTAACCATAAACTTGAAGGAGGTCAAAGATAGAAAGAATAGTCTCAAGCCTGCAAAAATATTTATAGCAACATCTTTATAGTAGCTAAGAACTTAAAAGTATGTGTCCATTAATTGAGGAATAGATGAACAAATTAAGGCATATAAATTCATGAAATATTATGCTATAAGAAATGATGAACATGAAGAATTCAGAAACTATGGAAACCCTGTATGAACTGATGCACAGTGTAGTAAGTAGAACCAGGAAGACAAAGTATATAAAGTGATATAAAGTATCTATGTGTGATATAGGCAGTGTATATAAAGGTAAAAAGTACTGAAACATTTGTAGGATGAATTCAATAAACCCCTCATAACTTCAGAGAACTGATAATGAATACCTCTCTCAGAGGAAAGATGGAGGGCTATAGGTATATATTTTCAAACATAATCAAGTGTTCATTTAAGTACTCTTCTATTATAAGGAAGGTTTCTATTCTGGAAAGGTGAAGACACTGAAAAGTGATGGTGATGTTTAAAAAGAGGGAGAATCAATTAAACATGAAAGAAAAAAGCACTCAACAGTAGGCTTGCTAAGTGGAAGTTGGCATTTATTCCCTATATGTTATAAATGGGGATGAAAAATTCAGATAATATTCTGAACTGGTGCTAATGAAAAGATACACTATTTGCACTTTTTCTTTACAGTTTGAGATGATCATGGTGGTGACATTCAATAAAGTAACATTTTGGTGAAAGAAGGTACATTTTTTTCTCTTACATTGGCTTGAACTATATGAAAAGGGACAAAACTTTTTGCTAAAACTAGGATTTCATATATTCGTGTCATGTTTGACCTCTGTAAGATAAGCAAGGCATTTAAATTACCACAGTCTATATCTGGCATAGGAAAGAAGCTCAGACACTAGAACTCAAAACAATACCAAAAATAACTATGTCCTTTCTTCTGTGTCTTAGAAAACAAAATGATTTGAAGAATTTCTTAGACTAGATTACAAAGACACTTGACTACACATAGAGACAGAGTTTGACTGTATTCTCTATTTTAATAAAAATTATCTATTTTGTCTGATAGGATTTGAAGTGACTGTTAAGGGAAATCTTCGCTGAGAACCTCTGAGAACTACAGGTTACACAAATAACTGAGTATCAGACATGTAGGATACTAAATATTAACCCTTTGACACCACAAATGAGTGAGCCACTATATTTTCAACTATCGATTCATTCATTGTCTTAATGAACAGGAGAAAAAAAAGTCTTAAGAATACAGAGAGGGAAAATAGCCAATAGGGTATAAGCTTTGGTAATTTTATAAAATGATTGAAATTTCCAAAATCTATGGAAGAAAAATATGGCCATAAATAAATTATGGTGAGCAAAAATGGCAAACAAGAGCACACCTTACTTAGATTTGCTTTTTGATTTCCATTAAAAGGTCCAGAAACATGATAAGCCTTAGGATTGTGAAAAATAGTAACAACAACAAACTAGTTTAGTTTGTAAATACCAGTTTGCTGTTAACTGTCATTCAATTTTTGTCATGGGGCTATTCAATAAGGTTGAAGCTCACACATTTCACTTTGGACCCTCCATTTGGCATAAACAGGAATTGGACAGTTGAAAGGCAATCAGTGTTTTTGTTCTTTAAACCAGCAGATTCCTCCCTGAAAATAGCACTGACTCATAAAAGCAGGCAAAGTTTTGAGTGTCAATCAGTATCTGACCAGGTGGCGTTTTAAGTATGGTGAACATACGTGCCAGATTTTCTGGGACAGTCCTGATTTCAAGAAA
>NW_020954557.1:62378183-62405052 GCF_900497805.2 Vombatus ursinus
TGCTTTTCACATTATCATTCTAGATCATATGTGAAATGCAAACCTATGATTTGTTCTTTTTTGAAGAAGGCATGATTTTTTAATAGTGTTCAAATACCTAGTGCAAAGCATACACCTTTCAGGACATAAATGACTACTTTGACATATGCAACCCAATGAAAATTATATGCATTATTTAAAGAATTCAGCAATATTTCCCGTTTTTACTATTACTAGCATGTCTGTGAAACTACTTTATGCTTAAGCAATGTTTAGAGCGTAAAACTATTTTATTTTATACATGCATCGAATTCCTTACATTATTAGAATTAAATAAGTTGTTCTAGTATGTCATTTTGGTTAGCCATCTGTAAAACCAGCATTGTTGATCAAGAGAGTTTCAATTTCTTAATCTCACAGTGTTTCCAAACAAATAATGAAATGAACTGGGGATGGGAAAAACATAGTAATTTCTGAAAACATGGCACACCATAATTTTGCCATTTTTCTGCAATAAGGATGGCAAATGATTCATGGGGTAAAATGAAATATTTCTCACTGTCATTTCAATAGATCTGAAATTTACAGCTTCTTAACTTCGACAGGAAAAACTCAGCATGCATAAAAATGAATTGCGAATCAATTAATGGTAGGAATGCAAAAACAAAACAAAAAAAAATGAATCTCATTGCTGTAGCGAGAGAACAATTCTAACCAACAGAGCAAATTAAGGAGAGGAATCGCTATTCTAAGGGAAATGGAAGATGGTGGCAGAGAAGGAACTGCTTGCTTCGCCCTTCAAGTTTGACTTAAAGTAAAAGGAGTAAAATCGGTGTGTGTGTCAGATACAGTGATCAAGCTAATTACATTTGCATCACATAGACAAACAGATGAAGGTAGCTTTGTAAAACCAGATTAAAGGTGCCATATTTAGTTAAAGAAATGGAGGGGGGGGAATCCAACATCAAGCTAAATATAACAGCACCAAAAAAATATATATTACTATGAAAAAGTGGCCCCCTACTCTAAAGGAAAATCTCCTTAAGTATATTTATCTTACAGCACCTATGCCCAAAGAAAGTCTACTATCCTCTTCCTGGCATCCATCCCCAAATGAAGGCTTAAATCAATAAACAAAAACAATATAAATTGTAGAAATCAATTTGAAAAGTTTTTAAAACCTTCTAGCTGTGCTATATTACCTAATTTATGAGGGCTGGGTTTTAAGAGTGAGGGTTTTTTCGTTTGTTTATTTTAAGGTAGCAGTTTTTGCTACCATATATAATTAGGTATATTGAGCACATATGCCCAATGGCTAAATCACCTTAGTTCCAAGCTTTTTCAAATATTTATATCAAGTACCAGGCTCTAAATGTACAAAACATTGATTATGGTTTTCATTCTTTATTTCTATTAACTTAAAAATTTGCAGGTATTAGTGAGGCAGGGTAAATACCTTAAATTTTACTGAAACTGTAGATTCAACTGGTTAGGATATAAAAACTCAACAGGTAAGAAGGAACTGGCAGGCAGGATTTGTCCTCTAATCTAGGGTCCTAAGATACAGGGCACTTCAATGCCAAGTGTTTCCTCATCTGTAAAAAGGGGATATAATAGGACCTACCTCCAAGAGTTGCTGTGAGGCCCAAGTGGGATAATAATTGTAAAGTGCTTAGCATACTGCCTGGCTGTATAAATGTTAGTTATTATTATATATACATATATATATATATATATATACACACATATACATATATATGTACACATATACATATGAAAAATTGAAGCTTTGTCCTGTTAATTCCCTTAAGGCAATATTTTACATAGCTCAAACAAATCAATTCTTATAGGCTAAGTAACTAAGGGATTGAAAAACTATACTGAGACTTAGGAAAAGTTCTACATACAAAATTCTCTGCTCTATTTAGTATCTGTGAGAACATCTCCGGAGTTATCAAAGCCCCCTTTATATCTTGCTGTCTGCATTTCTGTTCCTAAGTTAGGTCACTAATCAAGGGCCTAAAAAATAAAGGAAATTCACAAAAGCCTCATTAACTCTACTTAATAAAATAGAAATCCTTTCCTTGTGAGAGTACCATGGATTCTGCTGATTTTTCCAACTTTACCATATCATTAGCTGAATACTGGGACAGGTAAGATGTATTCAGTTTAGACACCAACTAAAAATACTGATGACAATGTTATATTTCCTATTCCTTTGAATATACTAAATTTTGGATTGTTTTTAAAAGGTAAGATCAACATATTCTGGCATATTTTAAATCTTCTAGGATTTGACACAAAAGCTCAGTGGAAAAAAACGTTTTCCACTGACAAGTTTCTTCCAGACATCGAACAGACTATCCTTTGTTACAAGCCTGTCTATAAGCTCATACTTCTAAGTGTTCTCACAACAATTTCATGGAATCTTCCGAAGAGCACATATGCACTTGAACACACAATGCTTTCATGCAGCAGGTCTAAACTATAAGTGCAGGAGATGTTCTCTTTTATATGTGTGAATTAAAAACCTATAAAATAATACAGGCATTCTAAAATTTGTGTTTAAACTGATAAGAGCTTTACTGATTTACTGACAATGAAAATATATAGCATTTTTTCCGTCAGAGCATTTATCAACACTTGGCATCCCTGCACTAACTTGACATGTAAGATGATCAAAATGGATTATGTAATCTTTCCCATTCATTTCTATTGATTTTAGTTATGATAAAATTCATCAGTGTGCATGGGAACGCTTAGTCAGAAAGGCTCTGGTTGACAAAAAACCCAACAGTGCTGTAATAGGCTGGATGTAATTTTAAAACAGGATTGCACAAATACAGAACTCATACCCCAAAGGCTTCAGCTACAAATTAATACAAATAATTCAGGCTATCTCATAAAAATTAAATCTGTCTAATGCAGAGATTTCACTTCTGATATAGCATTGCAAAATTCAGAGCTAGAAAAAATTAACAAGTAAATGTCATTCTAAAAATATAGTTTCTTAAAACATTTTTCAAACTTTTTTTTTAACTTCAGGACTAATCAAAGTTATTTCTGTGACTGCCAGGAACATCAAAATGCCAGTGAATGGACCATTTTAATCAGTTTTATTGATTCATGCTTTCAGTTCTTATTCAGTTAAAAACAAGGCACATTAAATACATCCTCTTATTGCTCTATAAATGCATGCAGCTCATTCTGTATATCAAAAGTAATAAATAATGGCAATAAAACACCAAGACAGTTATAAAAATGACAACCCAGCCTCAAACACAGTATTTAACAGTCCAATCTAGAACAATAACCTACATAATACATAAAAGTGCCACATGTAAAAACATGCAGTTTGTCTATCCAGGCCAGCACAGAGCTTGTAGCTGTCAGTATTTTGTTTCTGGTTTCACACATAATAAGGACAGTTCTCCCCTGGACCACCCATAGGACTGAAATAATGCAAAACAGTACAAAGATACAACTGCATTGGGTTTCACCATTATTACATTCATATGCCAACAGCTTTTTCTTAAATACATAAAATGTGGGATAATTAATTCAATGATCGATCCTTGCATTTTTTAACATCTCACAAATAAGAGTGCAATTTTTGCCATAGAACAAGATACAGCTAGCATTCCACATACCATGAGGAAAGGCCAAACAAAGCCAGAATTTAGCAGAATAAAGGAGCATGCAGTAGAAATCCCGAGGTTCCACTCAAGATACATTGATTGAAAGCAAGAAATGGTACATGGGGTATGTGGCAAACAACTATGGCCTATAAATTAGTCTTCTGTTATCACTATTGCTACAACTATAGTGGGGAAACTAATTTTAGCCATAGCCTATAAAGTGTTCACTACATACAGGATTTTTTTTTCAGCTGAACCTCTTTAAAAAGGATCTCAAAAGTCAGTTTGTGGGACTAACTGGAACAGGTTTCAGGAAGTACTTGATTTGTCCAAAAATTATTATCTGGTAAGCCCTCAAATGTTCATTTAGACATGACACAAAATACTTGTTTGCTTTATTCATAGTTAAAAAAAAAGTTTGGCACCAGCCAATTCCCAAAACAGGTGTCTGGATCTTGTGAAGAAATACAGGTTCAGAATCAGTAGACTTTAGGAGAAAACTGATACAAGACCTCACACACAGCTAAACATGCACAAGGCCTATTTAACAAATGCAGATCTGGCAAAAGGATCTGCAGGTTCCTAAGCAAAAGAAGTCAGTTTCCTACTGTATTAGGTTCAGGGAGATACAAGTCATCATTATCTTGATTTAACTAGAGGAAGAGAAAGAGAGGGAAACCAAACATACAATATTACAATATTTCATCCCAGAGGCACACACGCATAAAAAATATATTTTAAAAATAACTTTTCCGTCTGTTAGAGTTTACTTAGCTTTAGACAGAGAAATTCATAATGTTTTGAAAACAATGCTGAATTGCCCTATTTCAGCCATCATTTATTAAAAATATTGGCTGTAATTTTGAAAGAAAAGAATATCACAGTGACTTCTAGAAGTATCGCTACCTTGGTTTTGGTTTCATACTCCCTTGTGGCAAACACATGAACCTAAGCTCCTTGTGGGCAGGTTGTTTTCCATCTCTGTAGCCTTGTATAGTGCCATGCAAGTGGTAATCACTTAATAAATGTTTACAGAACATAAGTGGTCTTTTTAAAAATTCTATTTTGAGGCATACTACTATTTTTTGAATCTCACCATTCACAGTCTTAATGGTGACATAAATACTAAGAGAGAGGCATTAAGATCTGATCTTATGTTAACAGAAAAGACTGCTGTGCTGTGGTTTGTCAACTTGTGTGCCAGTTTTTTATAACTAAGATTTCCAATCATGGTAGTAAGAGCTGCCATCAAAGTGTGATATTTGCTTCTATATACAGAACCTGATCTTTGCAAAAGCTTCTGTGGGTTCAATTCACACTGGGAAGGGCCAAGGGACAAACTACCAGATGAAGGGAGCACAACTAGAACCAAGTAGCAGCAAAAATATTCCTAAACCGTCCTTACTTAAAATGTCAAGTTTTTTTTCTATAAGAGGACAAAAGGGAAAATACTTTTAAGGATTTAAAAAAAAACAATGCAACTCTGTGCTTGTGGTTAATATTTAGAATCAGAGCAAACTAAGATATTTTATTTCTACTCCCCCCCCCCATTTCTTTGCTAAGTGAGCAAAACCAGTGCAACAGGGATCAGTCTAAACCAATATTAGACAATATCACACACTCATAGGTAAGATCTAGGGCTTGAAACTTGTGCCTTTTTTTTTTAAACATGTGCTTGTAGAAATACATTTCTACCATTATAGTACTACTATAAGGAGATGGAAAATTTGGGCTCATCCTTGCTATATCCAAATGTGCCACTTCCATGCTAGTCTCAAAGCAAAGAAATCAAGGATCTTCCTGGCAACTTCAGCAGTCAAAGAAAACCAGCAGCCACTGAAAAAAAAATGAACTGCCGAGATGAAACTATCACTGTAAGATTCAGTAAATGTCAATGCTATCCTTATCTATACCTGTGATTTGGGAAGCTTTCAGTTTCTCTTTGTAACTTACTCCTGAAACCAGATCTAAACTTTTTTTAGTTTTGGCAGTCACACCTGAGATAGAAAATTGAACAATATTGTGAATGCGAGGCAGAGGGAACAAGGCAGAAGGAAGAAATCCTCAGAAACAGTATCATTTCCAAAGGGGTCATTCTGCATGCCCTTTCTTTTTCAAGAGTAAAGGCTATCTAAAAGTTTAATGAACACAGGTATGTGTCAGCAAATCTCTTCCAAGTTCTTCCTTGAATTTCTGCCAAAACATTCGGCTTTGAGAACTGAGAAAAGCATGTCTAGTCTATCAGGCCAGAAGTACAGTATTAGAATCTGCATGAAAAATAAAGGTAAACTGCCTCTCTTATAGGCTATGCTGAATGGCAAATATGTATCAAGGGCATACACAGAGATATCTTAGAGCTTTGGAATGTTTCCAGTGGTTAAAAAAAAAAAGCAGCTATACACATCCACTAGTTTGGAGAACTAAGAGTTGTTCCTAGTTGTTTCTAGCATAGTGCTTTGTTGCTGTTGTTTTTCCATGTTTGCTGGTTTTTGTTTTTGTTTTGTGAACTGTTCAGACTCACAATCCTCCACAACTCCTATCCACTGGAATGGGAGCTCTTGAACCCAGACTTTCTTCTGCAGTCTTCATGAGTACTGCTAGACGGCTTCCAGATACCATTCCTTTTTGAATAGCGCTCATCAGCTTAAAGAAAAAGCATTTGAGACGTTAAAACATACATATACACCTACACCACACACACACACACACACACACACACACACACACACACCCCACGGCCAGCTCATTCAATTCTGAACAGCACTTTAATAGTTACTAAAACTGTAAGCTGAGATAAATGAGGTCTCTATCAAAAACCATAGCAGGTGCTACAGACAGCAGAAGCAAAAAAAAAAAAAAAAGCTTCCATTTTGGTGAATTTCAAACAGGAAGGGAGGTAGATCATTTCGACAGAAACGTCTATCCAGTAAATCATCTGTCTTTGACAGCTAACCTTACTTGTTACTCCTCTATGTGTTCAAAGCACTTGAGTGTTTGAGAGTATCTTAAATCTTGGATTTTAAATTTCATTTGGAAAAATGTAAAGCAATACTAGAGATAGGATAAAGACAAAACAATCCACATATCAGTGACTCCATATTTAACAAGTGGAATGTGGGTGAATGATAGTGTACTTGACTCCTTCAATATTTCTAAAGTCAAATTCCTTAAAGACTTTTCAAAGTAATTTTCATTTAAGTCCTTGAACTGGACCCAAAGATCTACCTTAAAGAATTAATAAACTCCAGTGCTCAGATTTTAGTTAATTTTTTTTTATCCAATGGATAAAATCAGAATTAGTCTCAAAATTACACGCACTCAGCTGCAAAGGACATTTTCATGTAGAAAGCACTAGGCAATTATGTTGTATGTGTTTTTTTTTCCTTTTTCCTGCCCAAGACTTGCCAGTTTTTTTTTATGATTTGCTTTCCCTCTTTCTATCCTCCCCAATAACTTTTCTTTTTATTTCTTGATAGCTCTGGCCGTTAACCACACCTGAAATACAACTGACTACAGTGCTCTTTAATACATTTACACATTTTGGATTTCACATTTCATCCCTTTTATATATTAACAACTTCCAAGGATAGAAATGGACTATTCAGATCCTAACACCAAAGAGTGTTTCATAAGGCATTATTTCAAAGGTTTGGATTGTTAATTGCAACAGAGCCCCAAAATCCTGAGCCCCCAAGTTGTAGACTCATACATCTATGACTGTTCAAACAAAAGGATTGTCTAGAAATAGTCTTTCTAGTCAATAAGATTAAGATAAATCTAGGCTATATATCTTCAGAAAAAGGAAAGATTTTTAGCCTACTTCCACATCAAGCTAGAATCTACCCTATGTTAAAAAGAAAGAGTCACAGTAGGGGGTGGGGGTTAAAGGGTATAAGACAAACTTTGTTTTCAATCACTTGTGACCATTTTAGAGAAGACATCCCATGCTCATTATTTGGCACAAACCATTAAAACACTAGAAGAACCAGGTGTGTCAACTGACACACGAATTTTTAAATCTTTTTTTTATAATTTACTATAATTTATTTCAATTTCCCCTATCTGTTCAAATGCACTTTAAATACAAAGAATTATAAGTAAATATATAATTTTACTTGGAAATAAAACTTTTCATCCTACCCAGTATGTGCAAATGCATTGCATCAGCTGATATAGCTTGGTCTTCTGAGGTATTCTTTAATTGTGGTCCTTCTAGAGTTTTAACAGCTGAAGACATAAAAACAAATTCTTACATAAATAGCTTATTGCTTAGACTATTAGTCTACAAATTACTTAAACTCTATTGCAACAAATGATCATCTTGAGTGAAAGTTATCTTTTTAACTAGAGTCAATTTGAATATGGTGTCATATCTAAAATACTATCTTCTGTTATGATCCATTGTCAATTTTAAAAGCACTCAAATATCATTTTATATGGAGAAACTATTACAGGTTTCTATGGATCCAATAAGATATATTATCTTTAACTTTTAAAAAAAGGCTTTAAAGTACTTATAGCATTTGTATTTAGAATACAGATTTGTTTTCATGGATAATTGGAAAAGTTAAAGCCTGATCACCAAGAGATTCTATAATAAAACATGTAGAAAGAGCATCAATTTAGCATCAATTTTTTTCAACTATGCTCCATTCAAATTAACTCAAGTACTAAACACCACAACTCATGCCATCTATGATGTTGGATTTCTAAACAAAGCTTAGTGGGACTGGAGTTAGAAGACCTCTGTCCAAATTCTGACTCTGATGATTCATTCCCCATATCAATGAGGGCAAATTATTCAACCTCACGGAATGTTGGTATTCTCATCTGTAAAATGGGGTAGTGATTTTTGTGAAGGAAGCCCTCTGTGAGGCCCTCTTCAAGTACAATGTAAATATTAGTTTTTTCAACACTAAATTTTTTAAAAGGATTTTTAACATGGCAGAAAGTACGTGATTTTACTTGATGGAACATTTTCCAAAAATCTATAAAAATTTTTTTTAATTTTCCTGAAAATTACAAAGAAAAGGCATCATGTGGTTTCCATTTTAAAAGTCAAAATGATAGCCTGGATTTATTTTGAAGCCTGTTTTAGTTAAAGAACTAGGTTTTACAGGGATGAAACTCTTTTTTGTAATGCTGGACACAACCTGTGGAAATTTTTTACATTTAGATTCAACAATGCTCTTATCTGCAGCTCATCTCCAGAGAGACAATTACCATTTCCTTTGCCTTGATCTTGTTTGTTTAACTTGACACAGTGAAGAAAGGGCTGACATTGACCAAAATCCCCAGCATTAATTTACCTCATGTTCGGCATTCATCATTGCCATGATGCAACAAGAACCTGGCAGTCATTTGAAATACCTACCCAAGAAAGACTACAAAAACAAACCTAACCAGTAAGGAACAAATAAACTCTTCATAAGTAGAGTAAGGTAGATAGATACAAATACAGTGCTGGTCATCTTGCTTTATTTTATTTCCTTCTTTAGAGATATTTATGAGGATTAATGATCTTCATGCCCAGTTGCCTTATGGAGTGAAAATGTGAAGTTCCTATCATCAATTAATATATTAAAGAATTGGGACCCAAGTATGGAATTACAAAGAACATAAATATTTGAATTATATGTGATCATAGATAGGGCCTTGAAATTAAAACATACATTTTTTTTTCCCTTTGGGTTGCTTTTCAAGTTTCTTGAAGCATAAGTAATACCTAAAAGCCTACAACACAGTTTTGTTTCTTTTTGTTTTTTAAGTGCTAAATAATGCATATTTAAGATATTAAATGTATCTAAAGACATGTTGGGTCATCTGGTAAAGTTGGGCAATGGCTACTCTAAAAGGGATATTGATCTGTTCTTAAAAAAAAAAATATGGTCCTGGGTTAAGCCCTTAACCCTATTCAGAGCCATATTTAATCTAAATGGCCCAATATATTTGAGTGGTTTGTTCTTTTAATTATGAGAAACATGAATAACTAAGAAAAAAGAAAAAATGTTTTATATCACAGAGGCTCTTCATCAGCTCATATAGACTACTTGAGAAAGCTATGGACACTGATTTTTCTATATTCACAAATATAGATATAGGCAGATAGAAGGCTTTTTCTGATTTCTCCCTGAAACATTTCTAGTCTCCTCCTTCCTCAAGCCCTCAAAATGTTTCTGTATGTGTACATATGTATACACATATATGCTTGTGTGTGTGTGTGTGTGTGTGTGAGAGAGAGAGAAAAGAGATGGATGTGTATGAGTGGGCCTGCATACACAGGTACAGAGCATACTGTCGTGGATGAAAAGAAAGTCTTGAAGCCAGGAAGACCATGTTTAAGTCTCACTTCTGACTGAGTGACCCTGGCCAAATCACTTAACCCCTCAGGTATCTAGGCAATTCTCTAATACTATAAGCAGAAAAGAAGGTATTGATCCTCATTGGAAAGGGAGTTTCCTCACCAGGCAGTTTCCTAAACCAATCAAATCACAGGTCCAATCAAAACACACACACATGCACACACACACACATACACACACACACATACACACACACACACACAAATGCATTTCTGACTTTTAATCTACTTCATTTTTCAGTGGTAAAAGGCAATACCAACTATGTGTACTTAGTGGTCTATTTCTTAGAACAAGTTAAATAATGTGACCTTTCAGAGATAAGAAGATATTTTCAGGTTATTAATTTTTTTTGTCATTTGTCATTTAAAAAAAAAGAAACAGCCACAACTCACCTGCAAAAACTCATCGAGTTCAACCAATCCATTTTTATTCAAATCTACTTCATTGAGAATTTCATGTAGTGTATTCTGATTCATTTGAATATTGACACTCTAAATGAAAGAAAAGTAGAGGTAGAATTAATGAATCACAAATTCTAGCTTTCTATTATTTTAAAGATTCTAAAGTCCAAACAAAGAAAGTTACCTCTAGCACACGCTGAACATCAACTATGGTAATAAAGCCTTTTTGCTCTTTATCAAACATGTGAAATCTCTTTTTGTACCTGAAAAATAATGATCATTAATGGAAAACTTTGCTCATATTAGAAATCTTTTTTAAAATTCGGAGTGAAGGAAATTTAAAAGATGGTGAATGTACCTCTCAATATCAGCAGGCTGTAGGCTAATTTCAGAACAGGGCGTTAGCTGCTCTGACCGAGACTTGTAGCCCATTTCATAGTAAAGAAATCTTGTTGCACAATCAAGTTCCTCCTAAAACACAGATCAAATCCCCAAAGCTCTATCAATCCAATCAATCAACATGTATTTAATAAGCCCTTACAGTATGTGTGTGCCCAGCACCATACAAAGAACTGGAAGCACCAAAGACAAATGTGAAGTAATTCCTACTGTCAAGGAGAGGAAATTCCAAAGTCTAAGTTCTGTTTAAAAATTTCCCCTAAGTTGGGGCAGCTAGATGGCGCAGTGGATAGAGCTCAGGCCTTGGAGTCGGACCTGAATTCAAATCCGAACTCAGACACTTGACATTTACTAGCTATGTGACCCTAGGCAAGTCACTTAACCCTGATTGCCTCACCAAAAAGAAAGAACAAAAGAAAAAATTCCCCTAAAAAATAAAAGGAAGGAAGGAGTATTTCTTCATTGAATCCAAAATTATTTATCATATCTGGTGTCTGTTGGCATCTCAAATATAATGTTAGCAATGGTTTAAAGTGAGCAAGTACTTAATTGAGACGGTACAAACTACTCCAATGCTCATCATTTCACAAGGAGTGAAAATGATGTCACAATATGACGTGGGAATGCAGGAAATCTGGCGTTAGGACTTTGATGGAAGTATTGAAAAAAATAGGATCAAGGGATGGAATAGGATCTTTTCAGTTTCCATCTTATGAGTACATCCATCCATCAATAAATACTTATTGCTTCAGTATATGTGCAAAAAGCTGTACTAGTCAAATAACCAAATAAGTCCCCAGTGACATGATAACATCTAGTTACTTCTCAAAACTACATAGAAAGATGGGTATTCCTGTGCCTTCCCTAACATTCTACAATGTAGAAGGACTGTGGCTTATTGATTCACCACAAAGTTATGGGTGGAATGATCTGAATGTGCAGGAATAGAATGAGAGCCCTGAGATCTGGTTGTGAGGAGATGCTGATTCAATTTGTGCCAGGAATTCAGACTGTGGGAAGTGAGATGGAGGAAGAGAATTCTACGAACTAGACTGATCACATTCCACCCACTGGGAGGCAGTGGATTTATTTTGAATTCTCATTCCTTGGGAGTGTTGGAGGTAAGAGTTTGGGAAAGGATTAACAGATATTTTTCAGCACAAACTAGGTACAGAACTCGTACAAAGAAAACAAAAAGCTTAAATCTATCCTTCAAGCCCTTCTATTAGGCTTGGAATTCAAAAATACCTTTTCTCCCTTAATTTTAATGCCACCTTCTTTGTTAAGCCTTTCATGTGTTTCCTTTCTTTCCCTTCTCAGATTTCCCTTGGCCTGAATCTCTCCTTTGCTTGCACTTCTCCCTATCTTGTATTAAAATTATGTGTGCACACATATGCAGAAAATAGGCCCTTTTTTCTTGATGTCTAACAGTGCTTGGCACATAGTATGGGTTTAATAAATGTTTGTTGAATTTTATTTTGAATTTAATAATCAGAAGGATTGTGGCCCACTGTATACCATTCTGATCACATCATTCACCATATGTTGACTACTATGGTTACAAAGAGCTAGTATTAATTTATTCAACAAACATCGATTATGCATTCACTCTCTGCTAGGCACTCTATAAAGCATTTGGAATATAAAGACAAAAGAAAATAATTTTTGCCCTCAAGAAGTTTATATTTCTGAGGGTAAAGACATAAATACAGATAAATAAATGCAAACCATAGACAACATACACAAACCACATACAAAACAAATACAAAGGAGTAGAGGAGGATGCTAGCAACTGGAAGTTTGGCTTTCAATGCCAAATAGAAATTTATGTTTAATTCTAGAGATGAATGGAAACCAGTGAATCTTCATGAGTAGGGGGTTAATGGAGTTAGATCTGTTCTTCAGGAATATCAATCTGGCAGCTAAGTGGATCAGAAACTAGAGATGAGACAGACTAGAGGAAAGATCACATTAGAAGGATATTAGAACAGCTCAGATGTAAAACAGCTTGTTAGTAGAGGACTGGGTTTGGAATCAGGAAGACCTAGGTTCAAATCCTGCCTCAGAACCTTATTAATTGTGTGACCACAGTCAAGTCACTTATCCTCTATGAGCCTCAGTTTCTTCATATGTAAAATAAGATCCATTCCAATTTTAAATCTACCATCCCATGAAGACAAGGGGAAAGGAAGGGGGAAAGTTATTTATTAAATGCCTACTACATGCTAGCCACTATAGTAAGTGCTTTATAAATATTATTTTATCCTCAAAATAATTCTGTGAGGTAGGTGCTGTGATGATGCCCATTTTTCAGTTCAGAAAACTAAGGTAGACAGAGGCTAGACAACTTTCCCAGTCTCACACAGCTAGTAAGTTTATGAGACCAGAATTTAACTCAGCTCTTCTTGACTCCAGGTCCAGGGTTCTACCTAATTGTGATCCCATGCTGCTAGCCCCAGCTAGGATTGTTAGCCATGTGAGTAGAGAGACAAAAATATTGTGGAGGCAGAATTGAAGAGACTTAGCAACCAGCTGGCTACAGGGAATGAGAAAAAGTCATCCCTAAATGACTCAGATTTTGTAAACCTGAGTGACCAGAAAGCTGTTGGTGCCCCCCAAAAGAAATAAGGAAGTATAGATGAAGGGTCTAAAGTAAAAACAATGAGTTTGAGTCTGGACGTGGTGAATTTAAGTATTTACCTTTTCTATTGTTTCCTCTTAATGCAAATTAAGTCATCCCAATCATTTAGGGCTACAGCTAATGAGTTAGACCAAAACTTGCTCTTGGCCTTGTTTTACAGTGGTTTTATTTCCTGTATGCATGACAATGGCATCAAGGTAGATGAGTAAGTCTGCGCTTCTGAAAATTACTATGGTTGAAGCTAATTGAAATAGATGAAAATAAAGTAATAAAAAACTTTCCTACTGAGACACTATCCTTCTCAGATTCATCCCTAATAGTGATATGTAAGACCACTTCTTTATATCTAAGCCTTGGCTTAGAAAAAATTGGCTTTCTTTTGGCCTGAGGATAGAGGATCTAAAACGAGGCTTCACTGAATAAGCACTTGAAGGTCTGGGAATGGGGCCATCATTTCATATTGCTTGTTAAGAGAATCATCTATAAAAACATTTTTGCTACCAAAGGGGAAAAGGTAATTGGCAGAAAACAGGAGTTTGACTACATGGTACATTCTAAGAAGGTTTTCAATGAAAATGTATAAAGATCTAATGGAGAATGCTCTAACACCCACTAACACAACAGAGTAGCCAAGTGTTTTATCTGAGAGCCAATGTGCTTATTGGAGAGATGTGGTGGTAAAATTCTGTATTCAATACCTTTTTCTTTTCCTCACTCCAATTCAGTTCCCTTCCCATCAGTTCAACAATCTTAGGTAGAGCTTCCTCTGCAGCCTGGACATTCAGAAATGCAAGTCGAGTGCGGCGTGAAATCATATCTACTGCAGTGCATGCATATTCTTTGATTCCATATTTCACCTGTGTTTGACATTTTTTAAAGTTATTTTGTACCCAAAGGTTTAAAGGCAACTGGCCATGTACAAAAAAACCCCCACATAAACATGCATGTACATGAAAGATAAAAGTTTGGTTTTATACTGTTGGGTCACCTAGTTGGTTTAAGATGAGCAGTAACAGTGCCTATGACTTCACTCTTCCTGACAAACCACAGTTTGAAAAGTTGACTCCTTGGAAAAGGAGCAGCTTCGCTCTCAATATAACCTGGCATATATATGCAAATCTCCCCTGCCTCTCAATTGCCATCTTCTTATATGAGCAGAAAAGTGAGTACCCTCTGCTTATGCATAATATGAATACTATTTACTCAATTCTTTTTATTTGTTCTTTGGTCAGATACAGTAGAAAGAGCAACAAATCTCTGTCAGAAGGTAGGATTCAAATCCCAGTTCTATGAGATCTTAGTCCTCAGTTTCTTCACATGTAAAATAGAAGGTTTGGATGAAACACAGCTTCTGAGGTCCTGTTTAGCTCTAAATCTATGACCTATAATTCTTATCCTATCCAACCCTTATACTCCTATGATTTGTAGACTTCTTTAATTTAGTCTCCATAGTATTTCCTGTCTTGGATCGTAAATAACCAAATAGTAAGAATTTTGTGTGTGTGTGTGTGTATGTATGTATGTATACATATATATATATATGTGTGTGTGTGTGCATATATACACACACTTAATACATTCCTTATGATGACAATAAAATTAGCATATCAACAATAAAATACTGATTGAGCACATAGTTGCAAACAGTGCTGGGTGTTATGGGAGATACAAAAAGTATAAGATAATACTCCTGCCCTCAAGGAATTAATATTTATTTCGGGCAAACAATGTATAAACACATGAAAACTTTAAATAACAATTTAAAACATCATAAGAAATATCACAAGGTAGAATGTGAATGTCAAAAGGTGGTACAGATAAGTGCTAGGAGATCAGAAGAGCAAGAAATCACTATGAATTGAAGTGGTTTGGAAAAGCTTAATGTTAGCAGTGACTTAAGCTGGTCCTTGAAGGACAGAAAGAATTTTGTCAGTATCTTGTTATTGCTTTAATTCATATTACTACCCCTATCCTCCCAAATTTTAGAATTAAATGTAAAAGGTAACCACAAAGATGACAGTTGTATGGCCACTTATTTCAGATTCTGGCAGATGTTCAAGAAGACTAAACCTTAGAACCAGCAATGTCTTAATTTGAGGGAGGAGGAGAATCACAATAAAAGTGAGTGGAATTCATCACAGACACCAAGGGAAAATAGGTCATTGAGAAGCAGCCAACCTCATACCTCTGCTTCAATGTATGGGAATTCAGACACAAGCCGTACTCCAACAATGGGCCATCTTTTTCCAGTTACACTTGCTATTTTGGCTACCTCGAAGGCTTTGTCACCATAAGTAGAAGCAAGATGTTGAGCCACCTATAGAAAGGAAATCACATTAGGCAAAGACCTTGAATATCAGCACCTCCTAGGTAAAAAGAAAAAAACAAGCAAACAAAAAACATATGTAAGGACTTCTTGTCAAGTGTTCCCATGGCATGTAACAAATCGGTTTAGGAGAGTATTAGATTTTGATTGTGTAGGAGGACACTCCCTGAGCTCCGGATGCTTAGACTAGCACTAAAGCTAAGAAGCATGTATCACTGTTATCAGTGAGTAATGATACTTCAGCTTCAGTCTACCTCTAGGATCACATCTGAAGAATAGATTCAATTGGTCTTGAGAAGTAACAAACTTAGGATGCCATGCCAACTGTTCAAAAAAATAAACAGATAAAACAAAAGGGGAAAATATAGTCAGAAAATCTATTATGGAATTGATGCAGAAAGAATGCAGGTTATAAGGTGCCCTGAATAAAAGAGAGATTTATTCATTCATTCATTCTCTCTCTCTCTCTCTCTCTCTCTCTCTCTCTCTCTCTCTCTCTCTCTCTCTCTCTCATTAAAGCTTATTGGGTACCATAGTATCGTATTACTCATAAATGTGTACTCAGCAAATGTAACTATGCACAAGAAAGGGCACTCTCTGGCCGATTTTGTTCTTATCATTATCTATTTAAGCAAAGAGGAAGATGAAAAGCAATAAACACATACCTCACTTTCAAGTCCATAATCCTGAACCAGTCTAATGTACAGAGTAGGGCTCCAATCCTTACCACCTTGCAGATAAAGGCCAGTTGTTCTACTTGGCCCAACTTTAAAATTGTGATTTTTGACAGCAGTATCTACAGTATCTTCCGCCATAGAACGGTAAGTTGTCCATTTTCCACCTAAAAACAACATGTATAAGCAAATAAGTCACCAGATTTTGATTTTTTTAAAATTAACCAGTTATTAATTTCATTAGTAATAAAGTGATTCATTTGGTCATGGTTTAGATAGCAATACAACATAATAGCATTAATTCAGATCGCAATAATGGCAACAATTCAGACATTCTTAATGGCATTCATTCAGATCCCACAAGGTAGGAATCTTTTCACTGGAGACCATCATCTGAGCTTCAAGAAACACCAGTTCAATTTCCCATACCTGCTATAGTAATAAGGCCACTCTCACTGGTATCAACAACATGATTTCGAGAGATTGACTGGGTGTCTTTAGACTTCGGATCTGTCACCAGGGGCCGAATTCCACTCCAAGCTGCTAGGACATCTCCTCTTCTCACTGTGGAGAATAAAAATAAAGGCTGAGGGTGGTAATTCATTAGTGCGTCAAGAAAACTCCAGAAATTTTTAAACAGTAGGATGAAGTTACAATCAACAGAAACAGAAGGAAAATAATGTGGACTCAGAAAGGGGAAATAGCTTTAAATATAAGATGGAAATGATTGGCCAGGTGCCAAGTTGGATGGAGAAACAATCTAGAGGTAATAATGAATATGAATTAAAGTAATGATCCTATTAATGCTCAAATGTATTAGCCTGAGCAAAATTATCATTAAAAAAAAAAAGTCTGGCACTTGAGGAAATGCTGATGGGGATCAGATAATAATCAAGAGAAACTAGCTATCAACATCCCACCAGGTAGAGGTACCTGGTAGAAGGAACTGCCCCCCAAAGTACTCCTGAAATTCAAGAACCCCATAACTCATTAAGGACCTTTCTCTTTCCTACTCCTTTTCCTATTTCCTATGAAAGAAAACAAAGTTCCTTTAAAATTTTATTTAACCAGACAAATATAGGGACTGTAGAATTTTTTACCATTTAACAGTTTTTCTTCCTATGAGAATCCTTTCAATATTTTTTCCAAGTCAAGAAGCATTTATTAAGTGCCTACTATGCGCCAGGCACTATTCTTTCTTGTTACTTCTCCTTTCCTACTGCTGCTACCACCTTTATGTTAACTCCTTCCATTTCATGTTTGAGGAATATAGTTTTTAGGGGAAAAGTTTTTTTGAATAGATACCTGTATCCTTTAAGAACATGGCACTGTCTAAATATAATGTATATTTGCATAGATGATCAAAATTTTGTAAAGCACTTCTCTCAAATAACCCTGAGAGGTAAGCAGTACAAGTATGATTTCACGGATGAGAACATTTCATGGATGAGAACACTGGCTCAGGGAGGTAACTTCACCTGCCAAATGTCACCTAGCTAGGGTCAGAGGTCAAAATCATGTGTCTATTGAACTGCAGGCTCACAGATTTGGAGACAGAAATGACCATAGAGGTGATCTAGTTCAATATGCCTCATTTTACAAAAGAGGAAACTGAAGCCCAGAGAGGTTAGTGACTGACCCAAGGTCACATATGTAAAAGGAACAGGGCCAGTATTTGAACTCCAATTCCAACGCTCTTTCCATTAAACTGTAATGACTCTCCAAGTTTAATATTCCTTCCATCACACCATGTGGCCTCTCTGTATGAACTTTCTCCATCATAACAACTGTTTTACCTTAATCTTTTTTGAGATGGTCCCATTTCCACTGGCTCTCTTCTCCTCACTTCTGGTCCCATTCTCTCATTTGCTACTCCTTTCCCTTTGGGGTTTTGCTTATTACTATTATTATCCTTTTTCTCTCCTGCTTTTATCTGGATATATAATCCCTTCCACACATTTTTCCTTCTTAATCAAGCAGATTCCTCTTTGTCTTCCCCTTCATATAGTCCAGTTCATTAGTTTTTAAATTTTCATTTTTACACCCTTTCTCAAAAAGGATTTCTCCCACTCTATTCATTATTGCATCTTCCTTCTATCTACTCTAGACTGTCATTCTCTGATTCATGACCCCTATAACCATCTGATCTCTCTTTTCTTTGTATTCCTCATCCAATCACAGCTTATATTCTAGGCCAAGGGTGGGGAACCTGCAGCCTAGAGACCACATGTGGCCCTCTAGGTCTTCAAGTGTGGCCCTTTGCCTGAATCCAAATGTCACAGAACAAATTTCTCCCCTACTCACTCCCCACTTGCATGTACCCTCCCAGGCTGTAATGTAGTTCCACATAACAAACCCTGATTCAGGTGTCACCAGGTTCTGCTCATAATGCTCCATTCCTGTCACCTCCACCAGATTTCTGCCTTCACTCCTATCTCTTTGTTTATTTATTTAGACAAAAGTTTCTTACTAGTCTTTCTGCTATCATTCTGTTACAGCTGCTGCCTGCATTTATTCACTCCTCTTATATTTGTTGTTTGGGGTATTCAAGAACCAATAACCTCATCAGTTCTGGTTTTATTTCTTTTTGGAAAAGTTCTAAAAATGTTTCAAGTGTCTATTATTGAACATCCATCTTTTTTTCAGAAGTCATCCTGGGCTGCATACTGAACCCCACTGTACTTCAGAACACATTCACTCTTATGTTTTCTGGTAGGTACAGAATAGTCGAAGTTTATGAATTTCCTTTTTTAATTTTTATTTGAAGGTCTTTTTCCTCATTGCTTGCAGAACTTGTTTCTAAATTGAATTGTTAAATTTAATTATTATGTGTCTTGGAGTTTGCCACCTTGTTTTTTTTTTCTGGAGGTGATCTGTGAATTCTTTCAATTAATATTTAATTTTCTGTGTTCAGAAGTCCTGAGTGGTTTTCTTCTATTATATCTTGCACTAATGGTGTTAAGGTTCTTTGTCCTGTCATGCACTTCTGGGAGACCTATAATCCTTAGATTATTCTCAACATATCCTGTCTTCAAGATCAGTATGTTTTGCTTGCATAATGGGTATATTTTCTTTTGATGTTATTGATTTTTTGCTTCTTGTTTTCTAGATTGGCCTTCACTTCTATATACTTGTATTCCCATTCTATTGTTCTCCTTTTTGTTTCTTTGGTGAGTCTTGCCATCACAGATTCCAATTTTTCAATTCTGCCTGTTATTTTTGCTGTGCAGGACATAAACTCTGCTCTCTTAATTCTCTTTTTTCTTTTTAACCACTCAGGAATGCTGTGTTATGATTCCGTGTTCTCTCATTCCACAGGATCTTCTGTTTCATTAAATGGTGGATCATTTCCCTTCATTTTGCAGTATTAGGCATTGAGGCCTAAATATGTTCACGAGATGTGGAGGTCTTTTTTCCTTCTGCTGTTCACATTTTCCTTATTGATTTATCTGCTTATGTTCAAGGTCTTTGCATTTTCTTCTTCCTGAGATCTTTGGTAATTTCTGTTTTTTCCCGCTCATTTTCCCCCATTCATTCTGATGGTGGTTTCCTTAGGGACTCGATCTAAAAGCATCTCAGCATCCTCCCATATTGGACAATTTACCATTCACCAGCCTTGTCTTTGCCTCCAGTGACTTTTGGGTAGGTCAGCACTGGCCCCAGTTGGATTCTGTGTTCCTTCCCTCAGTCTTGAGAGAGTGCTGTACACCCCCCACACACACACACATAAACGGTGTCCTGTCCTGCTGACTTGTCTCACTCTCTTTGTTTCTTAGTTCTCTGACGTGGCACCAGCAGACAGCTGCTGATGGTGATGCAAGTTCTCTACCCTGGCACAGGCAGTTCAGAGCTTTGCCAACATCGGTGCTATGCAGCTGGCCACTCCAAGCAGTCTTTTGATACAGAAGGGCTGAGGCCCCACTGACTATCTGTTGCAGCCTTAGCAAATTTCCATAGCCTAGAGCCAGATTCTCTGTAGTAATGGAAAGAGGGAGTGGGGAGCCTAAGTGTAGGGGCTAAGTTTTGTTATAAGCCTATGCTGGGTTCAGGAGGTAGGGGAGAAGTACTCAGTGAGCTCAGAGTCAGTGAGCATCAGTTCATGGGTTTTAGGTTTTGTTTTTTAACCTTCTCTTAGATTCTGGGTATCCTAGTACATGGAGACAGATGGAGTTGTCTTGTCATTGTCTCATAATTTCTGCGTTAGGGGTTTTGAGGTCATACAGATAAGAGGAAATGTCTAGTCCTCCATCTTGTTGCTCACTTGACCCAGAAGTAATACTTTTGTTTAAAAAAAAAAACCCACTATACTACTTATTAGTGATTTAACCTTAGAGTGTCTGTCTCCTTATTTTAATAGGGTGCAGAAAAAGTAGAATAGACCTAGAAGCACATATTTGTATTTATTCACTTTATATTTATGATGTACATATTTATATATGTACTTATTGTTTCTTCCAATAGAACTTAAGTTCCTTGCAAGTAGGAATTGTTTTATTCACGTATTCAGTACAGTACCTGGCACATTTTGATGTTCAGTCATTTCTTACTCTTTGTGACCCCATTTGTGGTTTTCTTGGCAATGACATTGGAGTGGTTTGCCATTTCCTTCTCATTTCACAGATGAGGAAACTGAGGTAAACAGGGTTAAGTGACTTGCTCAAGGTCACACTGCTAATTAAGTGTCTAAGCCAGATGTGAACTCCCGAACATACTGGAGTATGTCCAAAACATACTCCAGGACTGGCATTCTATTCACTGTACTATCTAGATGCCTGCCTGGCACACAATAAGAGCTTAATAAATATTGATTGATTACTTGTATCCTCAAGGCCTAGCACAGTGTCTGCAACGTTGGAGGTGCTTAATAAATGTTTGCTGATTGATTGAAACTGATAAGTATGAGAAATGGTTATAATTGTGAAGACTTAAGATTAGAAAATAGCCTCAATTAAATGGTCCTAAATACCATAAATCCTTATTGACATCAGAGGGCTACCTAATGGATTTCAAAACTCAGATTAAAAAAAAATTACAATAGTGAAGTTGATAATCTGTTCCTCTACAGCTAAGATCTAGAAAATAATGTTACATATTTCAAGTAGAGGTAGTTAGATTAGACAGATGGGAGAACCTTTCTACTTAAGGGGATGCGAGATACTGAAATTCCATGATGCAGAATTTCCTTTGTGAGGTATCTTAAGACTAGTAGAATATTTTAACTACAACCAGGAGAAAATATGCAGAGAATGTTTTGGGTGATATCTTTAGTTTACTTGGAGAGTCAAAACTATGATGAGGTGTTTTTGGTTTTGTTTGGTTTTTTGGGGGGGATGGAGGTAGGAGTGAGGAAAAAACCTGCAGTAAATAGTACTCTGGTATTTTCCATGTCTATGAATTTCTATCACTGTTCAAATTTGTAAAAGGAAATAAGGTACCACTGATGCACTGGAGAGACCTGGGCAAGAGAGAGGAGATGGGAAGAATGAGAAAGAAAAAGAGAGCTCAATCCTCTGAAAAGAAAGTACTCAAAACCACACAAACATACATAGAAAAACTGTATTTATGTTTAGTATATACATACTTATTGTAGATTCAGTCATTTTTCAGTCTTTATAACCCCATTTGAGGTTTTCTTGGCAAAGATATTGGAATGGTTTGTCATTTCCTTCCCCAGTTCATTTTATAGATAAGGAAACTGAGGCAAACAGGATTAAGTGACTTGCCCAGAATCACACAGCAGTTAATGTCTGAGGCCAGATCTGAACTCAGGAAGATGAGTGTTCCTGATTCCAGGCCCAGCACTCTATCCAGTGAGCCATCTAGTTGCCTCTAGTATACATACATATATATATATATATATATATATATATATATACACACACACACACACACATGTTATATATACACACACATGTTATATGTATATACACACATACATATATAGTGTATATATATATATATATGTATATACATGTACAACAGTGTGTGTGTGTGTGTGTGTACACACCCTCTCTTTTTTTCCCTCCTAACCAAATCAATGGAACTCTGGTAAGGAAAACCTGTTGGTACTCACCCCAATGAGCAACTCTTTTGCGGAAGGACTAAAGGTCAGCATGAAATTCCCAAAGGCTGTGTTCTATTCCTAGATCCTCCACTCTCCTAAGTCACTTCTCGGGCATTTGTTTGTTTTCATTTAATTTTTTTTAATCAACAACAATGTATCATTCTCTCTCTTCTACTTCTCCTACTTTCCCTACCTCCAATGAAAAAAAAAAGAGAAAAACAAAACCCTTTTAACTAATAAACATAGTTAAGCAAAATGAGTTCTCACACTGGTCGTGTCCAAAAGTCCAAAAATGAATCTCCCATTCTGCAATTTGTGTCCATCATCTCCCTATCAGGAGGTAGAAGAGTGCTTGCTTCACTGGTGTTCTCTGGAATCATGGTTGGCCATTGTAGTGCTCAGAGTTCTTAAAGTCTTTCAAAGTTGTTTCTCTTTAACAATATTGTTATCACCATACAAATTGTTCTCCAGGTCGTGCTCCTTTTACTCTGCATTAATGCCCACCTTTCCAGACCAATGTTGTGTTACATCTAGCTATTATACACCTCAACTAAAATAAACTACTCTCTTGGCCCCTGTACACACTTTATACCTTTCTGACTCTGTATAGAATCATGTAGTTAATATCAAGGGTATGATTCATACTTTCCCTCTCCTTCTGCCTATCAAACTCTAACCTACACTTTCAAGCCCAGCTCAAATGTCACCTCTTCCAGGAAGTCTTCTCTTCCCCTACTCCTAGCCCCTGGACATCACCAAGACCATCCCCTGCAGACCTCAAATAACATTCTATTCTCTACCTCTCTAAAGCAAATAGATACCATAGTTATCTATGGATGTGTCTTATTCCCCTCTTAGTCTTTAAGCTTAATGAGGACAGGGACTGTTTTATAAAGACATTATCTTCCCCTAGGACCTATCACATTGTGGGTGTTTGGTATTTACTGAATTGAATCTATCAATATTTAGCAACGCACCTCTCATATATTAGGGAATTAATTTTTTCCAGTCAAACTGAACTGATGGTCAAGTCATGGTACTTTGTACAGTCTTCAAAAAATGTTGGAAGAACTTAACAAAAGGTAAGAATATTCAACTTTTTCAATCATCAGTGCTACAAAATCATTTTCTTTTAGTTATTCTCACCTTCCCCATCAGAAAATTAAATTCTACCTCTTCCTGGTGGTTGTTGCTGTTGTTTCTAATTCTGTGACATTAACATAGCTAGGAGACTCAGATTTAAAATTAAAAGTTAGATCTATTAGGCAAAGATATGAATTTTAATGCCTAAAATAGATAATATGTTTATCCTACCAAGAGATAAAAATATAATTTTAAAAAAACATATGTTTTACGTAAATAGAAATATTGAGTCAAATACTATATACATTGCACATCTGATTGGACAGAGTTCTGGGTTTGGCAGAGATTTAGGAAGATCTGACTTCAGATCCTGCCTCCAACAGCTGATAGTTGTGTGGGCAAATTGCTTAGCCTCCCTCAGCCTCAGTTTCCACATCTGTAAAATGGGGATAAAATAACTATAGGATTTCCCTTACAGGGTGAAATAATTATGTAAAGGGCTTTATAAACCTCTAAGTGATGCATAAACATGTTGCTGTTATCATTACTATTTTCATTACCTTATTTAATCAACAGCACAGAAATCACACTTCTAAAACATTCGATAAAATGCTCTGGGTTTACAATCGGAGACTGCATGCTGCTGGTAGAATTTTAACTCAACTGAATTGAGTTCTTAGTGCCACTTCAATTATATTAACACAGTGTTGAGATTGAATTTATTTATAAAATAAAGAACGTCTGCATGCCAAGTTAAGGAAAATATCAAAATTAAATACTTAAAATATAAAGTAGCCTATAGGGTACTTCATCTTAATTGGCTGCAGTCTCTGTTGCCGGTTTAAAGAGAAGTCTTCAGTAACATCTGAAGGCTCAAGCCAATGCCATACATATACATGAGTCCAAGGCTTCCTACTGAAGATGTTATCTGGGAAATGGTTTTAACTGATATAACTTTGCTTAGAAGCAAATCTGATCACAACTAAAGACCACTAACCACACAGGTACCAATGCTCCAGTGAACAGGTGATCTCAGGGACGTGGGAACTTTTAATACTGCAAATCAGAACAGATTCATTGCTGTCCATCCTGGCTCTCTCCTACCCTTCCTAAGTCTTCTTAGATCTTAGATTCCTCTCCTCTACCAACATGAACTTCTAAGGATAAAAAAAGTGCTTATGGAGAACTAAATGCAAATTGCTGGATTTGAAATCAAGAAGACCCAGTTTCAAATCCTGCCCATGAAACTAACTAGCTGTGTACCAAGGGCAGGTCACTTAATGTCTATGAAATTCTTTTTATTGGCAGAATGGGAGTGATGATAACTGTAGCAACTACCTCAAAGGAATTGGGAGGATCCATTGTGCTTTGCAAACAAACACTCAACTGCATTAGTACCTTAGTAATGTCAAAATAGTGCTAAACTTGGAGCCAGAAGACCTGCATTCAGTTTCTGTTTCTACATTAAAAATGGGAGTTAGAGAGGCATGTAGGGTCATCTAGATCTGTGATTTAATTGATATTGGAAAGCTGTGGTAAGGAAACTCCTATTGATGCAGCCTAGCTACTGTTGTGCCAGTTATATCCTTAAAAGAGTTTATTGGGGTACTGAGATGTTGGGACCACAATAGGGTCACATTCATCCCGTGTCAGAGGCATGACATCTGTTAACTGTACAATCACAGGCAATCATTCACCTCTCACAACCTATTTTCCCATCTGTAAAATGGAAATAATGATTCTTGCATTAATACATAGGATTATTATAAGGAAAGTACTTTTGTGAACCTTATAAACCTTGCTCTCACCTATGTATTTGACAATCCAGTAACAAGTCCTCCTGACTTTTCCTTGAACAAGACACTCCATCACTCAACTCTGGACATTTTCACTGGATGTTTCCCATGCATGAGTTGCTTTTCCTCCTCATCTCTGCCTCTTGGTTTCCCTGGCTTAAAGTCACAGCTAAAATCCCATATTCTGTGAGAAGCTTTTTCTGATTCTTGATAATGCTAGTGCTTCCTTTTATTAATTCTGTGTGGGTCTGTCTGTCTGTATGTGTGTATGTATGTGTATGTGTGTGTGTTTTTGTATGTAGAAAGATGGATATAGACATAGTTTATACAGGATCTTGTTGCCATCCCCCCAATTAGAATGTGAGCTCCTTGAGATTAGGGACTGTCTTTTGCCTTGCTTTCTATTCCTAATGCTTAGCACAATGCTTTGTACCTAGTAGGCATTTAATAAATGTTCACTGATTGGTTCGGAGCTCAGGTCTCCCACAACTGGTAGACCTCAATTCCTCTGGGATGGTTTGGATAACTTCTTCACAAAAAGGACTTGGGAGACTAAGGAGTGGTATTATTGGGAGACACCTTACTTTCTAATAGCATAGGACAGGTGAAACTGTTGCTGAATAATAACAGTAGATGTGTATCAACTTGGAAAAAGGGATCCCCTAGCTGACTTGGTGGTAGGTCTCTGAATGAGGGTGATGAAGAGTCCTGAATTAGCCCCTGTGTTAAAAGAAGGCAGCCCCTCCATGGAGGTCTCTAAGAAGGAAAAGCTTTTGTATCATTCCCCTGATGTTGCTCTTAAAGATGAGGAAACTGAGGCCCAGATGGATGAAGAGACTTACCCAAAGTCACATTGATTCACAGTGAATAGGATGCTTCTTTGTATACTCCACAGTTGTTGATATGGTGCCTTGAACCAAGTAAAAATCAATAAATATTTGCCAAAGGAATGTTGACTCATGAGTGATTTGCGCTTTGGCCTCATTTTCTGCCTGGGTGTCCCTTAACCCAATGGCATATATTTGCAAGTTAGCTGGGAGAGACAGTGTAGAGAATGTTGCAATTGGAGTCAGAAATGACCTTGGTTCAGATATTCCTTCTGACACTTTAACCAAGTCATTTGATCTCTCTGAGACCTAGTTTCTTCATCGGTAAAATGAAAGTGATGATGACAACCTACAGAATTTAGCATTCCCCTTTCCAAGGATCTAATAAAGTAAATCATCTTGAGCAAGATTCTCTAAGCAACAGATGGGAATCTGCAACAAGATAATGTTGTACAATAGAAAGAGCATGGAAATGGAACAAAGCAAAGCAAAGAGTTCCAGAGACAAACGTCCTAAATTCAAATCCCCTGAACACTTACTACATGTGTGACCTTGGGAAAATCATGTAGGCTCTGTTTCCTTATTTATAAAATGAGGGAGTTAGATTAAATGGCCTCTGCGGTCCCTTCCAGATATATATATATATATATATATATATATATATATATATATATATATA
>NW_020954557.1:62405062-62412779 GCF_900497805.2 Vombatus ursinus
TATATATATATATATATATATATATATATATATATATATATATATATCTGTAATCATAAGTAAACAGCTAACTAAAGAGAGGGCTGGGTGCCATAGTGGATAGAGTGCTGGATTTAGGAAGATCAGAGTTCACATCCTACCTCATACAATTACTAGCTGTGTGATCTAAGCAAATCACTTAATCTCCATCTGCCTCAATTTCTTCATCTATAAAACAGAGATAAAAATAGCACCTGGTTGTTGTGATTATCAAATAAGATAATATTTTAACATTCTTTGCAAATCTTAAAACACTATATATAAGTAATGCTAGCTGTTATCGTTACTATTATGATCATTGCAACATGACTCAGAGCCTCAAAGATTAATTTTTCTTTCTCAAATTGTCATTCAAACTAGAAACCCAAACAAGTTTGTTTTAAATAAGTATTTAACATTGTCTGCAAGATAAAGTCTTTGGTAGCACTAGTTAAAACACCAACTTCACTAAGTTATTTCCTAAATCTTCACAAACTTGTAAGACCTTGCACCAGGCAGAATACCACATCCCCCAAGTGTTCAGTAAATGTGAGACTCCAAGGCATTTAAAGTATTTTCTGCACTCTGCCACAGCATCCTTTGTCATCAAAAACCAAAGAGAGACTGAGCTTATGTGGCCAGAGAAGGAATGTCAGGGCTCTAGTGAACTTTATATAAGGTTTCTGGTGGTTGTATATTTATATGATGGGGCCATTCTCTATTCATAAATACCCTGTATCCAACATTAATAGAAACTTTGTAAAAAAAAATAAGGAAAATAAAAATACCATTAGAGTTAGAGCAATGAGTAAAACAAATCATCATTAGCAAGTATCTTGTATGGTTTATTCACATGGCACTAAATTGACTTTTTTTAAAGAGCCAGTTCCATAGATGCTATAAGCAACCTATAGTCCAGCACCTCTCAGATAATGTACAGCCTGATATGAGTTCATGGAAATAGTAAAGGCAAAATTGGAAAATTAATTTTTCATCTACTAGCAGGTACGTGAATTATTTTCTAATTCCTTACAATATAAACATCCTACCTGCCTTTAGAAAACTTTTTCCATGTCATTTTTTAAAAATGGAACACAATTTTTTATTTATAATTATTATCATTCCTTCCAAACTTGCAAGTACACCCATTGTATTTTCTATTAAAGTTCATGGTAGAAAATAACACACAACATTTAGGTTAAGAAAACTATATAGCTCTGTTTCATCTTGGGCCATTTGCAAGTATGTTTTTTTGGATACTGCTTTCTTGTGTTAGCTACTTAAAAAAAAATCAGTGCAAATATCTAAATGAATGGGGGGGAGGGGAGAGAAGTGTCAGAAATCAATACTTCTCTAGCAGCATGTTTAACCTGCCGAAATGAAGTGTTAATCACAGAAATAAGATACCATATTACATTTATAAACTAATGAAACTAGAAAAAGCAAAGCGTGTGACACGATAATTAAACTGCTGGAACACATCCAAGCCTGTGTGTAAGTTGATAACCCTGGTGCCGTCTCTGGCAGTTAAAAAGCAGGTCTGCAATGAGGTGATACGGCCAGCTTCGTTGTTAATTGAATAACAGGCCATCTATAAACACTACTAATTGCACATGTGAAAACCTGTGTATAACTAGTGGAACTGCCTTCAGAAGCACTCAGGGAAAAAAACTACTTGGGTGGAAGAAACTGCAAATATTCTGTCTCCCTTAATTCTTCTAAGTCATAGTTTAGGCTGGCCACCACATCCATTTTATTAACCTCTCTACAACAGACTTAATGATACATTTTTTCTCAATATTATTTTTCTTCTTAACTCAATACAAAGAACAGAACTATCAATTTCCCATTTCAGGAAAGAACAAACAAGTAATCTAGAAATTTCAGCCTGTGAATGGAAAGCTTTCTAAATTGCAAAAGAAGACATGATCTTATTCCCAACAGGCAAAATGCTTTTCGGATTTATTCTGATGCATTTTGCAGCAGATGAACAGCATGGAGTGTGAAGATTTGACAGTTTTTTTTTCTTCTTCTTCTTTAGCATTATAGCCATTTGAGGAGGCTCAGAAACTTTTCTGAAAATTTTATTTATTTATTAATTTAATAAATTCCTTTTTAAATGACTTGATTTCACTTCTGATGAATGAGAACTATTTTCAAAATATTTCAAACCATGCTCTTAACCAATCATTTTGTTTAATCTGTAGGGGAGACTAGTTGGCCCAAGGGAGTAGTTATGGGATGTGGAACCTCTTCTAGGTTAACAGTTTAAATCTAAATCAGGTCAGTTGACACCAAAGGTCATTGCCATTCCCCAGATGCTGAGGAGGTTCTGTGAAATGAATGGATGAACTCAATCCAGTTCCTACCTGACAGGCATACACATCATAAACCCACATAACACCAGTGAGAAATGTATTTGGTATAGCGCCTAGCACATTATTTGAAACTCAAATACTAAAACATGTAGATGAAACAGAAATAAGTCAACTGACTGAAGGATGAAATTCAAGGCTTCTATTCTTTTTCAAACCCCTTTAAGCTTTGAAAAGCATGATTCTTTCAGAGACCAATAAAATTTCTTTAGAAAAATATGAATCTTAAAAATATAAACAAAAAAAAGAAAAAGAAAAATATGAATCTTAATGCCATGGTTCACTACTAACAGAAAGAAGATATTGTCCAATCTTGCAAACTACTACTCTCATTTTTAGTATTATTTTAATATGCCCCCCAAATAAATCTTATGCTCTCATCAATATAGAACAGAAGGATAGAAAATGTTTTAAAAAGTGATTAATGAGACAGTTAAAGAAAAAAATACAACAAAAATGCATAGTATAACTTCAACAAGGTAGTTTTAAAAATGTCCTGTTTGAAAGTTTCCATGACTCGTGAACTTTTCTGGGTATTTCAGTAGGTTGTTGTCCTTGTTGTTATTATTACTTTCCTTAGTTATATACTGGTATTCAAAATGTATATTGTTCTATTGGTTCTGCTTTCTTTCTTCCATCTGTGTCACGCCCATTTTATTCTTCTGACCCCATTTGGAATTATCTTGGCAATGATACTGGAATGGTTTGCCACTTCCTTCTCCAGCTCACTTTACAGATAAGGAAGTGCCGCAAATGAGGATAAGTGACTTGCCCACAGTCACACAGCTACTAAGTGTCTGAGGCCACATTTCAATTCCGGAAGATGATATCCACTGTGCCACCTAGTTGCCTTGTCACCTCCATCCAAGTCCTCCATTTCTTTAAATTCTTCTTCTTCACTATTTATTATGGCAAAATGATATTCTAGTACATTCATAAGCCATATTTTTTCTGCCACTCCCCAGTTGATAAGGATGATTTGATTTCATAGGTTTGTTTTTTGTGTTTTTTTATTTTTGTTTTTATTATTAAGTATAGTTTTCCACTAATTTTTTTTAGTAGATCTTGCTGCTATATAACCTCCAATGGAATCCTAATAGTGGGACCACTAGATCAAAGGGTATAAATGTTCCTGCAACTTTTATTATGCAATTCCAAATTGTTTTTCAAAAAAAATGGAACCAATTCACAGTTCCACCAGCAGTGTTTAGTGTGTATGTTTTTCAGCAGCACAATGGTACCAAATATCATCTCTCATTATCTTTGTCAATTTGATGGCTTTCTCAGGGATTTATTAATTTTTATATCTCTGGTTATTAATTTGAATTTTTTTCACATGTTCATTGACAATATGAATTTATTTTTCCAAGACCTGTCTGTTCATGCCCTCTGACCACTTAGAGCAGGGTTCTTAATTTTTGTGTGTATGTTGTGGACATCTGTGGCAGTCTGGTGAATCAAAAGAACCTCTCCTCAGAATTATTTTTCAATAATTGAAAAAGAATGCTAAATTTCAGTTAGATGTTAATGATAATAAATATGTGATTTTTACCCATTCCAAGTCACAGACCCTCCCCACCCAAATCTATGCACCCCCAGTTAATAATTTTTGACTCTGAAAGAATTTATTCTGATAAATGTGTGTCAATTCTTTATAGGTTTTAGGTATTATTTTTGTCAGAAATGTGTATTGTAAAGACTTTTTCCCCAGTGAATGTCCTTACTTGCTCTAAACTCATTTTATTTTGCAAATTTTTATACAACATCTTTTATAAATTTTTTCTTTGAAGATGGTTAAGAGTCTTCCCTTTCTCCACAGTTTTAAAAGACACAACACTCCTTTCCACTATGGTCCCCTAATTTTGTTTATTGAGTCATTTTAATAATTAGGTTGTTGTTCTACTTGGAATTTGTGCTGGCATGAAAATTCTTAGGTAAGAAGATCCTTAGAAATAAAATGAAACTACGCTGTGGCTAATTCTTATTCCCATCTAGATTCGATGTCATGCCCCAACATGGTGCCTTTTATATGTTAGAGGGCTGGATGAAAAGTTCCTAAGGATCTTTGATTTTAGAAAAGGAACCTAAACTAAGATATGATAAAAAGTGATAATAAGTGAGCAAAAGAGAGGGAGTGTAGGAAGGGGGCCTCTCAGGATGCTCAAATATATCTTCCACTTTTACCACAGGTGCTTCCCACCTGGAGAGCTTATCTACAGATGTTTTCAGACCCAGAAGTTGAAGACTTGACTGGCCATGCTCAGTTAACAATTTCAACCACTTTTCTTAAAATCAAATTTGACCATAGCTGTCCATTATTTTTAACTGTTCCACAACTACCATAAAGCTCTCTAAGTGGGGTTAACCATGAAGGCCAACTAAAGCTGTGATCATACTTCATTTATTTGCAGGTGGTATCAATATGGAAGACAACACCAGCTGCCCATTGGCACTACCTACATCACAGAACTGTTGTGAAGAGAGTGTTGAGTTTTTTTTTTAACTTTGTAGCCATATAAATATGTTGTCATTTTAATTTTTACCCTCACTGGTATTTTTATTCATATGTAACTTAAGTTGAGATAAATACTGCCTCTAATTTGGAATCCAGTAAGCTGTCTTCCTTTAGGATCTACATATCATGTTCAACCCAGCAATGGAATAAAGCAATCCTACTACTCCCACTACTAATAGTTACGGAGGAATGCCAGGGAACCAGAAATGGGCAGCATAAAGTCCTGCTTCCAAATTCATTTCTTCCTTAACTAACAGAAGTTTTAGATTCCTAGATATCTCGGTTTTTATAGAAACCTACTCTTTCTAAGCAGTCTACTTAAATACAAGATAATACCACTTACCTTCTTAAATCATCTTTTCAAAGTGGTGATTTATTTCAATATAATTTTATAAATATGTACTAGCCTTTAACAAGATTTTTCATATTATAAAATTCCAGCAAAAGAAATTAAAGACCTTCAAAATTAAGTAATCCTTTCATTTTTGAAGGCACTGGAATATTTTCCTATTAAATAATCCAGTACTTTGTGGTGGATTTTTTTTTCTAATGGACTTAATCCACACTTGATACAGTTATTAAGTGATATATTTCAAGGTTCAAAGTAAAGAATATTTGTTCAGTAATCAGAGGATTTGGGATAAAACCCAGGTCTACTACTACTACTTGTGTGGCCTTGGGTAAGTCATATCTTATTTGGCCTCAGTTTCCTCATCAGTAAAATAGCTTAGATTAGATGATCTTTGAGCTCTCTTCCAGCTCTGTCTACGATGCTATGATCCATTTATGTTTTGTATATAAATATGTGGCTCTATATAGAAATATAACATACAAATATTCAAGAACCCTTAAGATTTTACATCCATGTATGTTTACACAATGAACATGTTATCATAGCAGAGGCAGGTAGGTGGTGCCATAAAGAAAGCATTGGGCCTAGAGTCAGGAATACCTGAGTTCAAATCCAGCTTCAGGCACTTACTATCTGTGTTACCCTGGGCAAATCACTTAACTTCTGTTTGCCTCAGTTTCTCATCTGTAAAATGGGGATAATAATAGCACCTACTTTCCAGGGTGGTTGTGAGGATTAAATGAGACAATATTTGTAAAGCACAGTGTTTAATACATAGAAGTACTATATAAATGTTAGTTATTATTATTGTTGTTATTATTATAGCACTGAAATTCAGCACCCTTTAGATCAGTAGTTCTCAAAGTATAGTCCACAGACTACTGGGGACCCTTGGGGACCCTTTTCAGGAAGTTTGTGAAGTGAAAACTTCCTTAATTTTCTTAATAGTGCAAAGATATTGCCTATTAAAATACTCCTCTCCATTTCAACTACATATCTATATGAGGCTTGGTTTTCTTCATATGTTTCAACCAAAACAACAAATCACAACAGACTGAATTCAAAAACAGAGATGAGAATGCAGATATCTTCTATTAATCCAGATACTAATGAGATTCTTTTAAAGTATAAAACAATGCCACTCTTCTCATTTACTTTTTTTGTTTTGGAAAATTTCCTTTTTTTTTTTTACAAAAATGATATTTATGTTAACATTTAGTGAGTTAATTGTTATTTTATACATCTTGATATTTTTAAAATATATCCATTTTAATTTCTAGTATGGCAAATACTGACAGATATAGCCCATATAAAATGAAAGCTCTTTGGGGTCCACAATAATTTTTAAGAGCATAAAGGGGTCCTGAGACCAAAAAGGTTGAGAGCTACTGCTTTAAGTAATATACAAATAATGGAACTCTCTAAAGCAGAGATGTCAAACTCATAGCTCATGGCAAAATTCCCCATCAGGTCAGAACCAGATTAAAATGTAATTAAGAAATTTTTTTTAAATAAATAAAAATACAATACAATATAATGTTAATTTGTAGTTTTCTAAGTCAAAATATGCCACAACAGGTATCCATATCTATTTGAGTTTGACCTTACCAGACTACATGATTAGACCTGAGAACTAATAGAAACTGTGCTCCCCTAGCCAAACAATTAGAGGAAAAAATTTTTACATTGTTCTGCATTTAGATGTTGAAGAAAAAAAGGTATTAGGGAAAAGATTAAGGGGTAAATAATAAGAACTCACATTTATATAAATTTTAAGGTTTAGGGTTTTTCTTGACAACAAAAAGGTAAGGAAGGTGGAAAGCAGCATGGTATAGCAGACAGCATACTGGACTCACAATCTGGGTTCAAATTCTGCTTCAGATACTTACTAGCTGTATGATTATTAGCAATAATAACCTTCCTAACCCTCAGCTTCCTCATATGTAAAATGTAGATAACAAGACCTACCCACATGATTATTGGGAAGACCAAATATAAAATGTCTTGCAAAACTGAAAGCACTATAAAATGTCAGCTACTAGTATTATTATTAGTGCCAACATTATTATCCCCATTTTACAGGTAAAAAAAAAAAAACAGGCCCAGAGATCTTAAGTGACTTGTCCACAGCCACACAGTCTTGTAAGTACTAAGAATAGAACAGATCATTGCTTTTCTTTCACAGAAACCACTACTATGGCAGATGTCTGGTACAAAAGTAGACTGAGATGGCATGTGGGAATACTCAACAGATCTGTGATTTTGTCAGCACAGGGAACTCCCTCCACCAACACAAACTGCTACTTGCCTATAACTTAGTATGAGCTTCAAAAATGTCAGACCTAGCAAACAGATCAAAAGAATGTTACCAAAATGACACCAGAGACAGACAGACAGAAAGAAAGAAAGAAAGGAAGGAAGGAAGGAAGGAAGGAAGGAAGGAAGGAAGGAAGGAAG
>NW_020954557.1:62412789-62477151 GCF_900497805.2 Vombatus ursinus
AGGAAGGAAGGAAGGAAGGAAGGAAGGAAGGAAGGAAGGAAGGAAGGGAAGAAAGGGAAGGAGGGAAGGAGGGAAGGAAGGAAGGAAGAAAGGAAGGAAAACCCCAAAACCTACAAACACTCTTTATGAAGAATAATATCAAAAAGTAGACTTTTTAACTAAACAAAAGAATGCAATCTCTGAATCTTCTTAGCTAAATTCAGTCATCAATACTGCACTTTCTCAACAAGGAGGGACTATTACATTCTTAGCAAGACTGTAAGAACCAAAGCCTCAGCTATCACATCTCTTTTGACTTGCTTATTCCCTAAAGTCTTTTTTCCCCTTTTCTGGACCTCTGGATACAAAACAAATAACACTCAAAGCTTCACTCTGGCTCAGAAGTGATAGGAAATTCATACTATACATCTTACTAGTACAATAACCATGTTTAACCAGAAAGTATAGAACGTAAGCAGAGGAACTTGGTGGTAGACAAGAAAACCATGTATTATCATGTAAACTGGTCACTATGGCATGAACATCTTCCAAAAGCCTTCTAAAGTTCATAACTCCAGTTCTAGTGACGATATGTGTGAAGATTAGAAGACAGAGGAAAGACATAGTATACTTTTCCAAAAAACTAAAGAAAGACAAAATTTAAGGAAGCCGACTAAGTATTACCTTCAACATCACAACTTAGGTAGTTGCGTACTTCACTCAAGATGAAGTTAATGTCTTCCTCCGAAGGAATAGGATGTGAGGTGATATCAGTCGGACTATCAGTTGTCCCAGCTATGGTCATCTTTTGCCAGGGCAAGAAGAAAATAACTCGTCCATCACTGGTGGCAGGGTCAAGCAGTCCCATACTCTCTGGGCTGAAGTAAAGAAAAGAGTTACTCATTTCTGAACTGGTACAAGAGAAACTGGTTATATAAATCTCTAAAGGGCAATTTTCATCCACCATTCTTAAGCATCCAAATGACTGCTTTCACTTTCCTTTTCTATTTGAAAACCTATAAAAGAAGAAGCTTAACAAGGATTCCATGGGTACTTCTACTTAAGTACTTTGTTCAGGCACAGAATTTTAATGAATGACAATGGAAGATGATGGTCCCCAAATGGTAAAGAAGGTTAAATTAGAAAAGTCACATTAAAAGAAAAGTTTTATCTTTCATTTTCACACCACCTTCATTTCCAAATATATCTTCTCTCCTCCCAGAGAGTCATCCTTTAAAACAAATGAAGAAGAAGAGGGGAAAAAACAATTTAGTAAAATTAACCCATCAACCAAAGCCAAAATTATATGGAGTGTTCCACAGCCATAGTCCTCCCCCCATCTCTACAACTAAGGGAGAGAGGTGCAGTCTCGTCTTTTGAAAGTCACATTTTCAAATGATCAACTATATATAAATATATACATATATGTGTATACATGTATGTGTGTATAGATATATATATATATATATATTTGTATATATGAATTTTCCTAAAGTCATAAGAATCTATCAAAAGGAAATATTTTTGACATCACTTTTTAATTGTTTTGGTCCCCATGCTTGCTACCTAGAATATCCATATAACATACTGGCTCAGGCCAAATGCCCATGATTTTTAAAGAGATGAATTAGGGGTAGATAGTTCCTCATTCTCTAAAATATGATGAAAAGTTTTCCACTGGAATATTTGATAACCTGTTAGTGAAAGGTCTCCAGAGGATATGCAAAAGAAAGGCTATAATATATACCAGAAACTGATCTGAAATTAAATTCTTCATTCCTTTGGGCATGGGTGTAACCTGTGTCCCTTTATAGCTTTGGGTAATTTCTATTACTACCATGAAACTAAGATAACTTAAATAAATGGTTTCATGGGAAAAGAGATTTCTCCTATTATAAAAATCTCAATAAGCTTGATTTAGCATAGTGCTTTGCAAAGAACAAGTATTTGCAGGATTTTTTTAAATTAAATTGATGCTGAGATAAACATTAGAAGAGAGGGCAATGAATGCCCAAGTAAAGGTAAATTATGCTCACCAGCCAGAATATCCTTCAGAAAACATAGGCTTTTAATGCATATATTTTTATTCATTCACTCCACTAATCAGTATTTATGAAATACCTACTATGTGTCAGGCAAAAAGAAGAAACATTCTGGCCCTCAAGGAATGTGCTCTCTATCAGGGAAAACGTTTAGTATGAAAAACAGCCTCCTACCAATGCAGGTCTAGACTTGCTGTGCCACTTTGAGTCTTAGAGAGCTGCCTGGGAACTTAGAGCCTAAATGACTTAGTGATAGGACAGGTATGTATGTCAGAAGCAGAACTTGAACAAATTAGGAAGGATGGAGAAGAAGAGGAAAAGAGAAAGGAAAAAACAAAGGGAAGGAAATAGAATCCACTAAATGCCTACTATGTGCCAGACATTGTGTTAAGGGCTTTACAAATTTTATCTTATTTGATCCTGACAACAACCCAGGGAAGCAGGTAGTATTACATTATATATTTTACAATTGAGGAAACTGAGGCAAGAAGAATGTTACTTGCCCAATGTTACATCACTCATTAGTATCTGAGGTTGGATTTCCCTGAATAACATCACGAAAAGGAAGTAGATATGAGTTGCTTGGGGTCTCTCAAGTTCATTTTATAGATGAGAAAACCTGCCCAGAGTCATACAGCTAGCGAGTATCTGAGGGAAGATTTGAATTCAGGTCTTCTTGATTCTAGGCACAGTGCTCTACCCACTGCACCACCTAGTAATCTGTTCTTTGCCATTTTCATTTTTGTTCATACAGGTACACCAGTCTTCCATGTATTGGAAAGGCTTTACTGGACTTGTGAAACACCTGTCCTGGGTTTCTACTTTTGGTAAATGAAGCCTTTCTTTTAGAGCTTGAGAGACACCAAGCAACTCATTTTGATCTCCTTTTTATCATGTTTTTCAGGGAAAGCCAGCATTGTTCTTTAACAAAATGCAGAACTTTTTACAGTGATGTTTCAAACATTTGGACCAATATAGCTAAAATCTCACTTTTATTCAGAGGTAATCTAGAAGAAAAAAATTTTCTTACTAGACTTCTTAAATCAAACTATAAGCATTATGCCTATGTGGTGTTCCCATTATGAAATGCACTTGGAAAGATCATATATATGGTTCTCTGAAGACTAAGGGTACCCTTGAAATAATAATTTAAAAAATTGATAATAGCTAACATTTATCTGCTTACCATGTGCCAGGCACTATGCTAAGGACTTTTCAATTATTATCTCATTTGATCCCCTCAACACCGGGAGATAGATGCTATTATTATCTCCATTTGACAGATGAGGAAACTGAGCCAAACAGAGCTTAAATGACTTGCCCAGAGTCACAAAGCTAGTGAGTGTCTCAGGCCAGATTGGAACTCAGGTCTTCCTGACACCTACACCAGTACTCTATTTATTGTACCACCTAGCTGCTCAAAATATTTGCTTCAGATCCAAGGCTATAAGAACATTTCTGTGCAGGTATTCCTATCTGAGAAGCCATTTTTCATTTACTGAAGCATTCCATTGAGTGGTTGGTGAGGTGGGTGGCGGTCAGCAACATTCCTCAGCAGGAGAACATTCCTGCTACAACTCCTCTCCTTGCTGAGAATCCTGACAAGCATCCTATCAAGGGAAGCAGAGGAAAAGTAGCTGGACTGGACAAAAGGCATCAAAGTATTTACAGAATTTTGCCTATTTGGTTGGTGGTTCTAGTTCTAAATGCCATTTGCTTGGACGCTTGGGAAAGGGAATGTCTGACTGAAGTTCGGGATTTTTCAACATCAGGTGTGGTTTCAACTGTGAAGGAGCTGATTTTTAGAAGAAAAGCTGCTCGGTTCAGTGGTTGGGAACTTGATACTCATAAAGTCATAGGCCCATTATCTACATGGACTGAGCATCTTTCTGTTGCTCTGTAGCTGCAGATTATAGCTCTGACCTTGTCCACCCATACACCATATATAGACTACTGGTTAACGGGGGACACAATCAGAGAGCTGAATCAGAGCAAATATATCACAGATATTCATATAATATTAATGATAACATCGTCGTCATCATCAACAATAACAACAAAGTTCATAGTGGACAGAGCATCAGAGGCAGGAATACATACCTTTAAGACCTGTCTTTGCCATTTACTAAGCTGTGTGGACCTTGGTAAAATGAAGGGTTTGGTTTAGATGGCCTTTAAGGATCCTTCTAGCTCAGAATCAATGCTCCTATAATATAGTTATCCCTTCCACATCGTGGGGATTAGGGGGATAGTACCCCCACAACCTGGAAAATCCACATAAAATTTTTTGGCCCTCCCTGCACACCAGAGAAGCAGTCTAATTTTTTTCTTTTTCTTTTGTGGGGTGTTTACAGTACCTTATTGTAAAATTTGGGTTGATATTATACAATACTATACCTATATTTTATACATTTCTGAGTTTCTAAACTTCTTCCGTGTCATCTGCTGGCCTTTGTGTGTGGTCTGTTGCTTCTGCAAAACTCCTCCCAAATTCCCATTTAATTTCTTATGCTGACCCACGATACATGGTGATGTTAAAGGGATAACTGTAAACAATTCACATTTATATAGTACATTAATGTTTAGGTGGCACAGTGGATGGAGTGCCATGCTTGGAATCAGAAAGACTATCTTTCTGAGTTCAAATCTGGCCTCAGACACTTACTAGCTGTGTGATCCTGGGCAAGTCACTTAAAACTGTTTGTCTCATTTTCCTCAACTGTAAAATGAGCTGGAGAAGGAAATGGCAAACTACTCCAGTATCTTCGCCAAGAAAACCCCAGATGGGGTTGAAATAGTTGGATATAACTGAAAAACAACTCAACAACAACAATTAAGGTTTTGCAGAGGACTTTTGCCACAAAATTCTGTGAAAAAGGTAGTGAAACTTATCATCTCCACTGTACCTATGGGGAAACCAAGCCTTGCAGATTAAGTGATTTGCCCATGACCACACAGTTAATAAGTGTCTGAGACATGATTCAAACTTGAATTCTTGACCTCAAGTCTAGCACTCAATCTACTATACAGCCTCAGTCAATATTCACTCAGTAAATATTTATTGTTTTCTTGACCTACCACTCATAAGTTGTAACGTATTGTAGAAGATACAAAGAAGCTGCTAGTTACTACCTGCGTGGCCTTGGGTAAGTTACTTGACTTTTCTTTGGTCAGTTTTCTTTATTTGGAAATGACAAGTAGAAACTAAGTCTTCTTACACCTCTGATTTCCATGATACAGCTCCAAATAATATGACCTGGAAAGTAGCGTGACATAGCTGGATTTTGAATCAGAAAAAACCTGAGTTTGAACACTGACTAGTTGTGGGACCATAGGTAAATCACTTAACCCTTATGGACCTTAGCTTCTTCATCTGCAAAATGGGAATACTAATACCTATAACATCTACCCCACAGGATTGTTTTGAATCTCAGATGAGATATTATATTTAAATGCTTTGTAAATTGGATGACAAACATTAGCTATCATCACTTTTAGCTTTATGATTAAATTTTCCTTCCATATTTGTATGGTAAAACATTTTTTTGTCATTCTAGAAGAACTCAGACAGTATGTTTTATGTGTACACACACACACACACACACACACACACTTTATTATTTCAAAGAGATACTCCCTGAGAATGTCAGGCACTATGAAATGGGGAATTAACTTTTTCAAGCTACCAGGATACATATTGTTTCGGCAAACTCTTTCATTGAGCTGCACGGGTTAATACTTCATCATAATATTTTCAATGGTGCACATATACTGACTCATTAGCAACAATAGAACCAAGAACATTATCTAGGATTATATTTGTGCGGATAGTTGCTTTATATTGTTATATTCTTAAAATATACTGCCTTTTTTGGTTTAAATACTTAATTATTAACTGAACATTCCATATTTGGTAACTTGAGTATTAAATATCACTATAAAATGCAACCACCAAATCCTTTAAAACTGTCAAAGGCAGTAAAAAGAATTTTAAAGGGTGAAGGTGATGCTTAACAATACACTTATATAACAGGGAACAGGTGAGAAGCAATATACCAACTACCTAAGTAAAGACATATGTCTTGGGCTTTGAATTAATGAGAGGAAAGGGAAGATAAAGCTATTAATGATGGATATTAAAATTTAAGAAGCCACTAGGAAATACTCTAGATCAACTTTTAAACTGACTAATTCATACCCTTATTGAGAGAGAAAAATCTGTTTACAATGAAGAAATAATTTTATAAGATTATGCTAAAGTTTTACAATGGATGTTCCCCCTAGTTAAAATCTGCACCAAGGAGAGAGACATAGACCCTGTCCAATGTACATGAATCATTTTGTACCAAGAGGGAAAGCTTGTTGTTAATTTATGTGTGTGTCTGGGTCTAAAAGCAATGAACACTTTTCTCATGCAGACCAGTGCTTTGCTGAAGTAGCCTAATTTAAACTGAAATCAATTTATTGTTAACTACTTAGCAATCAGTGGGATAGCTAACAAAGAGTTTTTTGTGAGGATAGACCCAGTTTAGGAAGAACAAAATAACATAACCACTAATCAGTGGTAGGAAGCATCTGCTGAAGAGATATGGTTATTCAGTTACATAGATTTCAGTCTCATAATGCCTTTGGCGAGAACATTGTAGAAAGCATGACGTGGGGAGTTCAAGTAATTTTTAAAAAGGATTTTTTTTCAAATTTTCTACCTTTCTTTTAGAAATGAGAAGAGTGCACTCCCAACTACCATTTCTACACTGACTTTGTAGTTTACGTAAGATGATGGCACACATAGCACATTACTTAGGTTCTTCCTAAGTTTAATAAATTCTACAATAACATGGCCAAAAGAAGACAGTCTTATAATCCTCTAAGCTCTGTAGGTAGTAATCGGAAAATGTGAAGGGAAGACATACACCTCACTGAATTCCCAAGCTGATCTAATTCTGGCCCAGCTCTTGGAGCTGGGTTGTCATCAGTCTGGCTGAGGGCTTCCCCAGACAGTTCATACCAGCCCTGGCTCATGTCTAAGGATGTCGGGGAAAATAAGTTTGAGTCAGATTAGTGTGATGACTCATGAATTGGCAGGCCCAGAGTTCAAATTCAATGTCCTGTTCCTCTACCCCACCAAATAGAGTGACCTTGAAAACAAAAACAAACCTATCTTCCGTGGATCCACAGAACTATAAATTGACTATCTGCAATCACTACTCACAGTGAATCCTTTGGTCCTAACCTATTTTCAAAAGCATGGGACTTATCTGGAATTAAACTGCCTTTTGAAACTGATAAATTGAATTAGACTGGTTGCATTCTGTTCCCATAAAGTTTCCAATTCAGGCAACAATGAAGATTTCCAAGATTGCTTCTGTCACCTTAATCAGTATCATATTTCTGGTCATTGATTAATGTCTGCATGCATTTGGGGGGGGGGGAGGAAAGAACTATATAAGGTAATGAATGCCTCATGTTCAAGGTTATTACAACATAACAGATTTTTTTAATGTAATGAAAATAAAAAGATCACTAATCAGAAGGTAAACTTTCAGTACCTGAAAGATCACAGAAAATCCTGGAGATTATTTACTGAAGCAAACTCTTCATTGAAAAAAAAGGAGTGGGGGTGGGGGGGATGGGATAAGGAAGACTACTAAGGCAGAACACTACATACTCTGTAATATGTTTGTGCTTAATTATTTTTCCTTAATGTTCCAGGAGGGATTCAATCTGGAAGGTAAGAGATTTGATGTTTGTTTTTTTTCCAACCATGATTGTGATACAAATACAAAATGCATCCATAAAGTATTTAAGCAGGTAAATATTAGACCCAATCCAAAGAAGTTTGTTGTTTTCTAAAGAATTAAAATGCAGTAAGATACTTCACCTATAGGTGGCGCAGTGGATAGAGTACTGGGCTTGGAATCAGGCCGACAAGAGTTCAACTCCAATCTCTACTAGCTATGTGACCCTGAGCAAGTCACTTAACTCTGCCTCAGTTCCTCACTTATAAAATGAGCTGGAGAAGGAAATGCCAAACCACTCCAGTATCTTTGCCAACAAAACCCCAAATGGGGTCACGAAGCATCAGACACGACTGAAGCAACTCAATTAAGAAAAAATTGTAAGCTCTGTAAGGGCAAGGACAGTTTCATTTTGTCGTTGTATTGCTCAAACCTAATGCAGTACCTTGAATATAACAGGCAGTTAATAAATGTTTATGGAATAAGGTGTATGGCCCCTCTCCCCCCTGTCCCCAAGACTTTCCTTGCAGTGAGACCGTATCCAACTCTGCCCAAATCTCTCTGTCACTCTCTGTCTCTGTGTCTATCTCTCATGTAAAACACCATAATACCAAGAACAACCTAAATAGATATTTCAGTCTAAAGGAAGAATTCCTAAACTTGGTTAAATTGAAACAATTCCAGTATATTCATGTTCAATGGATTATTCTGAGCAAATAAATATACAGGACTGACTACTCTTATAGAGAGATCACAAATCTCTACCCCTAAGAAGTTAATCTTCTCATAGTTGGCTAAGAACTATTAGACTACATTTATCATCTATTCTACTTTTCTTTTTAAATGTAATTTTAAAAATGTATCTTAATAGAGTTGAATATCTAAATGAATCCTTTTTGTTTATATATCATAAGAGAACAGTTTATTACATTTCCTTCTTTTTAAGTAGCTAACCAATTCTACTTATTAGGAAAGGTGAGTCAAAAGACAAATCTAAAAAATTATGGGTTGTCTTTGGGGAATTTCACTCATTCTAGCTGCAAACACCAACTAGCGCAAAAGGTTGATCTTGGAATCTGGTTACCTGTAATAACCAGGCATCACAATGTGTACCCCAGCACTTGGCTGACAGATGTTTGTGGTGGTCTGATTATCCATTTTGCGCACTGTGTCTGTGAAAGGTCCCGTAGCATTGATAACACATTTGGCTCTCACTTCAAATTCTTGCCCTGTGAAAGAAAACAGCATCAATCACAGATCCCATTTGTTTCTCTGCTCACTGATGTTTTGGATTATTAATTTATCTATTAACTTAACCTATGGTGAAGTATATTGTATGCCACATTAAGTGACATGAGCAGCTGGAATCACTGAAAAAGCAGTGCAAAAGGTTCCCATATGGGTTATTTTATACACACACACACACACACACACACACGCACACACACACACAAAATGAAGCAAAGAAAATATGTCACTCATTTCATGTGGGCTCCCATTCTAATTTGCTGAAATATCAAGTATTAGAGAACCAAATCCCAAGAAACCACAATAAGAAAATAAGCTGTTTCCTTCTTTAAAATGAACTTCTAAAACAAGGATGCCATCAGATACTTTCAGAGCATTGGTTTTGCTCAAAAGAAGGATTTGGTTATGAAACCTTACCCATACTGCCGAAGAACCAGAACATGAATGAAAGCCTGACAGAAGTTAAAGACACCACTGTGCTTTGCAAATGCTCTGTCTATGTCATCTAAGTGATATTTAAAAACTCAACTTGCTTATTTCATTTTATTCATAACATGCTTCTGTGAAAGCATTCTTAGCTGAGGGAGTCTTACCTGGGGATTTTTTTTTTAATAGCAAGCCCTCCTCCCCCTGAGGAAAAAAAAAATCAGTGAAACCTATAAAGGCAATTTTTCCTGTTCAACCACAGTTAGAGAGTAAGGAATGGTATTAATGTGATTCTGAAATCTAGCTTGAATGAGAGTGAGGTGATGGACAAAACTGTAAGAATTCAATAATTAGATGAAGCAAAGACAAGCAATGCACATACCTGTTAGCATATCCCTGCACTGTGCACCACTCACACGCAGCTTCCCAGTATTTGGGTCCTTCTTCTTCAACAAATTCCTCACTTCAACATAATTGGCCGTGGCAGCCCCATACCTGGCAGCAGTGAGTGCAATGGCAAGGTTCATCCTTGCATCATTGTGTTGTCCTGCAGCAGGGGAAGGAATCAAAGGAAGGACATGAGTCACCTCGAGCCACTGACTTATGGTATGGATGTATGTCACAACAGATCTGTCACATCTGTCCCTGTCACCCAGAATATACATGATGGCTGGTCAGATCCATCAGGGATTATTTACATGGCCTATTCTAGGTCAGGGCATTACCCTGCTATTTAGCACTAGCAAATGCAATATTATACCCCACAGAGATAGATAACACCACTGTTCTGCAGAGCTGACATCAGTACCCAAGAAAATTTAAAAAACTCTAATTATTATCCACCACATTTTAGGATAAATATACAAATAAGCCTTCCCTTTGATCTTCCAGAAGGGAAGTAATGCAAGAATTTCAGAATATGAAATACCTTCTATAAGATGGGTTAGCAATTTTGATGAGCATAAGTTCTACCTTATATTAAAAATCCTTTCAATAAATATGCATTTACCAGATGCTGACTACCTGCAAGACACTATGCTAGGCACTATGCAAGATACAAAATAAGACATGGCAAAAAATTGAGCTTTCCAGGGACCTTTTCTCTAAAATTTCAGGTTTTCCATAAATGAATTTTCTTGATTGAGTTTTAAGTTCAGGGTTTTTTTTTTTTTAAAGTGTATCATCTGAAGAACTTCCCATAAAAGCTAAGACATTAAAAAGAGCAAAATTTAATTACAGAACAATTCTTACCTGTATTGTTAAAGATTTATTGCTGAAAAATCCTAGTTAAAGAAAACTAAAGTGCAGGAGGGAGGGAAAGGGGAGAGGAAATGATTAATCACTTTAAAATACTGACATCACTGGAGACTTTTTCTATTTATTATCGCCACTGAAGTTAACGCTGACCAGGAAGAATTACTCTACATTGCAGGGGCCAGGTTCAGTGTGCCCTGAATAATTAATTACTTGGTACTAGATGTATTGAAGCAGGGTTCAAATTCCCACATGTTGGGATGAGCTCTATCAAGATAATACTGATAAAGGGAAGAATTTGTAATGGATATTGTTGTTGATTTATGTTACCAGACTACCAAACATTTAGTATAAATGGTTTATGTAAAGTTTCTTCCTTGTGATTCTGTCTGTGCAATGCAGAACCACCACACAAGTAATCCGTTCTCTCTAAAAGGGCAAAGTTATAAAGATAGAATCAATGGTTGAGGATGCTGCTGCCCCCTCCCTACAAACACCTTATTCTAACAGGACTGAACTGACGTAGTTGGCTAGAAACACCCTTTCTTACTCCATCCCAACCCCAAAATGAAATGTTATACTAAGTGCAGAAAATATGTTAAATATTCTACACATAATATAAAGAATTATTGAATTGGACAGAAACCACAACTAGGAAAGTGATAGACTTTGGGGGGAAAATAACTTTAGCAAAGGGATGGAGAGTGGGCAGAAGAGACAAAAAAAAACCCCTAATTATAAGGGTACAAAAAAGAAAGTTTTCTTTAAAATGTGAGACTCTACCTATATGTACAAAAATATTCATAGCAACTCTTTTTGTGGTGTCAAAGAATTGGGAATTGAGGGGATGCCCAATAATTGGGGAATGGCTGAACAAGCTATGGTATATGATGGTGATGTATGACTATTGTGCCATAAGAAAGGAGGAGGGGATGGTTTCAGAAAAACCTGGGAAGACTCAGGTGAACTGATGCAAAATGAAGTTAGTAGAAGCAGGAGAACATTGTGCATAGTAACAGTAACATTGTAACAATAATCAACTATGAAAGACTTAGTTACCCTGATCAGTACAATGATCCATGACAATTCCAAAAGAATCGTGATGAAAAATGCTATCCACCTCCAGAGAGAGAACTGATGAACTCTAAGGGCAAGCTGAAACACATTTTTTTTCATTTTCTGTTTTTTTTTTTTTCACTAGTGGAGTCAAAGGATGGGGTGGAGCGCAAAACATGGCTAATATGGATTTTTTTTTGCATGACTTCACATGTACAATGGGTATCACATTGCTTGCCTTCCCAATTGGTAAGGGAGGGGCTGAAGGGAAGGAGAAAATTTGGAACTCAAAATTTTAAAGTGAATGTAAATTAAAAAGGGAATGTAAAAAAATAAGAATTAAAAATAAAACGTGAAGCTGTTAGGTGATGCAGTCAATAAAGTAATAGAATTGGAATCAGGAAGACCTGAGTTCAAATCCAACCTTGGACATTCAATAATTATGTGACTCTGAACAAGACCCTCAGCCTCAGTTTCCTCATCTGTAAAATAGGGATAATAATAGAACCTATTGTGAGGTAGATAGGGTTGTTGTAAGGATTAAATAATATAATTATGTAAAGCATTTTAAAACTTTATAACATTATACAAGAACTGTTACTGTTATTGCTATTTAAAAGCATTATCAATTAAGCACTAGGATCATGTTATAGTTTAAGAAACAAATTTAGATTAATTGACCTTCAGGCCAAAATAATTACCTAAATGGTAACAGATAGCCCAGCTCCCACATACCTATTCCAGCAAAAACATAAAATTCCTCTCATACCAAATAATGATCAAGAAATCCAGAAACAACCATAACTGATTTCTTCTACACTAGGGCCATACCAAAAGTTGCAGAGAAGCCCACAGGCAATAGGAAAGCAGGCTGCCGGTACAGCTGATGACAGTGAAGGCAAACAAGTGGGCAGGCCAAATTGTAGCACCAATTACACCTCTACAATGCTCAGAGACCAAGACTATCTAGAATCCAGAGGATTCAAAGTCTTTAGCGCTCTGTTCTAAAACTCCACTGAGGGCCCTGAAGACCCAGGACTCTGAACCTCAAAGATCCAAGAGGCCTTGACAAAGAGAGGTGGAGGTCAATACAAGACCTCATATGACCCAAAGCAAAGATAACTACCCCCATCTTCAAAAATAAAAGCCCAGCAAGGGGCAGATCCTGGCCTTTAGCTGAAGAACTAAAGCTAGAGTGATGATTAAGCTGAATAAAACACTAATCACTATAAAAAAATCATTGTAGACCCAGATGCACCCAAACCCAAATTATGAGGAAATACCTCCGTAACAACTACAAGCAGAGACTCAAAGTGAGAAAAAACATGGATTTTCTACAAGGAACATGGGGATATCTAGAAGAACTAAAGCAAGAGACTAAAAAAAAAATCCCTGGAGGAAATAATTGGAAGAAAAACAAATAGCAAAGAACAGAAAGTAATATGAGACAAAACAAAAAACTTACCCATGTAACAGACTTTCTGAAAATTAGAATAGTCTAAATGGAAATCAATAAGTCCATGAAGCAGAAAGAACTATTACAACAAAATCAAAATATTTAAAAAGAAGAAAATATAAAATATCTAATATTAAAAATAGCTGAACTGAAAAACAGGCCATGGAGAGATAATTTAAAAATCTTTGGACTCCCTAAAAACTATATATATATCTATATATAGATATATATATAATATAATATATATATTAAAGCATAGATACTTTAGATTTATGATTATTCTTAGAATCAGAGATTATGGTAAAAATAGAAAGAATCCTCTAATATCTTCCTGAAAGAAACTTCCCAAAGTCCCAGGAATATCATAGTCAAATTGAAAAGCTTCCATGTCAAAGAAAATATACTCCAAGTATCCAGAAGGAAGGACTTCAGGTACCAAGGAACCACATTCAGAATCACATGTGACTTGGCAGCTTTTGCTATATATGGCAAGAGAAATAGTCTTACAACCAAGAAGAGTTCACTTTGTGAGCATAATCCCCATAGGGAACAAAATGGACCTTGAATAAAAAAGGACTTTCAAGCCTTTCTGATTAAAATTTAAAAAAAAAAAGAAAAAAGAAAAAAAAAAGACCAGAGCTAAGCAGAAACTTTGAAATATAAGAGTCAAGAGAAATCTAAAAAGGTAAATTACTTGAGTATTTGGAAGGGGCTGTATAATCACATAGTGTTAACAATCTAATAAATAGCAAGTATCCCTTCAAAACCTCACTATATTTAAAGGAGACTGAAGGAGTTAAATAAGAAAAACAAAAGACCTGGGAATAGATTGATACTGATCTAAGGGTTTTATGAAGGGAAAGAGAAAGGGTGGTAAAAGGAATATGTTGATGATGTGAGAGAATGGTATGGTACACAGTATTTCTCATAATTGGGGCTATGTGAGAAGACTATACAAAGTACAGGATGAGGTGGGGGTACTGGATTTCAGATAAACCCCATGTCTATCTGAAATAGACAAAAGATGATTGAATATACACAGAGTTTGATATAGAAATATATCAAACAACATCAAATACATCAAATCATTCCTCAGACAGTAATAGCATGACCATGGGCAAGTCATATAACCCTTCTCAGTCTCATTTTCTCATCTATAAAATGGGAATAATTATAGTATCTACCTCACTGGGGTGTTGTGAGGATCAAATGAGATAACACATAAAATGCTTTGTAAATCTTCAAGCTCTGGGGCAGCTAGGTAGCACAGTGGATAGAGCACCAGCCCTGAAGTCAGGAGGACCTGAGTTCAAATCCCGCTTCAGACCAAACACTTGACACTTACTAGCTATGTGACCCTGGGCAAGTCACTTAACCCTAATTGCCTAAAAATTAAAAAAAAAAAATTTTTAAATCTTCAAGTTTTAAATAAATCCTAGCTATTGTTATTATTTTCCAACATATTTAACATTAAGTTTTTCCCATTTAAGGATATTTTATGCAATAATCTCCCTTTTTATGACATACTATAACACAAAGTACCATACTGTATATGTCTCCCATATTATTTCTACCTCTAGGCACAAAATTTATGAAAATAAAACGGGTCACTAGAATACATCCATTTTGCTAGTAAAGGGATTACTATAACACAATCAAATTTAGATTTTCAAATAATGGTTTCTTTAAAGCAAAGATAAGCAGAACTATTATTTCATTAATGAGAAATAGTTTCATGTTGATGTCTGCATCAAAAAAGCATGATTTAACTATGCAAGTCTGTTTCCTACTGTGCGGCTGTTCATTTTCTCTTGCAATCTGACATATGTGCACACGTGTTTAAAATTCACAGGGTAGGAAGACACTGTACAAGAAGGGTCTATAATTGCTTCCAATGGGTTTAATCTTTCCTCATTGTTTAAAACAAAACTAATACCCACGTGTGTGTCTGTTGTGGGATTGAAATGAATAAGAAAGCTATGGCTTCATGTAGGAGAGACTAATTTCAACAAAAGTGTTCTAAATAAAAACCTCAAGGTTTTTCTAGTAATTAAAATGGAAATCACATTTTTTTCAGATAAAAAGTTATATTTCAAGGTTTTGTTTCCCTGTTCTCTTAAGTGAGTTAAATACAGAAGAATGGGACGAGGGAGAAGATTTCACGTGCAGAGGCTGTGAATAAAGGAGGGAAGGTAGCTGGTGACCTCAAGAACACAAGTCACTTAATACAACTGAAAGGGAACTTTCTGTAATTTCCCATGGAAATCTCATCAACAATCAAAATTTTGAAGCGCCCATTTACAGTAGAGTGCCCAGGTCTATACTAAACCATGTACCTAGAGGGTGCTGCAAAATACTCATCCTTGGAAAAATCTTTTAATCAAAGCTATGCCTGTTTACACTCTTCAGCAGAAGATACTGCCATAGGAAACATCATGAGAATACCTGTACAGCTAGGATTTATTAAGTGCCTATATTGTATACAGAAAACGTATACAGAAAAGCACAAAGAAAAGCAAAAACAAAAAAGCAAAAACCTTCAAGGGGTTCTTATTCTACTTAGGAGCTTAGCACAGTACCTGGCACAGAGTCGGTACTTAATAAATGTTTATTGATTGATTGAGTCAGCATGTATAAAATACAGAGTACACAGGTCATCTTATAGGGGCTGCTGAATGACAGTAAAGACCTCCTGCAGAGGGTGGGATTTGAGTTTAGTCTTGAAGGAAGCCAGAGAATTAAGAGTCAGGTGAGGACAGAGATCATTCCAAGCATGGGGGTTAGCCTGTATAAGAGCACATACACAGAAGGTATAGTGTAATATACAAGGAATCACACATAGGCAGGCATGGATGGGTTTCTGACTGCATGGAGAGGAGAAGAATATAAAAAGATTGGTAAGGTAGGAGGTGGCCAGGTTGTGAAGAGCTCTAAATTACAAAGAATTTTATATTTCATCCTGTACATAGTAGAGATTTCATTTTATTTATTTGTTTGAACTAGTTTGTTTGTTTATTTATTTATTATAGACCAACCTATACTTTGGGAGAATCACTTTTGGCAGCTGTACATAAGATGGAGTGGAGTAGAGAGAAACCTGAAGAAGTGAGACTAGTTAGAAAGTTACTGCTATATTCTAGGCAGGAGGCATGAATTAGGGTGATAACTGTGTAAGTGGAGAGAAAGGGAGGTACATGAGAGAAGTAGACAAAGAAATGATAAAATATGGTAAGCAATTGGACATGTGCAATAACAGAAATTGAGGATGATACCGAGTTTGCAAACTTCAGTAACTAGTAGAATGGTAGTGCCCTGGATAGTAATAGAGAAGTTCATTAAAGTTGATGGATTTGGGGGAAAGAGAATTGTTTGTTTTCAGTTTGATATGCCTATGGGACACCTATTTCAAAATGTCCATCAGGTAGCTAATGTAATGGGACTAGAGATTAGAAAAAAATATTTGGCCTGGATAAATAAATCTGAGAATCATCTGTATAGAAATGATTACTGAACCCACTGGAACTGATGAGATCATAAAGTGAAAGAGAAGAGAGAAAAGAGGAGGGGGCCCAGGACCAAGCTGTAGAGGACACCTGGTTTAATGAATGTGACATGGATGAACTTACTGCAAGAGACTAAAGCAGGAATAACCCGACAGGGAGGAGGAGAACCACGAGAAAGGAGGGTCAGAGAGGCAAGAGTAACTACAAGGAGAAGGTGGGCAGCAGTGCTAAATGCCACAGAATCATCAAGTAGGAGTAGAATTAAGGAGGGGACATTAAATGCACAATTAAGAGGTCACTGGCAACTTAAGAATTTTGGTTGTTTGATAAAGTCAGAGGCCACGATTGGTGGATTCGGTAGAATATTATTAGTTTTGTTTTCTTGGGGATTTTTTCTTTGTTTTGGAAGGTAGAATACTTAAGTATTTTGTAGGTGGAAAGGAAAGAGTCAATGAATAGAAAGAGACTGAAGATATATGTGTGTGTGTGTGTGAGAGAGAGAGAGAGAATGAGAATGGTGGGGGCAATCTGCTGATGAAGGTGAGTATAGGATGGGATCAAGGATATACGCAGAAAGTTGAGCCTTAGCAAACAGAAGGGCCACCTTACATTTACATCAGAAACTGGAGAGAAGGAGATAGTGGGCAATGATGTCAGTAGCACCGGAAATAAATTAGAGAGGCATAGTAAGCTTATCTGGTTTTTAATGAGGGCCTCTTGAGATTAGTTAGCATCACTTTGTACTGAACCCAGTCAGCATTATTCCAGTTCCATTCAACAACACGTAAGTAAGAGAATAAGGGGAATAATCCACAGTTGGGGTTTAGTGAGTGAGAAGATAAAGTAACAGAGGACTCAAAAGAGGATTAAAAATGACAGCTATTGTTTGAGTCATTTAAAATTAATTGTTTTAAGAATGAAGTTAGGGATGATGTAAAATTATTGTTGTTCTTCATGCTTGATGAGAACATCACTAAATCGGGGTCAAGATACAGTGTGTCTGACTGTGACTGATTAGATCAATATGAGCTTAGAAGGTTCCACCACGAGTCGAGCACAAATGGTCCATGTGAACATTTGGAGTGGAGCTATCTCACATTTCTTTTGAGCTATTGCAATTCTCCTTTGCACACAGAAAACAGCACCTTCGCTGATGGGAGCACACCATGCTGGCTGGTCCTGTGCCAGTGTCTCCCATGTCTCACAATAGATACCAAAGTTCTTCGGAAAGACCTTAAGATCATCCTTGTATTGCTTTTCTTCTGACTTCTGTGTGAGCACTGTCTTGTTTGAGCTCTTCATAAAATAGTTTTTAGTCAAACATATGTTTGGCATTTGAAAAACGTGGCCAACACATCAGAGTTGTACTCTTTGCAATAGAGTGTGAACGCTTGGCAGTTCAGCTTAAGAAAGGCCCTCAGTGTTCAGTACCTTATCTTACCAGGTGATCTTCAGAATCTTCCTAAAACAATTCAAATTCACTTTTCTAGCATGGCACTGGTAGACTGTCCATGTTTCACAAGCATACAACAATGAGGTCAGCACAATTATTCTGTAGACTTTCAATTTGATTGGTAACATGATACCTCTTTTCTCCCACACATTCTTTCAGAGTCCCCCAAACACTAAGCTAGCTCTAACAATGAGTTCATCAACCTTATCATCTATATGTATGTCCCTGGAAAGTATACTGTCAAGGTAAGTGAACTTATCCACAGCATTCAAAATTTTTCCATTTGCTTTAACCACGTATGGATGGTGTGGTGCTGGCTGATGGAGAACCTCTGCTCTCTTGGTGTTAGTTGTCAGGCCAAAATTAGCACAGTGGCAGAGAATCAACCCATACTCTATGGCATCTCAGCCTCAGAGGCTTCATTGAGTATACAATCATCTGTGAACAAAAAAATCATGCACCAAAACTCTCTCTCCCTTTAGTCTTGGCTTGTAGTCTTTTAAAATTAAATAATTTACCATCAGTATAGTGGCTAACCTTGATGCCATGTACATCCTTGTTGAAAGCATCTGACAACATTGCTGAAAACATGCTAAAAAGCGCGGGAGCAAGAACACAGCCCTGCTTCACTCCATTGTTGACTGGGAAAGTACAAGAGCAGCATCCACTATCCAGAACCCATGCAGGCATGCCACGATGGAACTGATGTACAATACTGATGAACTTTTCCAGGCAACCAAATTTTGCCATGATCTTCCACAAGCCCTCATGACTGACAGTATCAAAAAGGCCTTAATTAGATCAATAAACACTGTGTACACACCTCTGTTCTGCTCCTGGCATTTCTCCTGGAGTTGTCAGGCAGCAAACACCATATCAACCATTCCTTGGCACTTTCTGAAGCCACACCAGCTCTTGGGTAGATGACCATCTTTCAGGAGAAGGATCAGCCTATTAAGGAGTACTCTGGCAAAAATCTTGCCAGCAATGGTGAAGAGAGAGCCCCCTCCTATGCCCCCTTCATGATTATCACAAGACAATCTATTTCCCTTTCCTTTATAGAGATGGGCATTACAGGCATCCTTCAACTGCTGGGGGATAACCTCCTCACCATATAACGTGAAAGATTTCAGTTAGCTTTTGTATGAGCAGTGGACCCACTGCCTCATAAATTTCTGCTAGAATAGAATCAGGACCAGATTCTTTGCCAGATGAGAGGAGCCCAGCAGCATTCAAAACCTCTTCTTTAGTTGGAAGTTCAGCAAGAGAGAGGTTGACTTCAACCTGAGGTATACAGTCAATGGCTTCAGCATTGGTTGTTAATAGTCTGTTGAGAACATTATAGAAGTGTACAGTCCCTCTCTCCAGAATCATGTCCTTATCACTAATCAATGTGGTTCTATCAGCACTGAGCAGCTAAGATGCACCACAGGTTTTTGGCCCATAAATAGCCTTCAGGGCACCATAAAAGCACTTTGGATTGTTACTATCAGAGTAAAACTGAACTTCACCTGCCTTCTTACTAAGCCAAGAATCCTGCACCTCTCTAAGCTTCTCTTGCACTTTACTTTTGATGGAGTTAAACAATGCCTTCTTAGAAACAGATGAATCACCCTACTGGTAAACCTTGTAGATTTCTCAGTTTTTCATCTGTAGCTTCTGAATGAATTTCCCCATCATTTTCATCAAACCAGTCCTGATATGACCAAGTAAGTGTTCTGGCCAAGATGAGTAAATATGGTGCTGTATACCAAATCTCTGAAAGCTGCCTGATCCTTTTCTGTTCCATTGTTGCCAACCTTGTGTTGGCTCAGTTTTCCTGCCAAGTCAGTAAGAAAATGTTCACACATGGAAAAGCACTCTAATCTGTTGACACTAAGTCTTCTAGTAGTTGTCTTGCCTTGGGGCTACCACTTTTGCTGAGTGTGAACATTTAGCTTGGAGAAGATAAGTCTATGATAGGTCTAGCACTTCACCAAACATCTCCTTCTTCGCTCTCATATCCCATCTGTCTCTTTATAGTCTATTAGATGCCAATGTTTGCTGCAAGGGTACATCCACAAAGTTTTATCATGTTTAGGTAAACAGAAGATAGTGATGAAAAGGTCATGAGACTTCAGCATGAGACTTTAGTAGTAAGTAACCATTGCTGTTGCTGTTTCTGACTCACTTCTTCCCAAGGACTCCCTTCAATGTCTGACAGACTGTGCCTATTCTGGTGTTAAAGTCACCCAGAATTACAAGCTTGTCCTCTTTCAGGACATTGATGAGGAGGGTCTCCAGGGTTTCATAAATTTTTTCTTTGACCTCATCAGAATTCATTATGATGGGAGTATACACACTGATGATGACGGCATGGTGCTTTCCTGCAAGTGGCAATCACATTGTCACAATCTGTCATTCACTCTTTTGGGGAGGCATACAAGCTTGTTGACTAGATTACTTTTGATTGCAAGACCTATGCCAGTTTCACAGCATTCACAATCACTGTGGCCACTCCAGAAAAATGTGTGTCCAACTTTGACTTCAGTAAACTGCCCTTCATTTGCCAGTCTTGTTTCACTCAGAAATGTTATTTGGATACAATACCTGCTGAGTTCTCTCATAACAACAGTTGTTCATCTTTCAGGTCTATTGTATTTCTTTTTGTCCATAAGTGTGTGCACATTCCACATATGAATGGTGGGTGGAATTATCTTCGCAACAATTTTTGTACATTTTTTTCTTTTTTGACTACAGGGGAGGATCCCCACCTGCCACAGTAAGTAGACCAGGGTTAGGTTAGGTGAAGCAGATGATTTTTTTGGCACCTTTTCTAGTCCCTTTTTCACTCCAGGGGGTGAGCAGTGTGGTCCTTAAAAAACTGAATGAATGGGTCAGACAACAAATCATAGAAACAATCAACAACAAATCACAAAAATAATCAATAACTTTATCCAAGAGAATGACAATAATGAGACAACATACCAAAACTTACAGGATGCAGCGAAAGTGGTTCTTAGGGGAAGTTTTATATCTCTAAATGCTTACATGAATAAAATAGAGAAGAAAGAGATCAATGAATTGGGCATTCAACTAAAAAAAAGGTAGAAAGAAACAAATTAAAGATCCCCAACTAAATACCAAATTAGAAATTCTGAAAACCAAAGGAGAAATTAAGAAAATTGAAATTAAGAAAACTATTGAACTAATAAATAAAACTAAGAGCTGGTTTTATGAAAAAATAATAAAATAGACAAACATTTGGTTAATTTGATTTAAAAAAAGAAAGAAGAAAACCAAATTACCAGCATCAAAAATGAAAAGGTTAAATTCACCAACAATGAAGAGGAAATCAAAACAATAATTGGGACTTATTTTGCCCAACTGTATGCCAATAAATTTGACAATCTTAGTGAAATGGATGAATATTTACAAAAATATAAATTGCCCGGATTAACAGAAGCAGAAATAAAATACTTAAATAACTCCATTAGAAAAAGAAATTGAACAAGCCATTAATGAACTCCCTAAGAAAAATCTCCAGAGCCAGATGGATTTACAAGTCAATTCTATCAAACATTTAAAGAACAACTAATTCCAATACTATATAAACTATCTGGGAAAATGGGCAAAGAAGGAATCCTAGCAAATTCTTTTTATGATACAAATATGGTACTGATACCTAAACTGGGAAGAGCCAAAACAGAGAAAGAAAATTATACACTAATGTCCCTAATGCATATAGATGCAAAATGTTTAAATAAAATATTAGCAAAGAGATTACAGCAACTTACCTCAAGGATAATATGCTATAACCAGGTAATATTTATACCAGGAATGCAAGGCTGATTCAATATTAGGAAAACTATCAGCATAATTACCCATATCAACAACAAAACTAATAAAAATCATATGATTATCGCAATTGATGCAGAAAAAGTATTTGACAAAATACAACACCCATTCCTACTAAAAACATTAGGAAGCATAGGACTAAATGGAGTCTTCCTTAAAATGATAGGTAGCATCTATCTAAAACCATCAGGTAGGGGCAAGCTAGGTGGCACAGTGGATAGAGAACTGGCCCTGGATTCAGGAAGACCTGAGTTCAAATCCAGCCATAGATACATAACACTCACTAGCTGTGTGACTCTGGGCAAGTCACTTAACCCCATTGCCTAGCCAAAAAACAAAACAAACAAACAACAAAAAAAGAAAATAAAACCATCAACAAGCATTATATGTGACGGGAATAAGCTACAAGCATTTCCAAGAAGATCAGGGGTGAAACATGGATGTCCATTATCACTATTGTTGTTCAATATTGTACTAGAAATGTTAGCTTTAGCAATCAGAGAGGAAAAAGAAATTGAAGGAATTAGAATAGGCAAAGAAGAAACAAAGAAACAAAAAAGAAACAAAGAAACAAAACATTTGCAGATGATATGATGGTATACTTAGAGAATCCTAGAAAATCAAGTAAAAGATTACTTGAAATAATAAACAACTTTAGCAAAGTTGCAGAATATAAAATAAAACCACACAAGCCATCGGTATTTCTATATATAACTAACAAAGCCCAACAGCAAGAGATAGAAAGAGAAATTCCATTTAAACTTACTGTCGACATAAAATATTTGGGAATCTACCTGCCAAAACAAACCCAGGAAATATATGAACACAATTACAAAACACTTTTCACACAAAGTCAGATCTAAATAATTGGAAATATATCAGTTACTCACAGGTAGGCCGAGCTAATATAATAAAAATGACAATTCTACCTAAATTAAATTACTTATTCAGTGCCATACCAATCAAACTACCAAAAATTATTTTATAGAGCTACGAAAAAAATAACAAAATTCATCTGGAAGAACAAAAGGTCTGGAATATAAAGGGAATTAATGAAAAGAAATGCAAGGGAAGGTGACCTAGCCATACCAGATCTTAAATTGTATTATAAAGCAGCAATCATCAGAACTACTTGGTACTGGCTAAGAAATAGAATGGTGGATCAGTGGAATAGGTTAGGTACACAAGACACAGTAGGCAATGACTATAGTAATCTACTGTTTGATAAACTAAAATACTCCAGCTTCTGGGATAAGAACTCACTATTGAACAAAAACTGCTGGGAAAACTAGAAAATAGTATGGCAAAAACTAGGTGTAGACCAACATCTTACACCCTATACCAAGATAAAGTCAAAATGGGTATATGATTTAGATATAAAGACTGATACTATAAGCAAACTAGGAGAGCAAGTAATAGTTTACCTGTCAAATCTACAAAAAAGGGAAGAATTTATGACCACACAAGAGATAGAGAACATTATGAAATGAAAAATGTATTTTGAGTACATTAAATTGAAAAGTTTTTGCACAAACAAACAAATGCAACCAGGATTAGAAGGGAAGAAGAAAACTCAGAAACAATTTTTACAACCAGTGTCTGATAAAGGCCTCATTTCTAAAATATATAGAGAATTGTATCAAATTTCTAAGAATACATTCCCCAATTGATAAATGGCCAAAGGATATGAATAGGCAGTTTTCAGAGGAAGAAATGAAAGCTTTCTATAGCCATATGAAAAAATGCTTTGAATCACTATTGATTAGAGAAATGCAAATCAAAACAACTCTGAGGTACCACATCACACCTATCAGATTGGCCAACATGACAAAGCAGGAATATGAAAAATGTTGGAGGAGATACGGGAAAATTGGAACATTGATGCATTGTTGGTGGAATTGTAAACTAATCCAACCATTCTGAAGAGCAATTTGGAACTATGCCCAAAAGGCTATAAAACTGTGCAGCAATTTTTTGACCCAGTAATATCACTTCTAGGCCTGCATCCCAAAGAGATCATAAAAACAGGAACCAGGGGCCAACATGTACAAAAATATTTATAGCAGCTCTTTTTGTGGTGGCAAAGAATTGGAAATTGGGGAATGGCTGAACAAGTTGTGGTATATGAATGTAATGGAATACTATTGTGCTATAAGAAATGATGAGCAGGCTGACTTCAGAAAAACCTGGAAAGACTTGTATGGCCTGATGCTGAGTGAAATAAGCAGAACCAGGAGAACACTGTACACAGTAACAGTCACATTGTGGGATGACTGACCTTGATAGACTTAGCTCTTCTCAGTAATACGAGGATCTAAGACAACTCCAAAAGACTCATGATGGAAAATGCTATCCACATCCAGAGAAAGAACTTTGGAGTCTGAATGCAGATGGAAGCATACTATTTGCTCTCCTTTTCTTTAGTTGTTTTGTTTGATTTCTTCTTTCTTGTGGTTCTTCCCATTATTTATAATTCTTCTTTACATCATGACTGATGTAAAAATATTTTTAATATGAATGTATAAGTAGAGCCTATATCAGATTACAAGCTGTCTTGGGGAAAGGGAAGGGGAGGGAAGAAAATTCAAAACTCAAAATCTTACGGACGTGAATGTTGCAAACTAAAAATAAATAAATTATTTTTTTTTAAGGCTGCTCAAATATGCAGTAGGGGCTGCAGAATTCTACTGCTGCTTCAGTCCAGTTAAGAAGACGACCTTCTGGCCTTGGCTGCCTGTGTGCAGGGTTGTGACTACAACTCCCAATGTATCCACACCTGCTCCTTCATCATTTGCCTATCACCAAAGACCTGGAGGTAGGTAAAAATGGTAAAATGGTATGAGTGATGTCTTTTGACTCTCAAATAAATTAGATTTTAAGTGAGGAAGAATTGCTCAAAGTTGTCAGCCTCATTCTCTCTTCCAGAGTGATTGGAGTCCCATGTCAATACAAAAATCAAGATGACCAGTTATGGCCTGGGATGTAGTGAATAACCTTGGCATCTTTGATGTCTAACCAAGCTCTAAGCACTCCACAAGTACCTACTGCTGACATCTCCATGGCCATTGGAACAAATTATTCTCATCTGCCCATTCCCCTGGAGGAAGTCTTCACATGCTTGGGGTAGATACCCCCCACAACTCACTGATGGGTTTGAGGCCCCTCAGTTACCCTCACCCTGGAACCCATCTGCCAAAAGTTTACCAAGGTGTGGTCAATATGCTTGCTACAGCTTCTTGGAGCCACAGGCAAGAGTTGAATGCCAGGTGGACACCAAAGGTGGATGGGCAGCCCTCACACCAGAGGTACTAGTCTTCTCTGAACACCCATACACCCCAGTGGTATAAAATACCCAGGCACAAGAAACAATAGTATGGTAATCCTTTTCTTTTTTTCTTCTTCATTTTTCTTCCAATTTATTTATTTATTTTTAGTTTTCAGTGTTCACTTTTACAAGATTTTGAGTTCCAAATTTTTTCCCCATCCTTCCCTTACCCCAACTCTATGATGGCCTGCATTCTGATTCCCCCTTCACCCAATCTGTTCTCCCTTCTATTACCCCCTCCCTTCTCTTATCCCCTTCCCCTTCTATTTTCCTGTTCAAATTCTCTCCCCCACCCACCCACCCTCATTGAGAAGGCAAGCAATTCCACATAGGCTACACATGTGCCATCATGCAAAACACTTCCATAACAGTCATGTTGTAAAAGACTAACTATATTTCCCTCCATCCCATCCTGCCCCTCCATTTATTCTATTCTCTTCTTTGACCCTGTCCCTCCTCAAAAGTGTTTGCTTCTGATTACTCCCTCCCCCAATCTGTCCTCCCTTCTATCACCCCTCCCTCTCTTATCCCCTTTCCTCCTACATTCCTATATGGTAAGATAGATTTCCATACCCAATTGGGTGTGTATGCTGTACCCTCCTTAAGCCAAGTCTGATGAGAGTAAAGTTCACTCATTCCTTCCCACCTCCCCCTCTTCCTCTCCACTGTAAAAAGCTTTTTCTTGCCTCTTCTATGTGAGATGATTTTACCCCATTCTATCTCTGCCTTTCTCCTCCCAGGAAATTCCTCTCTCACCCCTTAATTTTCTTTTTTAGATATCCCCCTTCATCTTCAACTCACCCTGTGCCCTCTGTCTATATTTATTCCCTCCAACTATCCTAATGATGAGAAAGGTCTCATGAGTTACAAATATCATCTTTCCCTGTAGGAATGTAAACAGTTCAACTTTAATAAGTCCCTTATCATTTCTCTTTCCTGTTTACCTTTTCATGCTTCTCTTAAGTTTTGGATTTGCAATTCAATTTTTCTATTTAGCTCTGGTTTCTCAAGAATACATTAAATTCCTCTACATCATTGAATATCAATTTTTTTCCTCTCATTGATTACACTCAGTTTTGCTGGGTAGGTGATTCTTGGTTGTAATCCTAGCTCCTTTGAACTTGGGAATATCATATTTCAAGCCCTCTGATGCCTTAATGTAGAAGCTGCTAAATCTTGTGTTATCTTGATTGTGTTTCCACAATACTTGAATTGTTTCTTTCTGGTTGTTTGCAATATTTTCTCCTTGACCTGGGAACTCTGAAATTTGGCTATAATATTCCTGGGAGTTTTCCTTTTGTGATTTCTTTCAGGAGGTAATCAGTGGATTCTTTCAATTTCTATTTTACCCTCTGGTTCAAGAATATAAGGGCAGTTTTCCTTGATAATTTCTTGAAAGATGATGTCTAGGCTCTTTTTTTGATCATGGCTTTCAGGTAGTCCAATAATTTTTAGTTATCTCTCCTAGATCTATTTTCCAGGTCAGCTGTTTTTCCAGTCAGATATTTCACATTGTCTTCTATTTTTTCATTCTTTTGGTTTTGTTTTATAATTTCTTGATTTTTTCATAGAATCATTAGCTTCTATTTGCTCCATTCTAATTTTTAAGGAAGTATTTTCCTCAGTGAGCTTTTGGACCTCCCTTTCCATTTGGCCAATTCTGCTTTTTAAAGTATTCTTCTCCTCATTGGCTTTTTGGACCTCTTCTGTCATTTGGTCTAGTCTATATTTTTAAGGTGTTATTTTCTTCAGCATTTTTTGGGTCTCCTTTAGCAAGCTGTTAACTTGTTTTTCATGATTTTCTTGCATCAATCTCATTTCTCTTCCCAATTTTTCCTCTACTTCTCTTACTTGATTTTCAAAATTCTTTTTGAGCTCTTCCATGGCCTGAGACCAATTCATATTTTTCTTTGGGGCTTTGGATGTAGGAGCTTTAACTTTTGTTGTTTTCTTCTGATTGTATGTTTTGATCTTCCTTGTCACCAAAGTAAGATTCTATAGTCCGATTTTTTTTCTCTCTGTTTGTTCATCTTCCCAGCCAGTTACTTGCCTTTTTAACTCTTTATTAAGGTAGGCTCTGCTTCCAGTGTGGAGGGTGTACTGTCCCAAGCTTCAGGGGTTTTGTGCAACTGTTTTCAGAGATACTTCTAGGGATCTGTAAGTTTTCAGTTCTTCCAAGGTGGTATGATCTAAGAAGAAGTATTTACTCTTCTCTTGGTCTGTGCTCTGGTCTGTGAGTGACCACAAGCACTCTTTTCTGCCTTGGAACTGTGAGAAGGATTCCTTCTCCACCACTGCCACAAGTTCCACCATGCCAGTACTCCTCCTCGCCCCAAGACTGCCACCCAAGACCTTGACCCAGATACAAGCACAGGCAAAGCAAGAGAATCCTGCCTCAGCACCAGCAAAGAGATCCCTGCAATTCCTCTCTGATCAGCTGCTTGATCCCCCCCACAATCTTTGGGCTGAGAGTTCCAGAAGTAACTGCTGCTGCTGTGGCCACTGCACCAGGACTGTGCTAGGGCCAGGGCTGGACCCCACTACTCTCTCACCCAGGTCCAACAGACCTTTCCCTCTGACTTTCTAAGTTTGTGAGTTAAGAAGTCTGGAAACTGCCACAGCTCCCCTTGATTCAATCCCCTAAGGCCTGCTACCAGTTTGCTGGGTGGCCCACGCTGAACTGCACTTCTCTCCCAGCCTGGAGCAACAGACCTTTCCCATCAACTGTTGTCTTGGGCTGGAAATTTGTTTCACTCTGTCTTTTTATGGGTTCTGCTGCTCTAGAATTTGTTTAGAGTCATTTTTTACAAGTATTTAGAGGGGTTTGGGGGAGAGCTCAAGCAAGTCCCGGCTTTTATTCCACCATCTTGGCTCCACCATCAATAGCATAGTATTCTTAATCCAGCTAAAAAAGAACTGGACTTATTATGTGAAGTGCTTAGTTCTAGTCCTGGTCCTGCCACTAAAAAAGTTTTGTTACCTTAAATAATTTTCACTTCGGGAGTTCTCACTATGAAGGAGTTGGTTTCAATTACATACACAAGGTCCCTGACAGCTCTAAAATTCTGTGGTTTCTAGCTTTTCAATATCTGGCTAGCAACCTATTACTTGCAGGGGCATGGTGTTCCCCTTCTCTCTAGTCTTCTTGTTTTCTAATTCAAGTATGTGTAAAATGATAGACTGGAAAAGGAAATGGCAAACCACTCCAGTATCTTTACTAAGAAAACTCCATGGACAGTTGGTCCATGGGATTATGAAGAGTCAGACATAAGTGAATGACTGAACAACAACAAAAATGATAAAGGGGGAAGAAGATAATGAACATGAAAGGATCCCCTCCCCCCCCAAGAAATTAACATGAGTTTAAGGAAAGCTATAGGCTTAGCTCCCACATCTTATTTTTACATCTTGTGTAATTCCTTTATTAGCAATAGAGTATTTTAAAGTAATTGTGTTAATCTTTGGACACTAAGAGAATAATATATGTGGGTCCCCCCTGAGCCATCTGTAAATTAGACATTTGGAAGTTGGAATATATTTTCTTAAGGAGAAAAACAATAACAACAATGCTGTGGATGGTGCTTGGGTTAGGAGAATGTGGTTCAATGTACCATAAGTACATTAAGAAATCATGTTTAAATTATACTAAGCCTTTAGACCAACCTGGATGAGAAACTTTTTTATTAATTTATTTTGATTTATCAACAATCACTTCCATAAGCTTTTGAGTTTTAAATTTTTCTCACCCTCCCTCCCCATCTTCCTCCCCAAGATGGCGCACAATCTGATATAGGCTATACATATACATTCCTAGTAAATATGTTTTCACACTAGTGATATTATAAGTAAGAATTAGAACCAATAGGAGGAACCACCAGAAAAAGGAAACAAAACACAACAGAAGAAAAAAATAACAAATAGTATGCTTTGATCCGCGTTCAAACTCCATAGTTCTTTCTTTGGATGTGCATAGCATTTTCAATCATGAGGCCTTTGGAGATGTCTTAGATCCTTGCATTGCTGAGAAGGGATAAGTCTATCAATGCTAGTCATTGTACAACATGGCTGTTACTGTGCACAATGTTCTCCTGGTTCTGTTCACTTCATTCGACATCATACCATACAAGTCTTTCCAAGTTTTTCTGAAATCTGCCTGAGATGAGAAACTTTATCAGTCTTTCTTTAACTACCAATTCTGAAACAATGTCCTGTTCTCCACTGTCCAGATCAGACAAGGACAGCCTAGGACTCCTCCTGACATAATGAGGGCAGTGGAGGGCAGAGGGGGAGAATAAGAGATCCCAGAGTGATCCACTAAGAATTGTAATCTCTTTCCCCATGCCCTGAAGAGATCAGAGTTACCAACAACCCAAGAGAAGGAAGAAGTTTCTTTGAGTTAAATGTTAGTATCTCTTCTGTTTCCCTTTGACCACCTAAAAGAGTAGTACCCTTGAATTGAGTGGCAAAGGGATTGAATGGCTCTAAGAAATGATTCTCTAAGGTTGTGCCAAAAATTGAAGTGGCTACTATTCTTTCCAATGAAGCAACTTCTTACCTGAAATGTTACCTAAACTCTGGACTCCTGCTCAATCGTGACTCAAATATTCTTTGTTCAAGAATCCTATAAACTGTGACTTCAAAATGGCTTATGTTAGAGACATCTGAAGGTACTGAACATTTTTTTCTCTCTAAGTAGATAGGCTTAGATTAGAATAATCACGTAAAAAAAACAGTTTCTGACAGGTATATGCCTAAAACACTGAGCATGGAATTTTCTTCAATACTACTATAGAACCTAACTAGCACATGTAGCTATATTTCTATGAGAAAATATATTCAAAGCTCCAACTTGGAACACTGTGGTCATATCTTTTCCTAACCTTGTAATGGAAGGAAGCAAGGTTTTCCTTATCTTTAGACCAATCTCTTCTGGCTCTTATTCTTCCACCTTAGCCTTAAGTTATTGAGAATAGGCAGTCTCCCAGTCCTGAACTACCATCAGGAGGTAACAGATTGAGCAGGGTAAAGATGAGGGGGGCTCTTGAGAATGAGAGGAGAGGGACTGGGGCTCAAGAATAACAACAGCCTCCAAGTTGGAAAGAAGGGCTCAGAAGGGAGGTGGGCCCTGTTCTCTCTTATCTGCTACTGACAGCTGACAGTTAAGAGTAAGAAAGGAGAAATGATTGGAGCAGGGAAGGAGGGGAAAGGGGAATCATACCTAAAAGTTAGTTATAGGTTCCCACATATTAAGAGGTTTATATGTAACTCATACTGAACATCCAGGACCACATGTAATTGTACTAAGCTATCACTGTTCTTAAAATTACATCTAAAGAAGATTCAGCTTAGTAAATGCTTAAGAGAGGGGGGAAGAAAACCTGAAAAGTCCTATTGACACACTTACTAGCTCAATTCCTAAATGGGAGTAGGGGGGAAGAGAAAGGATGGAGAGAAGATGTTTTCCTAAGTCATTTTTAAATGCTGCACAATATGAAGTATTCAGCCACATTTTACGGAAATTTTTTAACAAGAACCAACTTTATATAGTCTGGAAATCTTTCTGATTTGATGAACAGTTGCAGAAATCAGTAGCTTCCACTACAAATTAGGAGAAAAAAAGCACTATTTTCTTAAGATTTTCTAATGAATTGGGATAATTCATCTTTAAATAACCATACTATGATTTTCAATAAGATGAACCGGTAACAATGGAGCATGTAATCATTTTTTATTATTAAATACAAAGGTACAATTAAAATACAAGCACAAGATGTGACCCGCATCAATAATTCAGTGCAGCCTCCCTCTTTACAAAGTCCCTTTCATTACCATAGGCCTTTTGTTCCTTAGATGTTCCTTTTGTTTAAATGAAGTTCTCTATTGAGCTATTTACAATCTGAATAATTAGCAATCAGCATGGATTTCTGCTCTTTTGCCCTACATAAAACATTATGAAGTGCCCCAACCTGGCATAATTGGGTACATAAGTTTTTCTACACACTCGGGGCTTTCCCTTCTTGAAAAACTTTTTAACCAAACCAATGAAAAACTTTTCTATATTTTTGAGTCTCTAAAAGGAGAAATAAGCTATACTCTTAACTAAAATTTAAATTGTAATTAAGAAAACAAGTGATAAAATACATTTCTTTATTCATTAAATATTTCTGGAGTAAAGTTCTATTATGTACTTCTTTAAAGTAAAGATCCCCATCCCACTCCAAACAAAAGACAATCAGTTCTAGCTCTAACACCATTTGCAGATGCCAAAGACATTTTTTGTACTTGAAAAAGGGGTTACTGTGAAGAAATTAATTGAAATGAGGTTGAGAAGTCAGGAGCCAAGACACAGAACTCTGACAATAACAGAGGCCCTTTGACTAAGCGCACAGGATTGTGGCCTGAATACCAAGTGTAAGGTTGCTTAGCTATATGTTAAATACACTGCCTAAGTCCTGTATTCTCTTTCACTCATTTCCATGAGTTTACAGATAAGTTATTTGAAAATATCTGGCTTTGAGGGTAAAGACCATCCATTACCGAATGCTGTAATGGGGACAGGCCCATCTCTCAACATGGTCTTAACGTTAGTCACAGGAATGTCCAGTCTAAGAAGTCTCCAGGATGTCTGCAGTCTTGACATGCTGCTTCTCTCCACATATGCCACAAGTCACAGACCCATCAGGGGGAAGAAAAGCATAAGGACCACAGGTGAGAGCTAAAAACAAAGGTCTCTACTTCCCCAACACACTCATAAGCCAGCCCTAGTCGGATTTACAGTGTAGCCTGAAAAATTTTCATCATCCCTTCCCACATTTAAAGATAATTGGAAAATAACAATAACTCTAGCCTGAATTGTTATAGTACCACTTGGAATGTTAATTATAAACAACAACAACAACAAATTTTATAGCTGATGATTTTTTTATATACTTGAATATGTGTTATTTTCTGAAAGTAATACCTATAGGCCTTTCTCATGATATCCATAAGTGTTTTCCCCTAATCACCCCCTCTATGAATCATAGTTACCACACGGGCAATTTGGTTTTAAAATTAATTAAAACTCTAGTAAATAACAAGGCAAGCAGGTAGATGTTCCCATTATAATCATCCAAAAGGAAAAGCAGCATCTTGCAAAACCAGTAGACTTAACAAGGACTGAAGCTTTATTATGTTAACTATTAATGAGGTGACCACACCAACTTCAGCCATAGTACCTTTGTTTTTATCCTAGCCCTCCTCTCCCTTACTAGGATTCAAGTACACAAATATTTTTTAAAAGGAAATCATCCCCTGTATTATTTGTGTTGGGTGAGTGTGTAAATAACTACTTGCAAGGCTAATGCAGAAAGACAATTGTACTGGGTGTCATTAGACTAGGTTTTTGAGTCTCTCCCCCCTAAGCCGTTAATCTGCCTTGAGCAAGCCACAGAATTCTTTTAAATCTCACTTTCCCCATCTGCAAAATACAGGGGTAGCACTAGGCAATCTTTAAGGCCTGTTCCTGCTCTAACATTCTATGACTGTATGTCACATAATTTCTAAAGAGTAGTCTTAGGACACCCCATGCCAAACTAACTATTACCATGGAATATTCCAGCAACATGCCAACAATACCTGGTGTAAGTAAACCTGTTCTGTTTCACAGAACCATAATTTCAAACATCCTTCTCTCATTTGTGTGTGAGCACGTGCACACAACTTTTTACAAAACCACAGGAATGGTTTAACTTGCCCCAAGGGCGATTCTGAGTGTGAGCTACATAATAAATACAGGAACCATTCTCTGTGGGTCAGCTGGGGAATTATAACTGGAAGCTGCCTTTCGAGAAGCTAGATCTGTATCTTATCAGGTTTTCCCCCCTCCCCCATCACAAGAAAGGCTCACATTTTATCAATTTGTTATCAAATCAATCCAACTTGCCTAACATCCTGTTATCCATATTTTTCTGAAAAAGAACTATAGTTAAAAGGTAAACCTCACTAGAACTACATGCAGACAGCCCAGATTACTCTTTATCAACAATATCATCATTTCCCTTTTATTCAAGGGCATGGAACTCAATTCGGGCAACTCTATCTCCTCAGCTATCATAATTTCAGTAAAGTTTTATAGGCAACATTTTCATTAATACAAGAAAAAACAAATCAAATTCTATGCCAATGTCTAACTTTGTATTCATCCAAGCATAGCAAATAGTATATACTGCCAGGTATTTAGTTATTAAATGGGGGGTCTTTGAAAACTAGCACTGTATTTCACAAGAACACAAATGACAAGTTGTTGTAGTAGCAACAAAAAAAAAAAAATTCACGGCCACTAAAGAGAGCACAGACACTCCTTAGATCTTTTCTACTCAACCAGTAAGCTAAGTGGAAGTAAGATATTTGGGGGGGAAAGGAAATAGCACCTCCTGAACACTCACTTGCTTTGCAAATCCAAACCTATAAAATTATAAGAATGTAAGCTTTGCAAAAACAGAGACTGTTTCATTTTTACCTTTGTATCACTAGTGTCCAGCAGGATGCCTGGCAAATAGTTTAAGTTCAATAAATGTCTGATTGTTGATAGAAAGCAAATGATATATTTTATGTAGAATATGTTAACCTCCGTCTTCCTTAACCCTTTTCAAAAATGAGAGCCACAAGAAGAAAATGATAGAACAGCACTTCAAACAAGTAACTAGAAACAAAGTAAGTGTCCATCAATTTGGGAGTGACTAAAAAAAATTGTGCACATGAATATAATGAATTATTGCTGTTCTATAAGAAACAATAAATACGAAGAATTTGGAAAACCATGACAAAATTCATGAACACTGAAGCAGAGTGAAGTCAGCAGAACCAGAAAAACAATATACACAAAGACTGTAACAATGTAAGAGGAAAGAATAAAAATAAAACTAAATGCTGAGTAATTATAATGACTATGTTTAGCCCCAACCAAGAAAACCATACCACCCTCCTTTTCTTTGCAAACATAAGGAACTAAGAGTAGGTGCATAGACTTGGTTAACATGTTGGTCAATTCTTCATAACTACTTCTCCCTTCTTTCTTTTAATATTTGTTTTCAAGGAATGGTTCAATGGCTAAGGTCCACAAGAGCAATATATTTGAAAATGAAATAATATAACAACAAAATATACCCAACAAATGAAGAATTATTTAAAAAGTAATGCTAGTCAATCTAGTGAGTTCCACTAGTGAGTTCTACCCTACTAACAATGGTAGCTTTCAGCAGAAACACATGGCAATATCCAGCAGAGGGAATGAAACTTCAGAGTTGAATCAAAATGTTTTTGCATATAAAAACATTATGCACCAAACAGCCAGACTTGGTCTATTTGGTGGCCTCTCTCTGATGCCAGCTCTTCACTTGACACCAGCCCACTCCTGCCATTGCTTTAGGTGCACTCCTCAGTAGCTCAGATTCCAGGTGAGGGGATGGATCCAGCTGCTGCTGCTGATGCTACAATCTCTCAAGACTTTTGCTATTTCACAAGGACAACGTTAAAAAATATAAAATACACAAGAGAGGCAAAGGCAGCTAAGGGCCCTGATAAAAACTCAATGAGTTGAATCTGCCATTAATATTTGGGAACAGTAGCCCCTGCCCTCATTATGTCAACCTTCTTCACCTCTCCCTGAAATCATATCTTGTCATTTGAAGAGCTGCACCCAAAAGGGCCACCTGGCCAAGTCTCCTCTTCTGCCAGGTATGTAGAACTCTGCCTTACCAATTGTTCTGGCTTAGCACCCAAAACAGGTATACTCATCAATGACTTCTATGTGACCTAAGGTCAGTTCTTCAGAGTTCCCATAGGGAGCAGGCAGACAATATTCACGCACGCTTTGTGGGACTGAGGAGTGGGGAGTGGGGAGGGGGATGGCAATAAAACAAGACTTATTGCTACCCACACGGATAGACTAGGACTGAGACCCTATTTCCTAGAGCAATTTTACCTAATGTGAGAAATTGGACCACTGTATCAATTTAGGTTAGATTATCCGATGATTACAATTACAACTGTAAATACAGATAAGCAGATACCTAACAGTCTTAAATTACATAAGTTATTACATAAATTAAATATTTTTATGTCTTCATAAAGTGATCCATGAAGACAATGAAATTAGAAATTTCAATTCTTATATTTCTTGCTGAAAGTCACAATGTTGAAGCATTTGTGATTTCACATCCAAATGAGACCTTTGAGAAAATATTCCTTAAGCACAAGCCCAAAACTAAAAAGAAGAACAAGAACTCTAGAAAAATATTATTATCTGACTTCCACATGCAATCAAAAAGTTGTTTATGCATTGGCTTCAAAAAGAAAAACAAAGCTGTGAATTCACTAGAATATTCATCACTTTTCAAACTAAAACTCACAGGGTACAAATAGATGAATCCAGCAAGTCAGACAGCAAAGCCAATTTAATCTGTGGCTCCCCTGAGGTAAATGTAGTTCACAGTGTTGCCCCCACCCCAACCCTCAGCCATAATCCTTGGTTCCTGGAGGTAAAAAAGCACTGAAGTGAGGAAAATTCTGCAGCGGGATATAATGATCCAAAATGACAGGGACAATAATGACAATGAATTTCATGTCTCCCAGTCATGAGCTGGGGATGCTTGACTAGGCTGACTTATACAATTAAATTGTTACAGGTACAGCAGGAGATGTAGTTTATTTGCATGCTTTGGGGGCCAATGCCACCAGCAAATGGAGTGCCGTGGAATTCAGTCTCTTTTTTGTTATAAGCAAACTATTTCTCCTGTAGGTATGTTTGCTTCTCTATGGGTACCCTTTTGATAGAAGAAAACTGGAATAAGAATACAAGTCATTTTAAGATACTAATTGTTCACTTTTTTAAAAAGACTTTTGATGACTAAATTACCTTATGACTCAAAAGGCCTGAACTCTCTTCTTAACCCTTCCACAAACAATACCCAAAGATGTCAAGTTTAAAACGTCTTCACACCATTCGTGACACATACATGCACACATCATGGGCTTTTTTCAGAGCAATGGAAATGTAAAAATCTAAATATAATCATAACGTATGCTCACAAGCAAAATAGCTATGTCACAAGTCCAGAAAGCAAGCTACCAACAATTGTCCTAGTAACTTATACTACTAAAGAAGCTTTGTTTATTTGTTTGTTTTTAATATATATCTTTTGCATCTTTCCCCCTTTATTTTCTTCACTGGTATCATTTGCTAATGCCATATAAGTTGGTTGGCTTACACACCAAGTAAACCATCTTGGGTTAGGTAACCTATTACAGACCTTATTAACGCACAATGACTGACTCTTTAAACAAAGCTGGCTGCTTTCCTCCCTGGCTAAGAATCCCTCAATCTCCTCTCAGCCTTCCACATTTTAAGTTAAATTCTAGCAATGAGGTGGTTGGCTACAAGCACAATTTTTCCCTTTGAATGAAAGTGTCAATTTTCTTTCTTTCTTTCCTTTTTTTAAACAAAAATCAAGGTTGCAACACAATTTAGAAAAGGGATGCACTGAGCAATTCTTGAATTCAAATTCTTTAAATTGAAATTTTGGCAATTTAAAGTATGTATTCATAATTGACATCCATGTAAAGACATATTCTATGGCTTTGGAACCTTTCTGTGATATTCTATTGATTGTAGTAGGGTGGAGACCAAATAGGACTTAGAGAGGTAGATACATACATGAGGGAAAACAAAATAATTTCAGTCAACCAAGTTACTAGTTTTCTATTGTTAAAAAATAAATAAAAAAATAATCGTTCCTGTGCATTTTGTTTGAGGTGATTTCAAGAACAGTACAATGTATGGGGAGGCACCATCTAGAGTCTCTAAGTCACTAACATTTTGAAAGATATATTATACTGAAATATGTTAATATTCCTATAGTGCAACAACAACAACAAAAATAATGGTAAAGGGAAAGAAAAACAGTACATTGTTTGATTTTACTACAATTCATATTTCATGAAAATGTTCGCTTTTAAATTCAAACCTCAAAAGCAATTAAAAAAATATTGTTTTAGCAGAAAAGAAAACATTTAACACAGAGAAATACCACTCTACCCAGATAGGAACACATACTTGGGGAGCTAAGGTTTAAAATGAGTCATTAAAAATATATATTTTCTCCTAAAAATACTTGGCTTTTTTTTTAGTATTAGTCTAAAAACAGTAATAAACTAAAACCTCTATCTTTGTTTTACTAACCCTTCCTGTCTTTACATAATACTGTACAAATAATTTAAATGAACAATAATTATGCTTTTTAAAAAGTTGTCCAAGTACCTCATTTTGACTTGAGCTTCTCCATTGTGCCTTTAACTTTCCCTGAGCAACATAAACAAAAGTGACATATTACTGCTCAGATAGCAGCCACACTTTCTCCCTCCCCTGCCCCCAAAAAACGTTGCTATTTTGCTATTCAGAATATCCAGATACCAACTCAAGCCAAATGAAGTCTGACATATACCCCTAAGAAACAAACTTATAAACTGTGGCTTCAAAGGAAACCTTGAATAAATAGGACACGTTGTGTACACCCAGGCTAACGTCCAACATATGCTTTAGTTTCCTGATGCTAAGATAGAACAAAAATAGCCCCTGGTAAAGTTCGAGATTTTTGATTACTTGTACTTAGAACATTTATGATGCACAATGCCATATTCCCCAATAATTACCAAGACATGGCTATATATAATTAAAAGAAGAGTACACAAAATGAGATATAGTCAAGGACAATGAACTGATAAATCAGTTTTCATTTGAAGTATGTTGTCTATGTTCCTGATAATGAAATGATATTATAAGCTAATGGCCAGTAGATAATATTCTTTGAGTTGTTTGGCAAATAACAATGTTCCACTTTTGAGTCTCCCTCAGTTTTCCCTCTAGTCAACCACAAGGTGATTTTCAGATGGATAGTCAGGGTTACTAGTTTTTCTCTCACTTTTCATTCAATAAATTAATCAACAGACATTTACTAAGCACTTACCGGCAGCTAGGTGGCTCAGTGGATAGAGCTCTGGGTCTGGAGTCAGGAAGACCTGAGTTCAAATCTAGCCTCAGAAACTTACTAGTTGTGTGACACTAAGCAAGTCACTTAACATTTGTTTGCCTTAATGTACTGGAGAAGGAAATGGCAAACCACTCCACCATCTTTGCTAAGAAAATCTCATAGACAGTAAAGAGTCAGACAGGACTGAAAAACAAACAACAAAGCACTTAGTAGGTGCCAGGCACTAAACAATCCACTGGGTATGAAAAGCCAAACAATGCCTGCCCTCAAGTGGTTTACATTTTAATAGAAGAAACAACATACACATTTATGTATATACAAAAGAGATAACAAGTAACTTTAGGGCAAAGCACCAGTAGCTGGGGAAAATAAAAGCTTCATGCAAAAGATGGCACTTGAGGAAGAAATAAAACAAGAATTTATTAAGTACCTACCAAGTGCCAGGCACTGTATTAAAGGTCATAAGATAAAATTAATTTTACTCCATTTGATCTTCACAACCTCGGGAGATGGTAGGTACTATCACTCACTATCCCCAATCTACAACTGAGGAAACTAAGCCATAGAGAGAGTAAGTGAATTCTTCTGGTCACACAGCTATTAAGTGTCTGAGGATGGTTTCGAACTCAGGTCTTCCTACCTTCCTACCTTCCTACCTTCCTACTTCCTACCTTTTATCTCAACATCTAGCTATTACACTTGTATTGACTCTGGAAAAACCAGTTATAAGAAATGGCAGTTATGAGGAAGTACATTCCAGGCATGGGAGGTAGCTGGTACAAAGGCAAAGAAACAGGAGACCGGAGGTATGTGAAGAATAGCAGAGGCCAGTCTGGCTGAACCTTAAAGTACATGGTAAGGAGTAAAGGTAAATTCATTTCACATCCATTGGCTAAGGGTCTACTATGTGCAGAATACTTTTCTAAAAACAAAACAAAACAAAACAAAACAAAAACAAAAAACAAAACAGTCCATGCCACAGGAAGGTCAATATAAAATACATATGAGGTAAATTTGGGGAATAGGCATTTGTGTGTGCTTATATAGGGCAAAATTACCAGCTGGTATCACAACAGGTACCTGTTGGGCACAAGAGTCCCTTTGCCAGCTTACATGCATTTCTTTTCAAATTCTCATGTGATCAAAACATTTATATCCATGCAGAAAATTTGCTATTGGCATGTATATGAACTTTTATGAAATAGCTAAGACTCAACATAGTTAATTTTTGATTTAAAGATACAGTTTCCATGTAATAGAAATAGAGAGAAGTACCTACGAAGTGTCCTTACCCAAATGAGATAAGTACATACTAAGTACCTTACCTAAGGTCACAGAGGATATATTTGAAACTAGATCCTCTGATCCAAGTCTGGTGATTTTTCCACTATACAAACACCATTATATACATTAAAAAAAAGACAACTTTGGCAACAATATGGAAGATGGATTAAAGGGGGGAAGAGATTGGCAATAGAAGGAAACATTTATAACTGTTCAGATGAGAGGTGATTTAGGTCCCAACAAGCACAGTGCCAGTAGACAGGAGGAGATGGTCAATAAATACTTCACAGTCATTTCATTTAGCATATATATAACATTTTAAGGTTTATAAAGTGCTTCATTTATATTATCTCATTTTATTTTCAGGCCAAGTCAACATTTATTAAGGTCCTACTATATGCCAGGCATTGTGCTAAGCTCCTCATAACAACCCTGGCCTGTAGATCCTATTGTTATCACCACTTTACAGATGAGGAAACTGAATCAGACAGTGACTTACCTAGGGTCACCCTGCTAATAAATATCTGGAGATAGAACTTGGCAACTATTTAGATAAGAAGGAAAGGTAAGAGTCATAGGTAAGAGTCAATTTGGTCCAACCTTCTTATTTTACAGATAAAGAAACTGAGGTTGAGAGAGGATAAGTAGCTTCCAATAAGTATGAGAGAAGGGGTTTGAACCCAGATTTCCTGACTCCCATACCAGTACCCAATCTACTATGCTATCTATTAATTATGAGATTTTGAACTTGAGTGATGACAATGGGCTGGGAAAGGAGGGAGCTGCAATATCTAGTAAAAGGAGAAATGGTAAACTTAGGAAGGAAGGAAATAAGTACAGTGTAGGTCATGATGAGATGATGAGTTTGATTTATCAGTAGAACATACATTATAACTTTAGACGCTTAGCACATAATAGATGTGCAGATCTAAAGTTAAGGAAAAAGATTGAGGATGGATGTACAAGTTTCATAGTCATCTCCACTGGGATAATAACTGCAAAATGAATGGATTGGGCTAGCTCATCTCCAAGGTCCTGTCAAACACTAATATTCTAGAATTCTATGACACATACAAGTAACACTGCTAAGTTTTTAAACACAGGTATAACAAATATTTCAACACATATAACTAATACGTGAACAATGTAAATATGTAAATGTATAACTAATATTAACCATGTACCTTATATTAAAAAGAATAGGTTTTAAAACCAAGGGACTATACTTCAAAGAACCAATTTTGGTAATATCTTGTTAAAGTTTAGAAACTATTCATTGTTTAGGCATAAATATACCCATCACTGTAGCTTCAATTTTCAATATTGATATATTCTATTTTTTAAAGAATTTTCTTTTTTGCAAATGGAAATTAAATCTTACTGCTTTTCTTTGGCCATCACAAAACAATGATACATCTCTCAGTGTTACCTGTGTAGAGATACAGAAATTAAACTGGGAGTCTCAAATGCTATTATCATTATCTAAAATATGCTCTGACTTGTTTAAGTTTACTAAAAACTAGTTTCAATCATCTGCTTGCCATGAATACCAATCTGCTTAGTCAGACTGAATCAGTTCTTATGTTAATTACAGTCTTTTAAAGAGAAGGGTTTTACTTGAGGTAATGCTGGAAATTACAGAGCTCTAGTCAGAATTCTCTTTGAATATACTATACTTTGTATCAGGATGGGATTTAAAGTATTTTTAAAATTGGAGATTAACCTAGATAACTGAACCTTAAGGTTGAATTTCAAAAAATTGATGGACTACTCAGTAGCTCTAGATAGTCTTACCAATAAACCTCAGGTTCATAAATATCAAATATTGTTTCTGCTTCTTATATAACACAATGGTTAAGCCAACAAGCACCTATCAATTTGACTGCTCAAAATAATCCTTTTGTAAAAAGCAAACCTTTAAGATGTCCCATTTTGTCGCCACAATAAGAGGAAGTTATTCTTAAAGCGGTATTCAAAGGGATAAGAAATCAAATGAAATTTCTGAATCAAAGTGGGGAGATCCCTCCCCCAAAAAAATCCAACTCAAGCATCAAACAACTTAATCCTTTTGATTTAGAAAAATAAACAGTATCTCTTGCCTCCAAGCATTTACACAGGCTAACCCCGGTGTGTATAATGTTTTCCCTCCTCATTTCTGCTCCTATAACCTCTACCTCCCTTTAAGGCTTAGCTCAAGTACAACCTTTTCTAAAGAGGTTTTTAATTGATTCCTTATTGTTAGGACTCCCTCTCCCTAAAACAATTGTATATTTAACAATCATAATAACTAACATTGATATAGCACTTTCAGGTTTACAAAATTATCTCACTTGAACTTCATTCATCCAACGCTGTGAGATAGGGGCTATCATTATCTCCATTTTCCAGAGGGGGAAAACAAGATGGAAATTTGCCCAGATTGGTGATTGGCCCAAGGTCATACAGCTACTAATTAGTCAGGATTCAAACTCAAGTCTTTCTGGTTCCAGGCCAGTAATTTATCTATTTTGGTTGTCTTTATTTTGTATATATCTGCATTTATTTGTGAATACATTATACCCCCAACCACTCAAAAGAAAGTAAGCTCCATAAGGGCAGACGATTTCACTTTTGGCATCTGCAACCACAAGACATGGCACAATGTCAAGCACACAGAAGCCACTTAGCAAATGTTCCTTGACTAAAACTCTGTTCCTAATTCATACTCTTTTGGTTTACTATACTGAAACTTCAAAACTAGATTTTATCTATGCTGCTGTCCCTTAGGGTCTATTTCTTCCTGTCTATAATGATGTCTTTCTAGCATTCTTTTAAAGCAAGAGTTCTTCATCATGATGTCACAGAACCCTTCAGCAGTCCAGTGAAACCTACAGAACCCTACTAAGCAAATTACAAAGGAAACCAATGATATTAAAATACACTTATCAAAATTTTGGGGGGTATTTTTTAAGGCAATTGGGGTTAAGTGACTTGCCCAGGGTCACACAGCTAGTAAGTGTCAAGTGTTTGGTCTGAGGCTAGATCTGAACTCAGGTCCTCCTGACTTCAGAAGCTCTATCCATTATGCCACCTAGATGTCCCCCAAAATATTTTAAAAACAAGTTCACAGGGCTCCTATTGTAAACAGGTCAGGAATGTCTCTGTAGCTGATGGTATACATGGTGGAACATCCTAGAAGAACAATTAAAATTAATCATGGAAAAAAATTTTTTCTCATAGTTTTGGGAAAAACTGTCCAACACCATGTTCTTTAGCATCCAAAAAAATAGAGAAAGCTTCATGCTAAAAATAAATAATTTTTTTTAAAAAGGGATGTAATTGCAACCGCCAGTTCAACAACTCAAAACCTAAAATATATTAAAAAAAAAAAGATATGGGAGGGAAAAATACAAGCGCATAAGTACTCATGACTGAAACCCCTTTAGTAATGTGATGATCCCGAGCAAAGCAACGCATTTATTTAAGAATGCTAAAGTTTTAGGCTAGTTTCGTTATTACTATTAATACCTGTTCACTTCACACTTTATATCCACAAACTACTTCTCAGTTCATTCCACCCACCCACAGAAAGTGCACCACACACCTACTCTTACTCAGCTCTGTTCATAATTAAAAAACGGAAACACATAAAACCGCCCACACAACGGCTTCTGCTCCTAAACTGATGGAAGACGGGTGGGTGAGGGTGACGTACTGTACTCATATGTTCACAGAACAAGCATTACCAGCAAGCAATTTACTTTTCACTAAATACCCTCTGGAGAATAAAAATCTCTGGGGAGGAAAATGATAACACAAGTACATAATAATTAGATGAACCAAAGAGTCTGATTCATAATAGTCAACTATTAATGATATCAGGCAAGGAAGAAGTTAAAGGGTATTAAAAAAAGGTCAAGACCATTAAATTAGGACTCTGAATTAAGCACAGTAATAGGTAGTCCACAGATAATCTAAAAACTTCACCTTTGCCAATTCAAATCAACAAATACTTGTTAAATATTGCTATTTGCTAAGTATTATATCAGTTGCCGATTATACAGAGTCAAAACAATTAGTTCCTACCATCAAAGAGCTTCCATTCTACTTGGTGAATATAACAAATACACAGATGAATATAATATAATGTAGAGAATGGAGGGGCAGGGGAGAAATCCAAAGTGCTTTTGTGATACTGAGGAAAGGACTGAGGAGCAGGGATCAGGAAAAACTTCCCAGAGAAGACACTTTAGCTGAGCCTTGAAAGAAGTTAGGCCCAACCCTCCTGAGGAGGGGTGGAGCCCACTTCTGGACAGAAACTTCTAAATCCTATGGACTTTCTCTGTAATAAACTTTCTTGATACTTAAAAAAAAATAAAAGAAGAAGAAGAAGTTAAAAGGAGATGAGGAGAGACATTCCATGAACTAAGGATAACTAACCTTTTTGACTGCAAGGATAAGTGGGCAATAATGTGAATTAAAGCTGGAAAGTAGATTGGATTGAGCTTTAAATGCTAGACCAAGGAATTTACATTTTTTCCTTCAGTCAATAATAGCTGAAGGGGTTTTTTTGGGGGGGTGGGGAGGTGAGAAAGGGGGGATTCCATTTTCAGCTCTGTGTCTTAGGAAGATTATTTTGGCAACCACATGAAACAGAGGCAATATGGTACAATAGAAAGAACACTGGCTTTGGCATCAGAAAACATGGTTTCAAATCCTGACCCTTCTTCCACTTCCACACTAGTTGTAAGACTTTGGAAAAGTCACTTAACCTTTCTGAGACTCAAAAAGATTCCTCATCTGTGAGATAAAAGGGCAGCTAGTCAGTATTCTAAAGCCCCTTCGAGCTCTAAGTCTAGGAATCTTTGATCCCATTCTACTGGTTAGAATGCAGTATGTAGACACTAGAGGCAGGGAGACAGATTTGGAAACCAACTCAATAGTTCAGGCAAGTGAGGGACAAGGGCCAGACCCAAAAAGGTGGTGGCAGAATAATCCTAAAGGCAAAGGAGACAGATGTGACAGTCATGGACAGGACAGGACAAATGATTGCAATTTGGGGGAGAGGAGGGTTGAAATAAAGGAAAGAGTCAGAGATGATTGAGGTTAAAAGCCTGGCTGACTATAAAGAAAGAAGATAATATCTACAACAGAAATAAGGTTAGAATTAGAAGAGAGGTAAGTTTAGAGGGGATGATGATGAGCTCCATTTTGCACATGCTGATTTTGAGGTGCCAATGAAGTACCAGGGTTGGAAGTGTCCAGCAGCAATTGGAGATAAGGAAGTGGAGATCAGGAAAGATCAGGGCTGGATATATAGATCTGGTGTATAGAGGTGATAACTGAATACATGGAAGCAGATATTACCATAGGAACGAATACCTATAAAGAAAACAAAAATACTTGTCCCCAAAACTTACAATCTACTATACAGCAATAAGTATAATACAAGGTAGTATGTGACAAAGGCAAAGAAGATCTAAGAAAAATGTTTTAGGAAAATGTGAAGGATAAGAGGCGACTTTTAGCTCGCTGGATAATCAAAGGATTCATGGAAATGTGACCCCTGAGTTCGGCCTTGATGGAAGGAAGGATGTCAAGAAACAAAAAATACATTTTAGCTATGGGTCAAGGGACAACAGTGTTGGCTTCTATCAATGCATGGAGGAAAGGGAAGGTAAGAGAAGATCAGTGAACGGCCAGCAGAATACTTTATTTGGAATATATAACACATAAAAGAGTAGAGTGAAATGAGTCTGGCAAAGCAGGGTAAAGCCAATCAGCCAACGAACATTTATTAACTACCTACTATGTGCCAAGCATTGTGTCAAATTATGGGGACACAAAGAAAGGCAAAACAAAACAACAACAACAAACCAGTAACTGCTCTCAAGGGCTTCACAGTCTAACAGAGAAGACAATAAACAACATCACTCAGAGACTTTAAATGTCAGGCTGAGCTTCGTATTTTACCCTATAGGCTGGCACAAAAAACTTTTGGAGGGTAAAGTGAAATTCATATAGTTTATCTGCTAGGTAAGGCATTTACATAAGAAGATCAATAGGCAATAAAGACCTTGCCTTCAAGGAAAAGTACAAGCCAGTGGTGGGGGGTGGGAGGAAAGCCATAGAAAAAGTAACCACAGTCAAAGTGAAGGAGGTAAGAAGATAAGCACAAAGGAGAGATCTGGGCAAAATACAACAGGAACATGAGTGCTCAGTCCTGCTCATTAGCAAGATTGTTTTGGCAGCTGTGTAAAGGACAGTCAGAAGAGGAGTGAGACTGTAGGTCTAAGGCTAGCTAGGGAGCTCTTCTGCCAAATCGTTGGCCAGTTTAGACTCAACCAGCTTAGACTTTTATCTAGTTATTTCCCCTTTACAACCACCTAAAGGTAAGGCCTGACCAAAAAGTAGGGAACTTGAAGGTAAAGAAGACTCGACTGATCAACTATATTTTGAACACCTACTATGCAAAGGTACACCTGAATATATAAAAGACTTATTTACAAAACATGAATCAAGCGATCATTTACATTATCCCCTAATAATAACAATAATACTAGCTAGCATTTATATAGTATTTTAAGGTTTGAAAATTGCCTAATAACAAAATATGATCTCATTTTATCCTCACAACAACCTCAGAAGTTCAGGATTATTATTAAACACATTTTCCACTTGAAGAAACTGAGGCAAACAGAGTTAAGTGACTTGCCCAGAGTCACACAGCTAGTGTCTGAGGCATTGGAGTCTTCCTGACTCCAGGCCTGGCACTTTATCCATTGCACCACTTAACTGCCTATATCTCATTTACCCTACCCACTAAAGGATTCCTTTAACAAACTATCTGTCCCAGCACATTTAGAACATAGATTAACTTGAATATAAATGGTCAGACATATATGTATTTAGTAAGCTGAGGTAAAATGATGTTATTATGTGATGCTAAAAGAATATTTATTTTCAATTTTGTTATTTTATCTTTTATAGACACCAGTAGGCCAAAATGACCATATATGTAAATGTGGCCTTATTCATAAGAATAAAGGACTGTAGTATTTCACAGAATTCAAGACTTAGAGTTAGAATCAACCTTGGGGATTATGCAATCTAAACCCCTCATTTTACAGATGAATAAACTTCGGGCCCAGAGAATTTAAAATAACTTGCCCAGCCTCACTTGGAGAATAATAGTCAGGATTCAAACCCAGAAGCCCTTTGCACTATTCCACATAGTGTCCATATTCATGTTTTGTTTTCAGGCTATGCTGTGTCTATGTTATTTTAGAAAAAGAAAATAAAAGTTGAGAGAACATTTCTTTCAATTCATGAGTAAGCTAACTTTTAAGTCAGTAGATCTAAGAATTGAGAATACATATACTGCTGCTAAACTCAAAGTTTATGACATAACACAAAGTAAAGAACAAATCTGAAAACCACTCTACTCCAACAGCATCATTTTCCCCGCATTTTTGAAACAAGTAGCTCAGGTCTCTCCATTTAGAGTCTAGCCCAAATCACCAATTTGATTCAACAATAAACATTTATTGTCTACCCCATACCAGACACCATACTGGGATGCCAAGATAGAGGTAAAATAGTTTATGCCCTTAAGAAATTTCTATTCTTTTCCACGTGGAGATGGTGAAAGGATAAAAAGTTTATACAAAAAAACTAAATACAAAATACAAATAAAGTTTGAACAGAGGTATGAGAAGGCATCTTACATGGCTTCTTTAAAGAGTTTGCAGAGGGAAGAGCTATAGGTGTGAAATACTCAACACAATTTTGTTTTTATATTTTGCTAAACTCTTTATTTCTTTTTTAAAATTTAAAAGGGATGGTTGTCCAAGCAGAAGAGGTAGAAGTGATACACTGGGAAATGTGGGTGATCTAAAAACAAAAGATTAATAAAAATTACACACATACACACAAAGATTTTATATATATATATATATATATATATATATATACATATGTTATGTACATATGTATGCATATAGTATTAGCAATCAGGATAGACTTCCTGAAGGAGGTTGCACTTGAGATGACATGAAGTTATGGATTCTATGAGCTGGGGGTGAGGTGGGAGAACATTTCAGGAATGCGGGGAGAGCCTGTGCAAAGTCAAGGAGACAAAATGCAGAATGTTATGCAGAGGGCAGCCAAAACGGTTCATCCAGAACACAAAGTAAATGAGGGAAAATAGCATTCAGTAAGACAAGAGTAAGCTAGAGTCAGACGGTGGAGGGCTTCAAAGGCTAAACAGAAAAGTTCATATTTTATCCTAAAGGTAAGAAGGTACAAAAGAAGCAACAGTCTATGAAACTCCATCACCACCACAAAAGATATCATAAAAACCAGGTGCACTGCCATTCTCTCAAATAGTCATCTGAAGCAGATGTTCTTAATCTAGGGTCCAGAAGACCATGGACAGATTACAGGGATTCTTGGGTGGAGGAAAAAATTAAATCTTTATTTTCACTAACATCTCCTTGAAATTTAACGTTTCTTTTAAATTATTAACATACCAACAAACAGTCTGAGAAAGGTTCCAGACTACCCAAAGGGTTCCATGACATGAAAAAAAATTAAAAGAAACCCCGCTGTAAAGATTCAAATCTGTTCTAAATAATTTTTTTAAATTAAGATTACATTAAAAGGAATACCTTGGGTGTGATGGAAATAGTGAATAAGCATCTAAAATGGGAATGTGGGAAAGGGGTTAAAGATAATCCAAAAGGGGTAAAAACAGGAAATGCTTCCATGCCAGCTAGGAGAGCTGGATGCTCTTTACAGAATGCCTTCTTATTCCTTGCAAACCAAGGCACCGATTTTATATAATCACCCAATAAAAACTACAATGAATTAACATTAAGGGTCTGACGCAGAAAGAGGAAATTCACAGTTAAGGTTGTCCTTTAACATGTAGGCACAACAGGGGGGCACCAAGAAAGTAGTTAAGTGGACACCCTGTGGCGTTTAGATGTTGGAAGACAACTCAAACTGTGAATTTTCTAGCTTTTAATGTTTGTATAAGATACTTAAGATTTTTTTAATGCTGTTTCTGCTGGGGGCATTTTTTTTTGAGTTTGGTCCCTACTGCCCCTCACACACCCACCCACCCACATACACACACACACACACACACACACTCACTCACTCACACACACACACTCACTCACTCACACATACTGTCTCTCCTCTCTCTCTCTTCCTATCTGAAAGCTTGACAGACAAATGAAAGTATTTAAATCAATTCGGGAATGTAACACAGGGAAGAAGCAGAAAGGAAGGAGACTTAAACACATTCCACAGCATAGTGAGGTCTCAAAACATTAGGACCCCTTAAAAATCATAGTGGATTAAGCTGGAATTAAACTTTCCCTCAAGGTAAGATTGGATATGCCCTACTAAATACGAGAAACTGCACCACGGGAATATTCGTTGAATATTGAGCAAACAATCTAAGATGTTCTTCCTGCCACAGAATTCTGTGATTTTAAAAAATCATTTGTCATTGTGTATATGCAGTTACATCCATGCAACTGAAAATTCCTCTAGGCTATTCCATACCACAACCCTCCTCCAAACATTTTATGCATCATTCAGAAATCACTGTGCTTGCCATCCAGAAATACACTAAGGATCCTATTTTAAATAGGTTCCCTTCAAGTAAAGTATATAAATAGTCAACAATGGAGACATAAAAATATAAAATTTCACTTAATAAAAGAGTACTTTTTCAAAAAGCAAATAAAACAAACAATAAAAAAACTGCTTTACTTTCACAGACTCAAACATCTATCTACCTTCATTGTTTAAATATTATGCGCAAAAATTGTGTCCTGGGCAAAGTACATATATGTCTAGTTTCAGCCCAGAGGGCATTTTTCTCTGAGTTTATAACCCCTTGAAAATAGAGGTTTCATCTAGAAACCTAACAGATCTATGGCTGCTTGCAACATTATAATATATTCATAAGGCAAGTCTTCTCTGTCAAAGACACAGCAAATTAAATGGCATAGGGTGGGGTCCAAATCCATGAAAAGATGATGATGGAAAATGGACCAAACCAACCATGAGATATGAAGTTAAAATCCAGGAAGAAAGGGAAGATACAAAATAAATAATTTTAAAAGCATAAACACTATGGGGAGCCCTTCATCTAGACCTAGAGAGAATTTTTGTTGTTTTTAAATAAAGCACAAAGCCTCAAGGAATCAAAAAGCCATTGAAATATTCTCACAATATATATGGCTTAACAACTTTGGGCAAAAGAAAAAAATGGCAAGAGGAGATTGGGGAAAATGTCTATGTGCAGCAAAGTATATAAATGTTACTTTTCACATACAAACCAAGTTTTGACTAATAATCATGGTTTATAACTACTATAATATAGAAAGATTAGCCCATTAAAGAACAGAGTTGATTAAAACTATGCCAGGCTCATTTAAAACATGAGGCAATTTGTATTAGGATCACTCTAGAGTTTTAGTTTTCTGTAGAGAGATCAGAGATCTCCAAATGAATCAACTAGACAGTAATCTACTATTAGAAATCTGTGGTAATAGAATTTCATATATTAATTACGGCCATTTGAGGAATATCCAGTATCACTGACTAGTTTCAGTTAGATCATATGGGATACTCCCCCAAATAGAAAGGAACCCACAATCTGCTGGCCATTATTGTGAAAATGCATAACCATTTTTTTTCTTCTGCTTGCCCAAAGGGAAGTCGTCCCATGGTTAACCTGCATAACTTAAATAATCATTTCACAAAACTCTAAGAAGTTATTGAACAAGTGAATCTTATTCTTCTAATTATACATGTTCAATTAATGGAAGTCATTAAAACATACAATAAAAGACATGAAACTGAAGAGGAGTATAATTGCTTTTTTACAATAAGAAAAACATACCATCGTAATAGACAATAGCTCCAACTAGCTTGTCCTTCTGCAGCATTGGAAAATGTTCAAGTGCTCTTGACTTACTAAGAACATAACTGCTTTTCAGGCACTGAGCTCCTGCAACCAGGTCATAGAGCTTTATTCCTACCCAGTAGTAAGGCAACTGCCACCACCTATAGAAGAAAATACAGGTGAGGAAAGGAGATGATGTTTAGGAAAACTAAATATCACAGTAAAAAGATGACACTTGACCATTACAACTCTTATTTAAGTACAATAAAGCACAAGTGTAGTAACATAATGCAAAAGGTATTAAATGCGAGCATTTAATAAATATATTTGATAGTAATCTAGGGGAATTACATTAGTGAAATTGGTGGGTGAAAATTTAAATGAGTGCTCTCAGGTAATCAAGGCAAAATTAGTGACAAAAGCAGGGCAAAGAATTGTAGAATTTGGGTTCATGCCCGATGACAATCATTGAGTAATGCACAACCTGCTTTTTCAGATAATTGATATCTCTAGCCCAAGAAGGTCTCATCAGTGTCTCTAGGCTGTTAAAATTTGTGTTTGTGCATTAACAATCATTTTAAATTTGAAATTTGGTTCATTTATCATATTCTAGGTTCTCTGTTTAAAAAGATGCCTCAAAATGCATTTAGTCTCAGTATGTCATTTGAAGAAAGGCCAGTTTTGATTAAATAAGCACAAAGCTTACTTGGTATATGCTGAACATTAATATACTTTTATCAGTACAATAAAATAAATACCAAATGCATCTAATGAAAACAATGGGCTTATTGCATGAAAAAAATGTATAAATTACTTTATAGGAACATTAAGACCAAAGCTTATCCTTTTATGCTAGAAGAGCTCTACATAGTAACTTCTTTGGTCCCTACAAGGTAGAAACAAGGTCCATTTTCCTTTAAAAGAAATGAAAATGGCTACAATATGAGATCTCTGATAACCTGGACTCCATGGGTGTATCATCCCTCCCAAGAAATGTAAGGATGCTTTGTGAATGATCAGATTAAGTTATTCTCCCATTAGAAACAAAATCAATGCAATTAATGTCTATTTAGATATAAAAATGTGTCAATGTAAATATTGGCAGATACCTACAAATTCAAGTTGCAGCATAAAAAGAATGCTTATAACCAAAGTCACTCAAAATCTTTTTGCCAATGTGAACTTTCCAAGGCATCTCTGGTCAAATTTTTCAAAAGTGGAGTTTCTTGGCTTCACTTTTCATACCTTTGGTTTTCCCACATGCAAATTTAGCTCATCAGTATGCCTAAGGAAACTAGAGTAAGAAGCTCCCAATTGTAAATGCAGAGAGTGATTGTCACCTTCAAAAATCAGACCCTTAAAACTAAATTGTGTCAAAAGAGAATCATTGGAGGAAAATCATGCTTTTAAAACAGGGCAAGAGAAAATATTTTTAAAAGAGAGATAAGCACCAATTATAAGCATTAAGGAAAGCCCACTGTAAGAATATTCCTGCTAAGACAATGTCATGCTAACTCCAGCTGAGCAGATAGAGCACAGGGGATCTCAACAAGCTTACTTGTAAATCGGAAGCATTATAGGTAGTGCATGAGATAAATGGGGAGCAATCTCGAGCAGGTTGGCACGCTCATGAAGTGCTTCTTTCACCATCCTGTACTAAAAAGCAAAATATGGAAAATTAGCTTGGCAGTAACAGATTATGGTGTTTTCCAAAGGGGGAAAAAGTGTCCTGCCAACTGATTGATACACACAACCCTCTCTACCTCTGAGCCAGGAAATATCTTAATCATATTTCCAATAATACATCATGCTGTCAACTTCAAGGATTTTTAGAAACCTTCACTGTATTTGCATAGGGGGAAAACATGCCATTGGGGTTCCCAGATGTAAGATATTTCCCTGACTTGAGCTACATGATTATACAAACCATTTATCTTGTATTCCCTCTATTGTTGCCCCAGCTCCATAAAACATTTGTCCCTGCAAGGGATGATAGATTACTCAATGGTAGGTACCCTTAGATTTTTTCCCTTACACAAACCACCCCCACCACTGCAGAACAGGGATGCCTTTCAAAGAGGGGCATGGAAATGGCAGGTGCAGAACTACCGAAGTCAAGTTGTTATTAGAGTCTTCCACAGGCAAAACAGAGATGGAAAATTCTGGTGAATTTTTATTTTCTAAAAAATGCCACTGCCTCCTCCAGCCTGGGAAGACTGGACACAAGGCAGAATTATAGAGTGGAAAATACGCCTCAAATCTTCTTTCCCCTTAAGAATCTGCCACTGATAATATGACCAGATGGTGACAGCCGTAGGAGAAAAAAGAGCCAGAGACTGCCCCTGAATTAAAACAATGGAATACAAAAAAAACCCTTGGGGGGTAGGGGGCTGGTGTAGGGAGCTGAATCATGGTTGCTCAAAGCCCCCAAATTCAAAAATAGTTCAGCAAATCTGCCACTTGGATGGTCTGAGATTACCCATAAATAAGTTAGGGGGGAAGGGGAGATATTTGTTTTTTGTACTCAGACTATGGTTTCACTGGTATTGGGAACTCCTGCTGAGGAAACCATCCCAATACAGGTGTGGCACCTACTCCACATCTCAGTCTTAGAGGGTTGCCTAAGTACATAAAAAGTTAAATGACTTTTCCAGCATCACATACCCAGTATATGTCAGAGGCAGGACTCTAATCCAAGTCTTCCTGATTCTAAGGCCAGGCCTCGCTATTCACTACATCATGCTGCCTCTAACACTACAGTAAAAAATACTGTCATGTCTCTCCTGAAAAATACTCCTGCAGAACACATTAAACAGATATTTCCAACAGGAGGAAACATTAAAAGCCATTTAAAAGCCTGATTTAATTGGAGAGGGGAAAACAGCATTGTAGCAATTTTTGTTTAACAACTAGCATACACAATTACCTGCTCATAATCCAGGTTCAAGATGGCCTTCTGAAGATATCTCACCCCACCATGGATCAGCTTAGTGCTCCGGCTGCTGGTCCCTGATGAGAAATCATCTCTTTCTACAAGGGCTGTTCTTAGTCCTGTGTAACCAGAAAACCAAATTAACTTCTTAAATTACACAATTTGTATGTAATTCATTAAAGGCACTTCTCCAGGGTAGAGACAATCACAAGAAAAATTACTCTGAACATGGAGAAATTTGTATTCAAAATGCACTGCACTGTCTATATTATAATGAAGAGATTTTAGCCTCTTCCTAGGGGAAAAAAAAGTCAAACCAGACTGGAAGCACATTAAACATTATAGGTGGATCACAGTTAGAAAATAACATAGCACAATTACACAGTCATAATAGGCGGGTGCTTTTAAAGGGACGAAATGTCAGTCAGTCTGATGCTCTGCGCTTCCCAAATATTTAGGTGCATGTATCCTCAAATATGCTCAGCCCTCACCCTGAGTCCAAACTAATTCCAAGGTCCCCAGTCTAGTCAGTGTGGTGTGGGAAAGGAGTGCTTGATTTGTAATCAGAGGAGTCACTTAATTTCAATTTCTCTGGAACTCAGTTTCCTCATCTGCAAAATGAGAGATTTATACTAGATGACCACTAAGGTTCCTTTTAACTCAAAGGTTAACTTTTTTGTCATGGATCCCTTTACCGCCTGGTAAAGCCTATGGACCTAATGTCAGAAAAAATGTTTTTAAATACATAAAACACTTGAAATTACCAAGTAAGCCAATTATATTAAAATATAGTTAATCAAAATATTTTTTTAAAAGTTTCCAGCCCCCAGGTTAAGAACACCTGTGTTCTAGTTCTAACTCTATCATCTCATTTTCCAATTTTCAGCCTGAGTCTCTCCAGAACTTTAGAACTCCAACCAGATAACGTGTAAACATGGAAATATGAAATACTTAGAAATGTACCAGTAGGTGCAATTTAATATAGTGTGAACAGAGCATGTGAGCATGAATGATACATGAAAAAAAATGGGGTAGAATGAGGTGAAGCAAGGCCAAGCCAACTGTGAGTCTCCTTGTCACTTCCTTCGCTCCAATCAACCCTTACTTAAGGTTTCCAAAGACTTTTCTGGCATGTTATAAAAGAGAACAAACAGCCTTTGAAACCTGAGCCTAGAAATAGCTGACTTCAAAATGCCCCACTCCCTTTTTCCTAACCAGAACTGGGTTAGTTTTACCCTTATGGCAACCCCCCGGAGTCCCATCAAATAGCCCAGGGATATAAACCAAGGGTCGAAGTCCAACACAAGGTGCACAACACATTCTGGACTATAAGACCCAGATATGCTTGGCAGACATATGAAGTACTCAATATGACAGGATCAAACTATTCTAAGAATAACTGTAATGCTTCACAGCCACAATACTCACATAATAGAATTTAAGTCCATATCCAAATTACTTATTGTAGTTAATACCACAAGGCCACTTTTAAAACCACCAGTTTAACCATAACCATAAAACCAGGGTAACTCTCTTGTCTCAAAAGAGCAATGTTTTTGGAAACTATGGAGGAAAAGAAGGATAGTGAACTTGGATTTAAGAGTAGGTACTGCTAATATTCTGGCTAAAGGAGCACATACATAACTAATAAGAGATCCATTTTTGTCTCTACAAATAATTATGTTGAAGATGCAATTGGATACCACATTTCTAGACTATTTGTCCTGCAGTTATGCTTTGTTAAATTTAGTCATAAAAGATATAGGAAAATACGCCAAGAAATCATTTATAGGGGGAAAAGGCATAACTTATTATAGTAGCAAAAAAAAAGAGGCTAAAAAAATTTTGGTACATGAATATGCTGGGGATTGGACCTGTAATTTCATCAGTAAAAATAAGGAATCTGAGGTCAGGAAACTCCTTCCAACAATATAGACGAGCATCTTCTCTACAAGTTAGAATTGCCTAGAGAGACTAAGATGGTGAGTAGCCCAGAAGTCAGACAGACAAAGGACAAAAGATAAACAATAACAACAACAAAGTGTAAGGGCAAAGAACTGAACCTAGGTCTTCCTGGCTCTCTACCTACTTCACCACACTTCCTCTCACATTAATGCAATAGAATACTATTATTCTGTAAGAAATTATGATTAGGAACAATTCAGATAAATTGGGAAAACCTGTATGAACTGATACATGGCAAAGTAAGGAGAACAATATACACAATGACCGTTAATAATACAAAAGAAAACAACACTTTAAAAGATCATTAGTCTTGATTCCAGATGACTGATAAATGAAACATCCTTCTTCTTGGTAGAGCAGCAGAGGAGAAACTACAGGTGTAGAATGAGTCTCATGATCAGACTCAGTTGATGCGTTGATTTCTTTTCCTTAACTGTACTTTAATGATGATGGGGGAAGGAAGAAGCGGTCTGAGGAAGATGGTTACTAGGAAATGATAACTATGGGTTTTTTTTAACCCACTAGGGCTTTTTTTAAAACACAAGAGAAAAAGACATAAATTTTTTTTAAAAAACTTGTAACCATAGAAATCATCACAATCCAGAATAATCATAAAATGAGAGACACAGCACAAATGTTTATGTATCATAATGAATAGTTCATTATATATTTGTTTGCCTCAAATTGATTAATTCCTTGCCCTGGAATCAATCCACAGAATCCAAACACGTGATTCATTCAAAATAAGTAGCATTTAAACATTTCTTACTATATCCCTAGGTCTATGCTAGCTTCTTAATCCATTTAGCCTCAGAGAAATATAAACAGTTAAAGGTCCACCTAGTTGTTGATGCCACAAAAATGTGGAGACATATTCCCTGCCTTTTACTTCAACTGGGCACTATGAAGAACAAAAGGGGAAGGAGAAAAGAAAGAAACAAGTGTTAAGGACCTACTATGTGTCAGGCATAATGTGAAGTATTTTATCTCATTTGATCCTCACAATAACCAGATCCTATTACTATCCCATTTTTACAGTTGAGGATACTGAGACCAGCAAAGGTTAAGCAACTTGCCCAGGGTCACAGCAGTAGTAAGCGTCTGAGCTCTCTAGCAACAGTGCCACCTAGGTCCCTTTAAAAGGATGTCTCCAGGGGACAGAGCCAAGATGGCAGAGGGAAAGCAGTGACTATCCTGAGCTCTCTCCCAAAGCCCTCCAAATACCTAAAAAAATGGCTCTAAACAAATTCTAAAGCAGCAGAACCCACAAAAAGACAGAGTGAAACAAATTTCCAGCCCAAGACAGCCTGGATGGTTAATCGGAAAGGTATATCGTGCCAGGTGGGGAGAGGAGCGCAGTTCAGCGTGGGCGCGCAAGCCACAGCTACCCTGGAGCAGGTCTCAGAGGACTGAAATGGCAGGCAGATGTGGCAGTTTCCAGATTTCTCAACCCAGGAACGCCAGACAACTTAGAAGGTCAGTGGGAAAAGTCTGTGACTGCAGTGAGAGAGGAGCTAGGTCTCAGCTGCAAGTCTTGAGTGTGGCCTGGCGCCGCAGCTTTTCCTGAGCTTCCTGCCCACAGACAGAGGGGGAATCAAGTGGTTGATCAGAGGGGGATTACAAGGATCTCTTTGCCAGTGCTGAGTCAGGAATCTCTTGCTTTACCAGTACTTGGATCTGGGTCATAGTTCTGAGGGGTGGTCCTGGGGCGAGGAGGAGCGCTGGCATGGTGGAGCTTGTTGTGGTGGTGGAGAGAAAACACCTCGCCCCTTATCATACCACCTTGGAAGAACTGAAAATTTACAGGTCCCTAGAAGTACCTCTGAAAACAGCTGTACAAACCCCCGAAGCTTGGGACAGTATACTCTTCACATTGGAAGCAGACTTTTACCTTAGCAAAGAGTTTAAAACTCAAGTAATTGTCCAGGATCATGAGTAAGCAGCGCAAAAAGAGTCAGACTATATTATCTTACTTTGGTGACAAAGAAGATCAAAACATACAACCAGAAGAAGACAACAAAGCCAAAGCTCCTACATCCAAAGCCTCCAAGAAAAATATGAATCAGTCCCGGGCCTTGGAAGAGCTCAAAAGGGATTTTGAGAAGCAAGTAAGAGAAGTAGAGGAAAAACTGAGAGTGATATAAGAAAATCATGAAAAACAAGTCAACAGCTTGCTAAAGGAGACCCAAAAAAATACTGAAGAAAATAATACCTTAAAAAATAGCCTAACCCAAATGGCAAAAGAGGTCCAAAAAGCCAATGAGGAGAAGAATGCCATAAAAAGCAAAATTGGCCAAATGGAAAAGGAAGTCCAAAAGATTACTGAAGAAAATACTTCCTTAAAAATTAGAATAGAGCAATTGGAAGCTAGTGACTTTATGAGAAATCAAGACACTGTAAAACAAATCCAAAAGAATGAAAAATTAGAAAACAATGTGAAATATCTCATTGGAAAAGCAACTGACCTGCAAAATAGATCCAGGAGAGAGAATTTAAAGATTATTAGACTATCTGAAAGCCATGATCAAAAAAAAGAGCCTAGACATCATCTTTCAAGAAATTCTCAAGGAAAACTGTCCTGATATTTTAGAACCAGAGGGCAATATAGAAATGGAAAGAATCCACTGATCTCCTCCTGAAAGAGATCCCCAAAGGAAAACTCCTAGGAATATTGTAGCCAAATTCCAGAGTTCCCAGGTCAAGGAGAAAATATTACAAGCAGCCAGAAAGAAACAATTCAAGTATTGTGGAAACACAATCAGGATAACACAAGATTTAGCTGCTACATTAAGGGACCGCAGGGCATGGAATATAATACTCTGGAGAGCAAAGGAGATAGGATTACAACCAAGAATCACCTACCCAGCAAAACTGAGTACAATCCTTCAGGGGACAAAATGGTTATTCAGTGAAATAGAGGACTTTCAAGCATTCTTGATGAAAAGACCAGAGCTGAATAGAAAATCTGGTTTTCAAATACAAGACTCGAGTGGAACATAAAGAGGTAAACAGGAAAGAGAAAATCATAAGAGACTTATTAAGGTTGAACTGTTTACATTCCTGCATGGAAAGATGATATTTGTAACTCATGAGACCTTTGTCAGTATTAGGGTAGTTGGAGGGGAAAAAATTTTATGTGTGTATATATAGATATAGATAGATAGATAGAGGGCACAGGGTAAGTTGAAAATGAAGGGGTCATATCTGGAGAATAAAATTAAGGGGTGAGAGAGGAATATACTAGGAGAAGGAGAAAGGAAGAGATAGGACAGGGTAAATTATCCCACAATAAAAAAAAAAACAGAAAAGAAAAGGCTCTTACAGAGGAGGGGAAATGGGGAAGGTGAGAGGGAATGAATGAATCTTATTCTCATAGGATTTGACTTAAGGAGGGAATAACACACACTCAGTTGGGTGTGGAAATCTGTCTTAACCTACAGGAAAATGGGGGGGAAGGGGACAAGAGAGTAGGGGAATGATAGAGAGGAGGGCAGATTGGAAAATGGAGTCATCAGAAGCAAATACTTCTGAGGAGGGACAGGGTCAAAAGAAAGAATAGAATAAATGGGTGGGTGGGGTAGGATTAAGGGAAATAGAATTAGAAACAACATGTCTACTATGGAAGTGTTTTGCATAACTGCACATATATAACCTATATTTAGTTGCTTGCTTTATCAATGAGGGTGGGTGGGGAGGGAGGAATGGAGAAAATTTGGAACCCAAAGTTTTAAAAACACGTTTAAAAAAAATGTTTTCACATGCAACTGGGAAATAAGAAATACAGGAAATGGGGTACAGAAATCCATCCTGCCCTACAGGAAAATTGAAGGGGAAGGGGATAAGAGAAGGGGGGGAGAGATAGAAGGGAAGGCAGACTAGGGGAAGGGGTATTTAGAATGCATGCCATCTTGGGGTGGGGGGACGGGTGAGATGCGGTGAAAATTTAGAACTCAAAATCTTGTGGAAGAAAATGTTGAAAACAAAAAAATAAATAAAAATTACCATAAAAAAGAGAGTTAAGCAGAAAAAAAATACAAAAATAAAAGGATGTCTTCCTTCTATGAACTGATGCTGAATGAAGTGAACAGAACCTGGAGAACATTGTACACAGTAACAGCCACATTGTGCAATGACTAACATTGATAGACTTAGTTCTTCTCAGCAATATAAAGATCTAAGACAACTCCAAAAGACTCATGATGGAAAACGGCTGTCCACATCCAGAAAAAGAACTATGGAGTCTGAATGCAGATAAAAACATATTATTTGTTTTCTCTCTTTTTTTGTTTCTTCTTTCTCATGGTTTCTCCTATTGGTTCTAATTCTTCTTTACAATATGATTAATGTGAAAATAGGTTTAATATGAATGTATATGTTGAGCCTATATCAATTTACACACCATCTTGGGGTGGGGGGAGGGGAGAGATGGGGTGAAAATTTGGAACTAAAAATTTTATAGAAGTGAATGTTGAAAACTAAAAATAAATAAGTGTATAATATTTAATAATATTGAATTAAATAAACAAAAAAAAGAAAAGAAAGGATTTGTCTTCTATGGCTTTAGGTGGTGAACAAGGTTAAAATAATTGTATTGATATTTGGTTGGAAACACCTGAGTGCACATTTTGTCCTTGATGATCCATAGGTATCTTAAACTCAATATGTACAAAATAGAGTTCATTATCTTTTCAAAATCCACCCACTTTCTCACTTCTCTCTGTTGAGGGCACTGCCAGTCCTTCCAGATGCCCAATTTGCAACTTCAGTGTCATTCTTGTTACTTCCCTCTCACTCAGCATCCCTGCCTTATCCAAAAAAGTTGCCAGTCTACAACACTTCACCTGTCCTCTGTGCTCACACAGTGGCCATCTTAGATTGAGCCCTCATCACCTCTTGCCTAGACTAATACAATGTCCAAACTGTCTCACTCTGTCCTCACTGCTGCTGCCACCCTGGTATTCCTAAAGTACAAATTAACCAGTTCACTCAGTGACTCAACAAGCTTCAGTGGCTCCCTATTGTCTCAAGGACAAAATCCAAATTCCTCTCTAGCATTTAAAGTCCTTTCAAACTGGTTCCAACCTATTTTTCAAGATTGATTTCACATCATTCCCTCTCACTAAACCTTGGTTCAAGCCAAACTGACCTGCTTACTGTTTCTAGTGCAGGACAGTCTATCCCTGGCCTCCATACCTTGACATAGACTGTCCCCCTGCTTGAAATATTCTCCCTCCTTACCTCTGACTCCTGGAATACCATAACTCCCTTCAGTCTCAGATCAAATGGCACCTCTTATATAGTGCCCTTCCTGATAATATTCCCCTCCCCACATTCCTAAGGTTATTTTACATTTCCCTGTCTATATGTTGTTTGTCCCTTTTAGAATATAAATTCCCTGAGGTGAAAAGCAATTTCATTTTTTTGTACCCTTAGCACCTGGCAAGGGCTTGACATATGATTAAATTTTTATCCACTCACTACAGGTGGCAGGCGAAGGGGACATATCTATTTAGTTAATTGTGCAGAAATATGGGTAGATCACCAAAATCCTTGCAGCATTCATGAATCAGAGGATGAATTCAGAATTATAAGAGAATATATGGAATCAGTCTAGTGGCAAATCTTAAATCAGCCATGCCAAGCTTAGGAAAAACTGGAGAGGTATTCTGGTGCAAAAGTGAGGATTCTGGTTTAGAAGACATGCCCTCTTAAACTAGATAGTATCATGGGGTCAAGCTACACCTAAGGAAGCTACACTAGAATGGTGTAGAAGTACTACCCAATTAGGTAAGGTAAATCTTTTATTTCAACTTTCTTTTCCCTTGTAAATAATGTAAATAAATGTAAATAAATATTATTGCTTAAACCTCAACTGATTCTTATAAGGGGAAAAGAGAATATTTGCAAGAAAGTGGCATCCAAATTTAGCAGCAGGAGCTAAAGAAAAAAAAAACAGGTAAGCAGGGATAAGGTGTGTAAAGAGTAAGTATTTTATGTTAGAAAGTGCCATCCCTTTCTCATGAGCAAGCAACATCAGGATGTTAAAACCATTTTGCAAAAACTGTAACCACAAAATGTTCAATGACTGCCATCCAATACTTTGTTCCCAAATTCCATTTCAGCCCTCTTTGTGGTGTGTCACTAACCACTTTTCTTAAATAGCCAGAGTATTGAATGTTTTTTTTAATTCTACTTGAAAGAGCAGGATATACATTCCCCACAGATGCAGTTACAAATAAAGCCTGATCAAGTTACCTGCCAATCTCAGAGAACTGTTTTAGATACAAATATTTGGAGGTTCTACTGAGATCCTTGATACCCCACACTCCTCCTCCCTTTAGGGATGGTCCTCCATGCTCAATCCCCCATGGCCACCTTCTAAAATAAGGGGACACCCTTATCTAACACTATGCTAGGTGCTGGCAATACGAATACAAAGAATGAAACAACTCCTATTCCCAAGGAGTGAATGTTCTATGAGGAAGACAAGTATGCACACAGAAAAATCAGTTATTCAATAACTACTTGCTAAATGCTTATTATATACCTGGGACTGAGCTGAGTTTGTGACGCCTGTGGTATAACCAGGTTGAGACATCCAAAAGGCATCTTAGTGATGCAAGATGAGCTCAGAAGAGAGGTTTGGGCTTCATATATGAATCTGGGAATCATTAGCACAGAGCTAATGAGATAAAAAATATTACTAGAGAGGGAAGAAAAGAGAGCCCAGGACAGACCTTTGGAGGACACTCAGTTAGTGGCCATGACCTGGAAAAAGATCCAGTAAAGGAAACTGAGAAGTAGTCAGTCAGGTAAGAGGACAATCAGGAGAGAGTAATATCATGAGAAAGTATCCAGGCAGAGAAGGTGATCAACAGTGTCAAATGCTGCAGAGAGGTTAACAAGGATGAGGACTGAGAAAAGTCCAGTGGGTTAGCTACATGGGGCAGTGGATAAAACATTGGCCCCAGAGTCAGAAGGACCTAAGTTCAAATCTGACCTCAGACACTTAGTCGCTATGTGACCCTAGACAAGTCTCTTAACCCTGGTTGCCTACAAAAAAAAAGTGAGGAAAAAAAAGAGAAAAGTCCAGTAAATTTGGCAAATAAGAGATCACTGATGATCGTGGAGAGAACTTACAGTTGAATGGTGAAACCAGATTGCAGAAGACTTAGAAGGCAATGAGAGGAGAAGTGGAGGCACAAAATGGAGATGGTTTTCTCAAGGAGTTTAGCCAGAACGTAGTGGAGAAGGGTAGAAAAATAGCTGTTGGGGATGTTCAAATCAAGTCAGGGTTGAGTATGTTTGTTTGTTTAGCTGGGGGAGAGATGGGGACATTTTTAGACAGCAGAAAAGCAGCCAGCATCTAGAAAGAGCCTGAAGATTAGTTAGAGTGGGGCACTTAGTAGGAGCATCTGAAGACGATGGGATGAGATGTGTATTACAGGAGTTTGCCCTGGCATGAAGTAAGGCCACCTCTTCATGTAATACAAGCATGAAGGGAAAAGATGATAAAGGGAAGCTTCTGAGTGACATGAGATGAGAAGGGGAGAACATGGGGAGGATGGAAAGTTGTTTCAATGTTTTTTTGGTGAAGAATGAGTTGAGGTCCTTAGCTGAGAGGGAGAAGGGAAGAGGTTCCATGGGAGGCTTGGGGGATGAAAAAGTTTAGAATAGCTGTTTAGAATAAGTAGGAGAGTGATCGATTAGGAAGGTGTAAACTTTGCTGTAAAAGGGCCCAGTTGGTATTATGCAACATAAATTTGTAGTGAACTCGGCACAGTTTCATAATTTACTCTAGCACCATTCTTGTTGTTCAGTCATTTTCAGTCATATCTGACTTTGTGACCCCATGTGGGGTTTCCTTGGCAAAGATACTAAAGTGGTTGCTCATTTCCTTCTCCAGTTCATTTTATAGTTGAGGAACTGAGGCAAACAGAGGTAAGTGACTTGCTCAGGGTCACACAGCTAGTAAGTGTCTGAGGCCAGTTTTGAACTCAGAAAGATGAGCCTACCTGACTTCAGGCCCAACACTCTATCTACTGTGTTACCTAGCTGCCCCCAGCACCATACAGCATCACATTAACTGAAGTAAAGGTGGTAGATGGTGAAAGGAATCCAAAGTTGGGGTTTGGCAAGGCATATTTATGCTAGGACAAGGGGACAAGAGATGTAAAGGCAGAGAATAGCATAGAGTTGAACATATTCACCAAAGATTTGGAGAGGACAGTGTAGCCAGTATAGAGGTTATGGCCTTAGAAAGAATGGAGGGATGAAGGGACTGGCAGTCATGGTGGGGATGAAGAACAAGGGGGTCAAGTGAAGTAATATAAGTATATACAAAGTATTTAAAAGCCAGGTAGCTCAGGAAGAAATAAACTAGCATTTGGGGGAAATAGGAAAGGCTTCTTCACAGAAGATACTTGAATTTCATCTTAAAGGAAGAGAGGGGCTTTATGAGATACAGGGGGCGTAAATTCCAGCCCAGCTGGATAGCCAGAACAAGACAAGAGACAGTGTTGTGTATAGGGAATAGAGAAAAGTCTGGTTTGACTGTATTACAGAGTGTGGGAGGGGAAGAATAGCCAGTGCTGCTCGAAAGATAGATTGGAGCCAGGTTGTGAAAGGCTTTAAAAGCTAAAAGGAGTTTATATGTTATCCTAGAAGCAATAGGAAGCCATTAGAGTTGTGTAGTGGGGAAGGGAGACTCATACAGTCAGATTAGCACTTAAAAAAATTATTTGGGGGCAGCTAGGTGGCGCAGTGGATAGAGCCCTGGAGTCAAGAGGACCTGAATTCAAATACAGTCTCAGAGCAAACACTTGACACTTACTAGCTGTGTGACCCTGGGCAAGTCGCTTAACCCCAATTACCAAAGAAAGGAAGAAAGAAAGAAAGAAAGAAAGAAAGAAAGAAAGAAAGAAAGAAAG
>NW_020954557.1:62477161-62534044 GCF_900497805.2 Vombatus ursinus
GAAAGAAAGAAAGAAAGAAAGAAAGAAAGAAAGAAAGAAAGAAAGAATGAAAGAAAGAAAGAAAGAAAGAAAGAGAAAGAAAAAGAAAATTATTTGGTAGTAGTGTGGAGTATGGACTGGAGGTGTGGTGAGAGACTTGAAGCTGTGAGACCAACTAGGAGGCTACTGCAATAATCTAATCAAGAAATGATAAGGGTCTAATCAAGAAATGATAAAAGTAGAGAGAGGATCATATGAAATCAATGTTGAGGAGGTAAATAAGGCAAAATGTAGTAATTAATTGGATATGGGGCATGAGGAAGGGTGAGGAGTTGAGGAAATTGTCAATGTCATGAACCATGGACATTAGTCTTAGGGGATGTGACCTCCTGACTTCAATCTTATCATTACAAAAAAGGTTTGGTACCAGCATATAGAACTCTACTGCAATACTATTGGCATCCCCTAACATGGCTTGTCTTTGGGGCAGAGGTCATTTAACCTCTAATTAGATCATAGAGAATAAGTACAGTCTTGTAGGCTGGTCTCTTGCTGTGCATGTAGCAGAAGTTCCTCCCTGTGCATCCTACGATAGACATTTTAGCCATGCCCAATAATTCATTAGCTTCTGTGGTTACTGAAGGACTAAGGCCTAACCATCCTTACTCCTAGAGCAATTTGCTCTGAATGAAGTAGTAGATAGATAGCAAAGGCCATTCAGGGAACCCTTTGATCTGCTACATAGGGAACCATTTGATATTTATGATGTACAAGGGTGAACACCAATGCAGAAACTAGATGACCTATGTTGGCATGCATTTTTGGCTGTGCTATGGCACCAAACAAAATGTCCCTTCTCCCCATTCTTGGAATTGAAAAACAATCAGTTTCTAAGTTATTCCCCAACCACTAATGATATATACATACAAGGCTCAGTTTCCAATCCCCAGAAAAGCTGAGGGAACATAGAAAAAATAAATACTTAAAAAGGTAGTTACACAAAGATTGATTTCAGTATCTGGTTATAGGCCAAATTCCCTGCAAGAAAGTAATAGTCTTTGCCTCTCCTCAAAGGCATTCAATGAATGCCTCCTTATTGGCTATCAAATGAAGCTCTAACTCCTTTGCCTAACACTCATGAACCTCAAAAATGTAATACCACCCTGCCTTTGGAGCTTCAGCCCACACTATTCCAAAATAACAAACATTTATTAAGATCTCAATACATATAATGCACTATAGCGGGCAATGGGAATCCAAAGGCAAAAATATAAACCAGCACTTAAGAAGTTCACATTCCTGAGTAGGTAGGCATACACAACTAGACTTCTCTCTGTCCCCCAGATATGCCCTGCATTGGCCTGCCTTTGTCTACATTGCCCTTTATGCCTGAAATGTCCTCCCTGTCCCTCTTTTCCTGCTGAATTCTTGGAAGCCCAACTAAAATTCCACCTCTTCCACAAAGTTGAAGCTGATCCCCAACCCATCTCTAGTGACCTCCCCTTATCCTTCCCAAAGCACTTGTTACTATGTATCATAATCTTCTGACTACATAGTTCATCCTACCAGGGGTGGGGAACTTGTGGCTTCCAGGACACATGTGGCCTTCTAGGTCCCTGGGTGTGGCCTTTGGCCTGAGTCCAAGTTTTACAGAACAAATCCTTTATTAAGGAATTGTTCTAGGAAGTTTGGATTCAGTCAAAGGTCCTCACTTGAGGACTTAGAGGGCCACATGTGGCCTCCAGGTCACAGGTACTCCACCCATGTACTAGAATATATGGCAAATCAATCAACAAGCATGTGTTAAACACCAATTATATGCCATGCAAAGGTCCATTTTATATCTCCCATGGGGCCCAGAAAGTGCTCTGAAGACAGTAGATGATTAATAAATGTGTGTTGTCAATCTAAGTTGAAGATTTCCCAATATGATCTTGTGTGTATATGTATATGTATGTATATATATGTATGTGTATATATATACACACATGTATATGTGTGTGTATATGTATGTGTATATACACATACATATGCATATATATAAAATACATATTATATATAACTATATAACATATATATAATATATTTTTTTAATCTGGAAAGGGACTTACAGATTTAGCAAATGAGGAAACTGAAGGCCAGAGTCTGTGACTTGCCAATGTAACAGGGCTAAGATTCAGACCTAGTCCTCTGGTTCCAAATCCACTGTTCTTTCCACAGTATCAATTTGTCTCCTTCTTACCAATACCTTCTTACGGCCTTAGCCCTAGATTACTAACAGGGCAAGAAGTCTCTCTGTCTTCAATCAGGACATTAGCTTTGGTATGCAGGCATCTTTCTAATGTCTCCAAGGGGGTGGATTAGAATAAGGTTTTCATAAACGATTATATGGGCCAGGGTACCAGATTTAGATTTGAAATATACATCTACAATTGACCCTACATATCACCTAGTTCTAAGTCCTAATTTAACAGATGAATGAAGTAAGTCTCAGAGAGGTTAAGTGACCTGCCCCCAAGTTATACAGGGGGTAAGTATCTGAGATGTGATTTAAACCCAGATCTTGACTCCAGCTCCAGTGTTCTTTTTTCTCTTTGCCTTGGTAACTTTAGTGTAAGGAAAGAAAAGGATCCCCAGCACCCTTAAGAGTATGACAGACTCCACCATTAATTCATTTGAAGCAACTCTGACTTCCAGCCTTCTAAACAGAAAATAAGCAGATCTTGAAAGAACTGATGGCACAAAGTTAGCCAAAACAGTGTTGGTTGTAAAGGAAGGATACTAAATCAAAACAGACAAACTTTAAGCTTCCATCTATGACACTGTCTTTCTTATTTTATTATGACCTGAATGTGTGTGTGTATTATAAAAAGATTAAAGGATTCCAGGAAAGAGGAGCTGGGTTCAAACTCCTATCTTAAATCCAGGTCAAGTCTCTGGGCCCCATTTCCAAATGGCCTCTGGAGATCTTCTCAAGTCAACAATCATCTATTAAGCACCTACTATGTGCCAGGCACCATGCCAGCATTGGGGACCTAAAGAAAGGCAAAAACAGTCCCAATCTCAGTCAAATGGGGGAGATAACATGCAAACTACCATATGCAAAAAAAGATATAGGAAGGATAAACTTCAGGTAATCCCAGAAGGGAGCTCAGGAAAGGTTTCTTGTAGAAAGTGAGATTTTAACTGAGCCTTGAAGAAGCCAGGGAAGAAGCCAGGAGGCTGACAAGAGGAGGAAGAGAAGTCCAGGCATAGGGGGAAACAGCCAATGAAAATGCCTGGAACTTGGAGATAGAGTGCCTTATGTGAGGAACAGCAAAGAGGTGAGTATCACTGGATGACAGAGCACATGGAGGGCTGTAATATAACGACAATAGCTAACATTTATATAGCACTTATTCGTTGTCAAGCACTGTGCTTTATGTCTAGAAAGGTAGGGAGGGTTTTAAGAGCAAAACAAAGTATTCTCTGGCTCTAAAGCTATGACTCTATGGCTAAGAACCAAAGGATAGAAAGGTGAAGCAAAGGATCCTTCTCTGTCGAACTCCATCTCCCTACCCATGTCCAAACAAAGACTGAGGCTTCAGCAGCATAAGTCATGGCCTATGTTTTGACTTGGCATTTTCTAGCAGGGAATCTGTTAGTTTCAATGGAATTTTACATATTGAATTGATCTAGTACTGTTTGTATTTCTGTCTTAGGAAAAAGGTCCACTTAATAGAAGAAATACATTGAAATAGAAGATAGCACTCATACTTTACATACCTTTTTAGGATACTAGATATTAGGTGAACCATAACCAAAAATGTTACCAAGACATGTCACTAATTTTTAAAGTTAAAGATTGCCAAGATTAACCAATCTGTTTTATACATAGGAACAAGGGTTCAAAGTGTATATAAAAGCTCTGTATTTTCAATTTATATTGGTCCTTTAAAGAATCTGCAATCTCAGCAACAGAATCAACAACCCAAACAAAGATGACTCCTTATCTGAAATGTCTGGTAAATATGCAATGTAATTGGGGTCATAATTTGTAAGCACAATGCACTATAAATTTTAATTAGTTAATTAGAAATGCTAGAATAGCCCCACACAGAGACCCTTACCAAGATGTGGGGGTTTCACAAATGAGTGTTTCAATTTGCCAATACTTTTACTGATAAGAGCTACCTGAGCTTGTTGAATGTGGGAATGAAATTCCTGCAACTTTTTCCCATTAGGGTTTTGGCTTTTTTTAATTTTAATCCAACAAGGTATGAAAAAACTTCATTTCTCCCTATTTCAAACTGCAAGTTGCTGTATTACTGCTTTGTCTCCAAACTATTTTTTGGACACTTCTAAAAATTGTTCTATCACCTTGTTCAAGATTTCTTATCAACACTATACAGATCATTTTTTAAAAATAAAGTAATATGTAAAAAGGATATTCCAAGCCCTCTTCTGTTCATCATTCAGACCAGTTAAGAGTTGTATGACCTGACTCCTGTTGAAACAGCCCCTCTGCGCTTTCTACCATCATCTCTTGACACTGGTCTAATCATAGCCCAAGTACTCTACTTTAGAGTGCTCTACATAATTTGATTTAAACTGAACTTTCATTTGTGCTTACCTTTGATTTATTGGGAAATTAAAATCATTTCCTTCAGGGACTTTGACTTCCCACTCCCAAATCACTCAGAGCACTTGCATCTAGTCTTTAAAATAATATAAAAACCTGCACCAGACCATAGTTTTGGTTTGGGGAAATGGCTGAAGAATGTTAGAAAAGTTTTTCATTCATGGATTCTACATTTCAGTCAAACTGGCCTACCAGCTGGTCCCCCAACACAACATTCCATCTCCTATATCCATTGCTTTGCAAGTGCTGTCCCATGTATATGCCACATGCAGACTTTATGCCCCTCACTTCTAACCCCTTAGAAGCTTTAGTCAATCTTCCATACTCAATTCAGATGCCATCTCCTACATAAAGCACATCCAAATATTCCCACTTTTAATTAACTATACTCTCCTTTATCAAATTAGTTTGCATTAACTTATCTATACACAGAGAAACAAGGTCGTTTTGTGCTTACCAAAAACCAGAAACAATATTAAGGGTTTTGTTGCTGGTAGACATACATAATACAGGTAGGAATGTGAGGCAAGAAGGTTATGATAATGACCTTGCTTTCTGAGTTTAGCTTTGGTTCTTGTTAAACTTCATTTGTATGCCTATCATAGAGGCTCCTGGAAGAAAAATAAGACTTTGTATCCTCGAATTCCACATAGTTCCTCCTGGTATTACTTTTTGGTGGGGGCCCCAAAATGGCTTTTAGAGTCACAATATTCTTGTAAAGTATTAAATAGGAGTTTCATGGAATTTCTAACCCTAAATAAGATAGATGTCTAAAACTCAAGACTTTAAATCAGCACTAGAGACATTCAAAAGATTAAATTTAATATTAGCTTAGGGTATTCTGGCTGGCCTTTGTAAACTATCCTTAGACATGTGTGTTGTCTATGGATTAAAGATTAAAGATGCTAATGCCTGCCCTTCAAAAAGAGGCCTTCTAGTCACTGACCCTTAACAGATGTAAATAGAAGGTCTAGAGATGGCCCTGAAGAAATGGAGTCTAGAAGATAGTAGGAGAGAAAAGATTTGTGAGAGTAAGTATATGTATTGTGCCTTTTCTAGAGAATTTCAGCTTCTTGAAGCCAGGGATTGTTCCATTTTTATCTCTACCTCTCCTGCATCTACCACAGTGCTGTACACACTGCTGTGTGTGCAATAAATTTCAGCTGAATTGAAAGAGACAAATCACATTTTTATTGCACATTAAGGCTTATCAAACACTTTTATATTACTCTACCACCACAAGGTGATTACATAAATATCAGATTTCCATTTTCCACATTGAAAAACCTGAGGCTCAAAGAGGTTTAATCACTTGCCTGGAATCATATGGCTAGGGTTAGAGCCAGGATTCAAACCCAGGGCTCTTGATTCCACATCTAGTCAAGACTATGAGGAAAAGGAAGCTGGGATCAGTTAGGCCAAGCAGAACAAATCTAGTTCCTCTTCCACATGACAGCCTTTCAAATATTTAGAAGGAAACTATCATATCCCTTTACTATGTTCTCTTCACCAAGCTAAACATCCTCCATTTCTTCAAATGATCCTAATACAGCATGAATTCAAGGCCCTTAACATGCTGATTCTTCTTCTCTCGAAGCAGGTCAGGTTATCAATAGCATTCCTAAAACATTGTGTCCACTGCTGAACACAATACTTCATGTACAGTCTGATGAGTACAGAGTAGAAATGTAGGAGTAGTTCCTTATTCCTGCCTCTCTCAGTACAGTTTAACATCGTGGCTACCATATCACAGAGTTGACACATAACAAGCTTGTTGTCCAATGAAAAATCTGGAGAGTCAGGTAGCATCTTCTTTCTGACACAGCAATCCTGTTCTTTTTACCATGATGAATGGTATAGTACAGCGACAGGTAGAAGTGAGGGGTGGAGAAGAGAGGAAAGACCAGGAGTCATTGTTGTAAAACAATATCCCCTAAGAAGCAAATGCAATCTGACTGCTGCTGGGAAGAAACCTAATTGGTTGGTAAAACAGCCCATGTTCAGATATTAAGAATATGGAGCTTTTCCTTCACCATACCTCTTCTGGGTCCCCCAAAATCATAGTGATCAAAGAACTTGTGCACCCATGATATACAAGAGCTTTAACATCTACTGGCCCTCCAAAACTTTGATGTCCTGAAAAATCTAATTATTATTGGTAACTTTAAAAGATCACAGTAATTTATTTTTGTCAAATGTGACTAAAGATTAATGGATACAATCAGGAATAATTTGGTGAAAACATATCAAAGACAGAGAAAGCAAAATTTGTTGTTAAGTGAAGCATCAAACATAATAAAAGAGCAAATTCCATGAATGAACAGCAACAATGAACAAGTCATTAACCAAATGCCTATGATTATTTCACACTTCAGAACGTTACTGATATGATCAGAAAATGCAGTAAAAGGATAAATATAGATTACCTTCAGCAATTCTTTGTACATTTTAATTACAAATTCTACTTTCCCCTGGAGGCCTACCTACCAATATTATGGAAACAAGCATGAAAACTGTGCTTGTAGAGCTAAATGGGTTTACCAACTACTTTAAATAAACCATAAAAACCAATATGCAAATATAACTTAGCTAATCTGGTGGGTTTTCTAAAACCATAACCAATGTGCCTTAAGCTATTAAAATGCATATCTTTTCCTTAGAAATCACTAAGTACAAGCACGACTTTTAAAACCCGCACACAGAATTATTCACCACATGACCAATGTAGCATATAGAGTGATAATACTTTCAAGGTAACGGAACAAAAATCCCTCAACTCTCCCAACATTATGTTCATTAAAAATAACTTAAGAGAAATCTCTATAATTTATTCACTCCTTGAAAAACAGTTCTGCACAGATTTTAGGGTTTGTTGTGCCATTTATTTAACAAATTACTCCAATGGCTCATCAATACAAGTGTTTATATTCCATGTCAGCATTTACTCCATTGCGAATCAAAACCCATCCTTATTTCCTACCTATCCTTTATGATTCTTATTTATGTCCTACCAAAAATTCACCATAGAAAGTTGACTCAACATGCTGAGGGCCATCCTCATATTTATTTATATAGCATTTTATAGCTTGTAAAGTATTTTAAAAATATTATTTCAGCCCTGGGAGGTAGATACTATTACCGCCATTGTACAGATAAGGAAACTGAGGTAAGCAGAGGTTAAATTACTTGCCCAGGAGTCACACAGTAAGTATCAGAGTCCAGATTTGAACTTCAACCTTCCTGACTTCAAGCCCGGTACTCTATCCACTGCGCCACCTAGCTGTGTTTTCTTCACAATGAACGGATTCCAGTAGAGCACGCAGTGGCTTAATAAATTATGTTTAATAAATTAATACATTTAATTTATTAATTTGATAAATTATTATATAAGTTTAGTAAATTATCACATGAAGAATCAAGTTTTGGATTTAAGGGACTTGATTTACGTGCTGAGGACTGCATAATGTTAACAGCTTTGCTTCTCATCAATGTCTTTCTGACTAATCAGTTGAATTCTACAAATAAGGAAGTAAATAAAGCCGAAGTCATTCACCCAAGGCTCTTTTCACTTAAATTAACTGTGTGACCTTGCACAAATCACTTAGCCTAGGCAACTCTCAGTTTTCTCAAATGTAAAATGTAAAACTTAAACTAGACAACTTTGGGGAGCTTTAAAACTCCAAAACTTATTATGCTATGATGTCTGACTCTAATAAAGTCCTACTTCAGTGTCTCAATATGGTATGACTATGACCTTGCTTTCCTGAAAGCTCTATCAGTAGAGTGAAAATTCTGGTAGGTACTACTAAGCTGGAAAAGCTTCTCAACAACTCCACTGACTCTGGGGTTGTCACCCCAAAACACAACCTACTTAAGTTTGGAGAGAGTCATCACCAGAAGGTTAGTAACCAGGTGTGTTGAGGAGGACTAGGGGTGGGGGTGGGTATAGAGTGGTCTGTGGTATTCCAGCAATTCATAAAAGGCATAGAACGGATACAATTTACATATCAGGGAAGAGTGTATCCATACTAGTGAAATCACAGATCTTGTGATACTAAAGGAGGAAAAAGGATGTAACGGAGAAGAACTACAGAGCAACCAAGCAATAGCTCACCTTCCACAAAATCCTACTCTGATACTTCTTAATGGCACAGAAGTAAATTCTAGGATATTCAATGTTAAGTCAGTCTACAAGAATCCATTAAGTGCTATGTTCCAGGCACTATGTTAAGGCTTAGGGATATAAAGAAAGATAAATATACGGAGCTTGTCCTCCAAAAGTCTCCACATTCTAATGGGGGAGACAACATGCATGTCACCATGTACACAAAAATTACGTACAGTGTTAATGGAAGGTAATCTTAGAAGGAAAGTGTGTGAGGTGGGAGAAGGGGTAGGAGGGAGGGAGAAAGGCCTCTTGCAGAAGATAGTATTTGAGTTAAGACTTGAGGATAGACAGGCAATCAAGTCAAAAAAGCACGATGTGCGAGAGATTGTGCTAAGAACTGGAGGTAGGGGAGAGGAAGGAGAGTATTCCACATATTGTTGTTATTGTTCAGTCATTTCAGTCATATCTGATTCTTTGTGACCCCATTTGGAGTTTTTTTGGCAAAGACACCAGAGTGGTTTGGCATTTCCTTCTCCAGCTCATTTCACAAATGAGGAAACTGAGGCAAACAGGATTAAGTGTGTAAGTGCTAAAGCCCAGATTTGAACTCAGGAAGATGAATCCTCCTTGATTCCAGGCCTGTTACTCCATCCACTGCCCCCACCTAGTTGCACAACCGCCTGCATTAGGGACAGCCAACGAGAAGGCGCAAAGGCAGGAAATGGAGCACTGCTCAAAGGTTGCCTCTTTATCCCTATACTGCAGACGAAAAAAAATTGAGACTTGCCAAGATCTGACACAATTAAATAAATATTGGGGGGGGGGGCCTAAACCCAAACATGAAGACAACATCCTAAGCACTGTCTCCCTAAAAGAACAAGGAACTTGAGATATCTATTGCTTTCCAACTTTGTTAGAAGATCTCTCTTTACCCATTGAATAAGACAGACTTGATTCCAGCTACCTCTCACATTAGCACTCTTCACTATGATCTTAGATGAATCTTTGACCTCATCAGTGTGGGTAATCCTCCTCAGGATAGGTACTCCTTCCACAGTACAGAATACAACTTCCCCAAGCTGTCTCATTATGGTAGTTCATTACCAGGTCTTTCCACAAGTACACCATAGAGAATCTATTCAGCATACTAGAGAACTGTAACTATACGTCGTCATTCATTCTTATTAAATGACTGGCACATACTCTTTTCTGGCCTTAACTGTCACTAATGTCTTTCCTACCATTTCTGATACACTACTCATCATTGGTATATGCTGCAGCCTTTTAGTGCCTACCACAACGTCTTTCTATCATCTTGTGGGTTACTTTACAATTTTGGTTCTTCTGAGATTGTGATGTTCAATAATTCACAGCCATATAGTGTCCCTAAGACAAACTGTTTAGAGAAAACAAATCATTTCTGAAATGTGGTTTATTCTATTCTTCCAGGAACGACTAAGTGGTGCAGTTTATAAAGCATTGGACCTGGAGTCAAGAAGACTTGAATTCAAATGTGGCCCCAGACACTTAAATGACTGTGTGACCCTGGGCAATTGACTTCATCTGTTTGCCTCAGTTGCAGCAGGATGTAAAACGGGGATAATCATATCTACATCCTCTCCCTCACTCCCAACCCCTCCCCCACGGTTGTTGTGAAGATTAAATGAGATAATAATTGTAAAGTGTTTAGCACAGTGCCTGGAACATAGCAACCACTATATAAATGTTAGCTATTATCATCGCTATTACTATTCTAAATGATAGTAATCCCAGCTCATTACCCATTCAACGTCTATCCAAAATGTTCTTTTGTTCTTTAGACATTTTCAGTTGTGTCCAACTCCCTGTGACCCCTTTTGGGGTTTTCTTCTCCAGCTCATTTTATAGATGAGGAAACTGAGGCAAACAGTGTTAAGTGACTTGCCCAGGGCCATACAGTCATTAAATGTCTGAGCCATGATTTTACAGCACAATAAGTACTTTTAACATATGTAAATTACGGTTTGTGAAGAAACCAAAGAGATACTCAGGTTATCCGCACCTACGCCAGGCCTTACCTCTAGTAACAGCATCTAATGCACAGCCAGCTCCTGTTGCTCCTCCGCCTATAACAAGAATATCAAACTCAGTAGTACTCTGGAGACTTGTAAGCTGAGCTTCTCTTGAAGGAAGTTCCCTAAGTTGAGGATCCAAAAAGTAATCCGCGGCTTCAACAGAGGCTAAGTTGAGCTGAAACAGAAACAGACCATTCTCATTTGGATACATGGAGCATCATTTTAGGTAACGTGCTAATAAAGCACATAGAAGGGCATATACAAAATACAGAAAAATGCTACTAGAGTCCAGCTTGGTATAGGAGGAGAGCACGTGGACTCCATATGACCACTTCCCACTGTTTCCTTAATGTGGCCCGGACTCTCTGACCATCTCTACCCCACCAGAAACTTGGACTCTCTCCCTGAAACAACACTGGATTCTGATAGGTGACCTATTGCCTTATCTGGCCTGGAACCAGACACCTCTCCCTGGCCACCAACTCCAAACTATGCCCCAATACTATAACCCGCCACCCTCTCCCTTTCCAGTATACCTGTATGTGTTGTCTCCCCCACCCTAACAGAATGGAAGCTCTATGAGAACAGAGAATGTCTTGTTTGCTTGTATTTGTACCCTCAGCACTTAGTAATGTACCTGACATGTGGTAAGCACTTAATAAATACTAACTCTGACAGTTACTAATTATGCTTCCCTTCTAGTTACAGGACAACAAGCTAGTAGTTTTGCCTTTATGAAACTCAATTTTCCTGCCTCTGATACTTACTAATTATGCTCCCCTGACTAGTTACATGATGACAAGCAAGTTTTATCTTTATGAGTCTCAGTTTTCCTATCTATAAAATGGGGGTGATAATACTTGCATTATGTATTTCACGGGACTGTGATGTGGAAAATGTGTTTCAACCATAAATCACTATTTTAAAGGAAGATATTATTAATATTAAGTTATATTCATTGGTCCCTGTTTATATTAAAGCAGAATAAGTATCCCTATTTTAAAGGAAGTTTTTAAAAATTCTAAATATCAGGGGAGCATGAAATAGCTTATCTGTCAGATTTATGGATATGGAAAGAATTCAGGAGCAAATAAGATATAGAGAGTATTACAAAATGTAAAATGGATAATTTTGATTATATCAAATTAAAAAGGGTTTGCACAAACAAAATCAATGCAACCAAAATTAGAAGGAAAGCAGAAAACGAGAGGGAAAATTTTACAACCAGTATCTCTGATAAAGGCCTCATTTCTCAAATATACAGAGAACTAAGTCAAATTTATAAGAATACAAATCATTCCCCAATTGATAAATGGTCAAAGGATATTAAGAGGTAGTTTCTAGACAAAGAAATCACAGCTCTCTAGACTCACATGAAAAAAAATGCCTCTAAATTGCTATTGATTAGAGAAATGCAAATTAAAATAACTGAGGCACCACCACATACCTACCAGATTGCCTAATATGACAGAAAAGGAAAATTATAAATGTTGGATGGGATGTGGGAGAACCAGGATACTAATATACTGTTGGTGAAGTTGTGAACTGATCCAACCATTCTGGAGAATAATTTGGAATTATACCCAAAGGGCTATAAAAGTATGCATACCCTTTGACCCAGCAATACCATTACTAGGTCTATATCCTAAAGAGATTTTTTTTTAAATGGGGAAGGGGAAGGAGGGGAAGGACCTATTTACATAAAAATATTTATAGCAAGCAGCTCTTTTTATGGTGGCTAAGAACTGGAATTTGAGGGAACGCCCTTCAATTGGGAAATGGTTGAACAAGTTATGGTATATTATTGTAATGGAATAGTATTGTGCTATAAAAATGTGAAGCAGGATGATTTCAGAAAAACCTGGAAAGACTTGCATGAACTGATGCAGAGTGAAGTAAGTAAAACCAGAAAACATTATAACAGTAACAGCAATATTGTACAATGAACAACTATGAATGGTTTAGCCATTCTCAGCAATACAATAATCCAAGACAATAATCCAAAGGACTCACGATGAAAAATGCTATCTACCTCCAGAGAAAGAACTGATGGTGTTTGAATACTGATTGCCAAGGCATTCTTTCTTTCTTTTGTTCAAGTTTACTTCTACAAAATGATTAATATGGAAATATGTTTTATGAGACTGCACATGTATAACCTATATCAGATTGCTTGCCATCTCAGAGAGGAGGTAAGGGAGGGAGAAAGGGAAGAATTTGGAACTCAAAACTTTAAAAAAAAAAATGAATGTAAAAATTTGTTTTTACACATAATTTAGGGAGGAAATAAAATATGATTTTTAAAAATCTAAATATTCAGTCTATGTTTACACAGTGCCAAAACCACCAACTTCAAAGGAAAATGCTAACTATTAGTTTTGTTTGTTTGTCAGACCATAACAAGTAATTCAGGAACCTGTGGTTCAGGCAAATACCACAAAACACGCCAGGGCAAGTATCAGGAAAGGCACCCTCAAATCAACTTATTAAGATGAATCTAATTCAGCAGAGGAGTATCATATGGAGATACTTTGGACATTAGGACTTAAGGGGAAGTAAAGAAAAAGACACTGGGACATCATGAGGTTACTTCTGGGAACATCACTACCAAGATAACAAGCAACATAAATGAGGCTGAGAAGGAGTTCCATTGAGGTTCAGTTGTTGGTGGGTAGGGGAGGAAGAACAGAGATGCATACTATCTGGTACCTTCATGCTTTAAATGATTATCCCTATTAACTAGGTTCTAAGCTTGTTTCTTCTAAAGAAAGAGTACAAGTGCTATCAGTATCTTCTACATGTTGGCACTATGGGATAAAGTCCTGTTTGCTCTGTGCTAATTAAAACTCTGTCTACATAATAGCAGATAACTGGTTTCACCAACATATTCAGTTAATCATCTGGCTGTTCTGATATCATTGCTTCCAAAGTAACTGTCTTAGTACCTTTGAAAAGCATAGTGGTACAGTATTAAAGACCACTGGATTTGAAGTCAGAGGAATTAAGTTCAAATACAGTCTCTGTCACTACCTTTGTGACCTTGGGCAAAGCATTTAATTTCTTTGAACCATTTGGTTTCCTCATCTATAAAATGACAAAGTTAAACTGGAAAGCTCTTACGGTCTCCTCCATCTCAACATCTATGACCCTGTGGATCCAATGAACCTCAAGCAATTGATTTTCTTGTCAATAATCTAAAATAAGGAAAATATGAATCTAACCTAAAGCTATTTTTGGGTATCTGGCCACAATTCAAACAGATGAACATCAATTAGGTTGTGTCCAAAAAAGGAGAGTGTTAGAGACACTAGGTGTGCTTTACACAATTTCTTAAAAATCATTATTTATATTCTCCCTCTTTTTTATTTGGGAGGAGGGGACAACTGAAAATGCTCCAGATATTTTAATATCTCCAACTTTACTCATCTCTAACTAGAAAGTACTCAAAACACATGTGTTTCTCATAAGTAATGGAAAGAAGCTTTGCTTTACAAAGTTATTATTTATGGTAAAAAACTGAACTCTACTACTTTTTTTTAAAATTCAAAAGACATGAAATTATAGCTTTCATTTAATTTATAGAATTAAAGAAATTTAGTATAACAATATGATTAATTCTAATTTTTCTTCTAAAACTAAAAGCAAAGGTTCTTAACCTAGGGACCCATGAATTCATTTAATATTTTGACAAAATTACAAAGCAAATCAATTATACTAAAATTAAACTACGTATTTTGTCTTATGAATTTGAAAGCATTTTGAGTCGGAGGGTCCACAAGCTTGATCAGACTACCAAAGGTATTCCATGACACAAAAAGGGTTAAGGCTCACTGTTTCATAGGAAGGTGAAAAATTGAGTCTAAAATTATAAACACACTCTAATTTCTACAAAAAAAACCCTACTTTCTTTTTATTTCTTTATTTTTAAAATAATACATTTTATTGATGCTCTTTGTTTTTATAACAGTCATTTCCAGATATGCTCCACCCCATCATACTCAAGGAGTACTCCTTTGTAACAAAGGCAAAATGGTTAAGTAAGACAGAAGTGACCATATTGGACAGTATAGGCAATATTCTACATAGTCCCTCATCTTTCTACTGAAAGGAGTACATTTCTAAAAGAACCATTTTCTTTAGCACAACTTCTTGTTGTAAAAAGATGATCATCCTGACCATGGGCAGCTCCAGAATTTACCACTATTGATATATACTCTATTCCTCACCGCCCCCCCCAAAAAAACCCACAATGCTTAGCTCATATTATGCTAAGTAGAACTGCTAAATGGAAGTATTAAGCATCTAGTTATTAAGTGTACTCAAAATTTCTCCTGGTTCCTCAAAATTACCCTAAGCACAATTTATAAATGGCTTTTATATCTTCATTATTGCTTTAAGGGCCACAACACAAGATTCTGAAGAACCACATAGATCCTTAAGCCATCGATCAGTAAGCCATACCTAACACATAATGCCTTTGGTCTCACTTCAGAATAATGGAGAAAGGAATAAAACACACTCTGCTCATCAACAAAGATGAGGTGATTTTTAAATTAAATTTTAAGTTCCTAATTACTCTTTAAAGCTCTTCCATGGAAGTACAGTTTGAACAACATCAGTTAAATGTAATTTCTGAGATGAATGCTTATTCATGAGATAAAACAAAATTTGCTAATTGTCCATAAAAATCTAACTCAAAAGTGCTTTTTATTAATCACTTTAAGTTGCAGCAAAGTATGGCCATTAGCCAGTCAATTATTTGAGATGTCAGATCAAAAAGACCCTCATTCCTGTATCTGTCTTGATACCTTTCCATTGATAAAGATTCTCGTCTGTCACTGTCTAAATAATGAATTTTCCAGGTTATTATTTTCAAATACAATTGTTTTCAAATTGTTGCTTTCCTTGCCCTTAACATATTTTGTGTGTCTAAGAACTATACCAAGATTTGGGCGATCAGTATGCATGGATATCACAAGCCTAATTTTCCAAGTCCACTAAGATATTAAATTCCATTACCAGAAACACTTTAGCTAGAATTCTAGCATCTAGTCAAAGGCAATGATATTAATGGATATATATATATATGCATATATATATATGCATATATATATATTGACTCACCAAAAAGCAAAGATATATATATATATACTATTTGCTTTTTGGTGAGGCAATTGGGGTTAAGTGCCTTGCCCAGGGCCACACAGCTAGTAAGTGCCAAGTGTCTGAGACCAGATTTGAACTCAGGTTCCCCTGACTCCAAGGCCAGAGCTCTATCCACTGTGCCACCTAGCTGCCCCAATAGGATATAGAGGATATTTTGGGTTTTTTTGTTTTTTGTTTTTGTTTTTTTGTTTTTTTGTTTTTGTTTTTTTTAGTGAGGCAATTGGGGTTAAGTGACTTGCCCATGGTAACACAACTAGTAAGTGTCAAGTGTCTGAGGCCAGATTTGAACTCAGGTTCTCCTGATTCCAAGGCTAGAGCTCTATCCACTGTGCCACCTAGCTGCCCTATTAATGGATATATAATGGTGAAAAGCCTACCATGTTATCCAGTTTATTCCCACAAGGTATAAAGTTACTTTTTGGTTGATGTTTGGCTGCTTTACCAATTCTGCTTTTCTTAGTCATAGCTCTATTGATAATGATTGGATTTGGGTCTTATATCTGCTCTTTGCCTCAAGAACTATATGGCAGTTTTCTAAAAACTAGGCTATCCCATCTGTGATTTAATGACTTACATACTAATATGTCCTAGTAACTTAAAGCCAAATAACCTTGATTTTACATGAAACAGTATGCCAAACACTACTTAGACCAAGACTATACTAGAGAACTCCAAGTTCATGAATTAGATGTATTTCTCTATTATAGCAACCAGTACATAAGTTTAGTGTCAAGAAGTGATACTTCCCTTACTTAAGTCTGTAGTTGTGAAAAATTGCAACATGGTCAAGTCCAGTGACAAGATCCTTAAGAGGTCACACAATCAGGATGTTCTATATTTTTTTAATCAGATACTTAAAGATGTCTGTGAACTCACTGATATGAGGCAGACTGTGACCCTGCCCATCCTGTTCCATTCTTGTCTATGTCTTCCCATAATTTTGCAGCAAGCTATCCACCCAAAGTACTAAAGCCTTTCTTCACTATTTCTTTACATCACAAAGATACCAGTGGAATACATTGGGCATCCAACTATTATTCCTTTTTCTTGCCACATGACCAGCCTATTTTTTCCATTCATAGTAAGTGTGATGAAATATTTTACTCTGTTTTTTTTTTATTTTTAATTTTTCTTTTTCAAATAAAGACCTGCCTTCTCTCTCTCTCTCTCCCAGGCTCCTCTCCTTTTCTCTCTCCCTCTCTACTGAGACAGAAAGAAAAACAAAACTCCCATTACAAACATGTAGAATCAAACAAAACAAATTTCCATATTGCCCTGTCCCCCACCCCACTCCCCCAAAAAAGGTCTCAATCTGCACTCTAGTCCATCACTTTTCTATTAAGAGGTGGGTAGCCTGTTTCATGATGAGTCCTCTAGAATCATGGTTGGTCACTGTGTTGATCGGAATTCCTAAGTCTTTCAAAGTTGACTATCTTTACAATATTGTTATTATTGTCTAAATTGTTCTCCTAGTTTTGCTCCCTTCATGATGTATCAGTTCATAAAAGTCATCTCAGGTTTTTCTGAAAACATCCCTTCATAATTTCTTCCAGCTAAATAGTATTCCATTATGTTCATACACCATAACTTGTTCAGCTATTTCCCACTTGATGAGCAGGCAACCACCTCAGTTTCCAATTTGTTGCCATGAAAAAAAAAGAGCTCCTACAATTTTGAGGGGAGGGCACATATGCATCATTTTCTTTCTTTAATTTCTTTGGGATATAGGCCTAGTAATGTTATCTCTGAGTAAAATGTTATGCATATTTTAATAGTTTGGGGGGTATAGTTCCAAACCATTTTCCAAAATGGCCAGGTAAGTTCACAGCTACCCCAATCACATCCCCTAAGGCATTTGTCATTTTTCTTTTTTGTCAACTTTGCCAATCTGATGGGTGTGAGGTAGAACCCCAAAGTTGTTTTAACTTGCATTTCTTTAAATGTTATTGACTTATAATATTTTATATGACTCAATAGCCTATATTTCATCCTCTGAAAACTGTTTATTTATATCCTTTCATCATGTATCAATTGGAGAATCACTCTTATAAATGTGAATCGTTACACTATGTATCTTTAAAGTGAGTCCTATGTCAGAGAAACAACTGCAAAGATTTTTTCCCCTTCACATGCTTCTCTTCTAATTTTAGCTGCATTTGTTTGTGCAAAACCTTTTTAATGTACTATAATTCACCCATTATACTTTCTGCGACTCTCTCTGACTCTTGTTTTGGTTGTGAACTCTTCCTCTATCCATACATCTGACTGGTAATTTCTTCCCTGCTCCTCTAACTCGTTTATGATATCACCCTTTATGTCTAAGTCATGTATCCTGTTGAAGCTTATCTTTGTATATGGTATGAGATACTATTCTATACTTAGTTTCTGATTCTTCATCATTATTTCTTATTTGTTACATGTTGCACCCTGCTCATACCCAATACATATTTCTTTTCCTGCCCTCTAAATGATACTTGGTTTTAATTCTTCCAAATTCCATGGCTCATAGTCAAAAAAGAGTAAAATTATTAAAAAGATGAGGTTTGTTTCACGGAGATCCATTTGTAGTGCTTGTCCTAATCAATAAGCAAGATCTATGGATTTTCCATCTAATTTCACATCATATTCTAGACAACACATATCTTTCATCCACTTAATTTTTCCTGGTAAAACACTGGGACAAAATATTTGAAGTCATTTTGGATCTCATTCAGGAGGCTCTGAAATGTTCTGAGACCTAGTGCAACCAATACGATGTTATCAGCAAACTGAAGGACTTCACTATCTATAGGAAATCCTTCTAGAACTTGGCCTTTGTGCTGGATCTTCTTCATGACAGTGTCAAATGCATTTAACAAATAAATGTTTCCCTGTTCTATGTCTCACTTGATATTAAATGATCATAGAGTCAAATTATGCTTGACTTTGCAAACTTTCACAAAGTTTCACAAAACTTTGCATAATTCTGCCATTTGTATAGGAAATACCTTTTGAAAGACATCCTTTAAAGTGCAGTTTTTCCCTACCAAATCAAAGATTTTTATAGTCAACAAAAAAAAGATAATAGCCAGCATTTAAATAGCACTTTAAAATTTGCAAAGCACTTTACAAATATTATCTCATTTTGATCCTTACAATTACCCTAGGAGGTAAGGTGTAATTGTTATCTCCATTTTACAGAGGACAGAGGTTAAGTGGTTTGTTCAGAATCAAATAACTAATAAGAATCTGAGACCAGATTTGAACACAGGTCTTCTTGACTCATGGCCCAACACATTATCACTCTACCATCTAACTGCCTAGGAATTTTTCAACTGTTGATGAGAAAGATATGATCTATTATGGAATATCACTGCTCCCTCCTAATGCCTTTATCATGGATAACTTTGATTATGTACAGATTACTTTCATAAAAATGTTATACAGCTTCTAAAGTAATACATAGGTAGTTTTTTATATACTCTCATTCATCTTTTTTTTTTCAGGATTAAGAGATCTGTCTATGCCTTTGGTATATTTTTCTCTGATACCTTGTGATCCTTCAATACCCTCACAATCATATTGCCTCTTTTGAATGCTCTCATGAATCTGTTCTAGGCACACTTGTCCTAATTTAGTTGCTTCTTCCATCTTTATGACATTTCTACCTCCTTTAAAAATACATCCAGAACTGTTATGTTAGATTCTAAGTGTGATATCTCCACTTTCCTTGATAATGAAATGAGTTTATAAAGAAAATGACTGCAAATCATTTCCATCTATTGTCTATATGGCATGTTCCTTCCAACTTCATCTTTCAATACCCACAGAATAAATACTGAGTGGGGTGTCTCATAAAGCCTCAACTGGCTTTACCCTCCAGTGCTTCTCTGTTTTATGAGGCAATGTTTTTTATAATCTTCCACCATGTTTCTCAGTAAAATTCTGTACATGAATTATATTCTAAACCAGTAGTACCCTTGGCTGCTATTTCTCTCCACTTATCAAGTAAGTCAAGTGTTGGCTAAATAAAGGTGTTTTTCAGGGTTGGTTTTTTTTTTTTGTTCATTTTCCTCATAACAGCAATTGATTTACATTGAACTTCTTATGAAAGTATTGAAACCAGAGTTTTTGTCTTTTCTTCCACATTCCACTTCTAATCATAAGAACTTGCTTAAATAGGTTCAATTAGGAGTTGTTTTAATTAAGTACTTTAGCTTTTTCTCATTATCTTTTCTTTTACATTGGCATTAATTTTAATCTTTCTTCTATCAGATTGTTTTCTGACAATTCACAGGCAGCTGATTCAAGAATGACTCCCCCATCTGTAACAACTCATTTCTCACCCATTAAAATATAATCAATTGCATTTTTGTGATGTTATTTGATGCTTTCCTCATTAAATGCCTTTGGATTCTTCTCTCAAAGAAAGTATTTTGGATGCATAGGCAGAAAGCTTATTAATTTTTTTTACTTCTTTCATTTCTTATTATCAGTCCATAGTTTCTAACATTTTTCACAGTCCTCATCTATTCCAACCTTTGCATCTTAAAGTCCCTAAGCATCATTATATATGTTTGTTTACTTTGGAGGATCTTCATGATTTCTTTATAGAATTTCCTAACCACTTCCTTTTCTGCAAGAGATGTTGGTTCATAAGCTACAATTATTTTCATGGTGGTGTTTTTCAAAATACTGATCATGAGCACTGAAGTACAAGATTACCAAATATCCCATGATATTTGGGATGTCCAACAAGCTCTTTATCTAACCTTTCTAAGACCATCCTTTCATTCCACTACAATTTCCTTCAATCTTCTTGTTCCATTTGTAGTGAGAATGTTGAGATTGTTATGACTTAGTTTCTCCAGTAGGAAGTTCACTCAGTCATTAGACAAGCATGTCACATTTAGAGTACTAATTTCTAAGTTCAAGATTATAGACAGTATAAAAACTCTGTCTTAGTGAACTTTGCCCCCTTTTCTGCCACTATCACTGTAGATGAGAAAGGAGATCACAAAAAACTAAGGAGCAATTTATATTTTTCTTTGTTTCATGAGTTGCCATGGCCTAAGAATTCATCAACAAATGACATGCAGACTGGTAGGGAGCCTCTGCCAACAGCTAAGTTGGCCCTTGAAAAACAGACTCTGCAGTCAAGTCTCTCCTGAGCAAGGCATTAGCATAGACTTCGTGAGCCCAGTATCATCTCGATGCCACAAAAAGCCATTAATATAGGATGTTATGTGTTTCATTCTTAATTTTTAATGTGGATGCAAGAAATTCTTTGGAATAACATTTGAAAAAAAAAAGTGTGACTTGTTTGTTTATATATATGACCATGGGTTTATTTTTTTTCTTTCACCCGCAGGTCCTTGATAAACCAGAGGTACCTTACCCCTATATAGCAACAATCTATGAAACTTATTAATACTCAAAATTCTACTTCACAAAATCTAAGAATTGGAAAGAATCTTAAAGATTCTATAATCCACCATATACTGACCCAAGAATCCACTTTACAACATCAAACAAAAAGCATTTATTAAGCAACTGCTCTGTGATAGGTACTGTGCTAGTCTGTGGGAATAAAAGGACAAAGGTGAGACAGTCCTTGTCCTCAAGGAATCTACATTCCAGGAGAGTAGACAGCATGTGTGTATGTGTTTATGCAAAATAAACATAAGGTGATGAGGGGACGGGAGAGGAAGGCCACTAGCCACTAAGGAGGAATCAGGAAAAACTTCGTGTAAAAGGTGGCATTGAGCTGAGGTTGAAGGAAACAGGGGGTTCTAAAGAGGACTAACATGGTTGGGAAAATAATCAAGTGAGAGCAGTATCATAAAAACCAAGAAGGGAAGCCAACTAGAGTGGTCAACATTGTCATAAACGTAATACAGAAAAGTCAAGAAGGATGAAAGCTGAGAAAATGCCATCATATTTGACAAAATCACTGGTATCTTTGGTGAGAATAGTGTAAGTTAAGTGACAAGGTAGGAAACCAATATGTAATGTGTTGAGGAGTGACAAGAGGAGGAGAAACAGTGAGTGTAGACAGGTTATTCTAAAAGTTTAGTTGAGAAAGGAGAAGAGATATAGGAAAATAGCTTAAAGGGATGGTAAGATCTAGTGGGGTTTTTTTTTAAGGATGAAAAGAATTAGAAGCATTTGTATATATTTACATATATGTTTGTTGTCTCTGCTAATAGAACATAAGCTCCTTGTAGAGAGGAATTGTCGTATTTTTTTTTTTTTGGCTTTTTATCCCTACTGTCTGTCACAGAACCTGGGACATAGCAGGTGCTTAATTAATGCTTGCTGATTAATTAGAGTACTATTATCCTATAAACTGAAATTCAAAAAGGCTTGCCCAACATCACACAAGTTAAAAGAATCAGGACTTGAAAATCAGTGTTGTTTCCACTATGTTATCCTGCCTTTAACTGTCATTCAGTTATATAGTAATATGTATTGTGGCATGTTTTAAAAATAAATGATAAAGCATATTCTATCATCATTAAAGGAATTTGACCTAGAAATGCTAGATCTCATAATACTACAAAGTTCATATTTTTTTCTCTCAGTGTTTCAGAATAATTTCTTTTTAATCTTAAATAGGAAGTGCCCAAACTTATACATATACCTTTTCAAATAAGTCACCTTGAAAGCCTATACATTTATTCTAATTAGATTAGAAAGGTAGGGTGGGATGAAACTATGGAGAGCTCCAAATATAAGATTTAAGAGATAGAATCACCTCTAAGACAATATAGACTCTTTAGAGAGGGAGTGTGGCTGTCTGTGAGTATTTAGTGGGACCAAGGGGAAAGGAATATGACAAAATTTGAGGTTTATGGAAGATTAATTGGTAGCAACAGTGAGTGGAACAGAATGTAAAGGGTATACATATAGTTACAAATCAGGACAGCTATGGGGTCATATGGTCCAAGGGGGAAGAGCTGCATGCCAAAAGTTGTAGGGCATAAGGCTCCAGGCTTTGTAGGCTGATAGGTGTGGCCTTGCTGCTGGCATTGGTACTTAAAAAGCCTGCAAGGGTGTAGTAAAGCAAAAGAACATGCACTGAAAGGTTGGTCCTGACTTTGAAGTCAGAGTGATAATATAGAGAAGGAAAGAACAACGTTAGTGATAGGAGAGGAGAAAAGAAAGGGGTAGAGAGAAAAAAGGGTAGAAAACTAAGGGAGAGGGACAGAGAATGAATAACGGTTAGTGTTGAATAGTGACTCAGTAGTCTTGAGTCCTAGTACCCTCTCCACATTACATATATACCAGCAATGGGGAGCAATGATGAGAGGATTAACTGTTGTTTAGTTTTGTTCTTATAACACTTGTGTAAATTAGTAATTTTTTTAGCTCTTCTTAGCTTAGTCTATCTGGAGATAGTGAGAAGGGCTCTGCACAAGGGTATCTAGGACACATGGATATCGAGAACACTCAGCTCAACTGCAACAGATTCAAGATAGAGAAATTAGAGACAAGGAAACTAGTTAAGACATTATGTTATACAAAATTTTGACAATAAATGTTTGTCTAAGGAATTTAGGATTATAAAATAACCTCGGAATATAGGAATGATGAAGAAAATTTGGAGCAAAATAGAGGAAAATGAGCCTATACCCATAACCAAAAAAAGAGTAATAGAAAAAATTGAGCGTAATACCCTAGATGTGGAAATACTACTCTGAAATTCCTATCTGAGAATGAGTCAGTGTGCATCTAGAAGAAGGCCAAAATTGATGACCTGCTACCAGTTTACCCAGTAAAAAGAGCACTGGACCACGCTGGTATACAAATGCATTAATTTGTATATTCTTGGAGTCAAAGGCCTGGAATCCACATACTGCCTCTGTCACTGTGTGACTTCAGGCAACTCATTCAACTTCTCTGGGCCTCAGTTTCCTCATATGTAAAATAAGAGCATTGTACTAGATAACCTCAAAGGTCTTTTCCACCCAGCTCTAAGATTATAACCCTCACTTACCCCCTCCTCTACACCTCCATTTCTGGAACTGTGATAAAATTATTTTTGACACTGCCCCATTTGAAATATATCAATCTATTAACCTTTGACCCCACCCAGAATCCCAGTAACTTTCTAGAACAAAGTCCTCCTTGCTGGTCACTACTCCCCTATGTGTGCAGTTTCTCCCTTCAGAATATAATTTCCCTTTCAGAATATAAAAGCAACTGTCGTTGCTTTTTTGTAATGTTGTTCAGTCATTTTTTCCAGTCATATCCAACTCTTCATGACCCCATTGGGATTTTCTTGGCAAAGATACTGGAGGGGTTTGGCATTTCCTTCTCCAGCTCATTTTACAAATGAGAAAATGGAGGCAAACAGGATTAAGTGACTTGCCCAAGGTCACATAACTAGTGATGTAGAAAATGTGGTTGGGAATGTTACTTCTACATATCACTTATCAAGGTGTGGATAAGTCCCTAAAACTCCTTGACCAGTAGCTGCTGGGGTATTGACAGCTGTAGGCTGTTGACAAGAAAATATGGGGAGTCAGAGATGTAATTAGGGGCAGAGACTCATGTGGAGAAATTAGGTGCTCCGAATGGGCTGTAAAGCCTGCATTTCCCAGCCAGTGGGGAGACAAGGAAGGGAACTATGATTCGGGCCTAGGAGAAAAAAAGCTTTGCTCTCCCTTCTGTAAGGTGTGCCCACTCACACATGGGACTCAAGGCTTTGCTAGGCCATTAATAAAAAGTTTTTCTGGTTCACCAATGGTTTCTTGGAACTCTTGTTGCTTACACTAAGTATCTGAGGTCAGATTTGAACTTATGAAGATGAGTCTTCTTAGAAATGCCATGTCTGGCACTCTAGCTACTGTGTCACCTAGCTGCCCAAATTTTGGTCTATATATAATGAGTGCTTAATGCTTTTTTTTATTCCTATATTCAAAGTTTTCTCATTAACTTACTATTTTTTAAATTTTTTATTAATTTATTTTGATTTATCAATAATCACTTCCATATGTTTTTGAGTTAAAAATTTTTCTCCCCCTTCCTCCCCACCACCCTCCTCAAGACGGCACACAATCTGATATAGGCTATACATTTACATTCATATTGAACATATTTTCACATTAGTGATGTTGAAAGTAAAAATTAAAACCAATAAGAGAAACCATCAGAAAGAGGAAACAAAACTCAACAGAAGAGAAAAAAATAGCAATTCAACTTCCATAGTTCTTTCACTGGATGTGGATAGCATTTTCCATCACAAGACCTCTGGAGATGTCTTAGATCCTTGTATTGCCAGGAAGAGTTAAGTTTATCAATATTAGTCATCGCACAACGTGGCTGATATTGTGTACAACATTCTCTTGATTCTGTTCACTTCACTCAGCATCAGACCATACAAGTCTTACCAGATTTTTCTGAAGTCAGCCTGTTCATCACTTCTTATAGCATCATTAACTTACTATTAACACAGTATGGACAGAACACCAATTTGGAAAATGCTGAGTTAGAAGCCTGGTGCAATAATCTAAAAATGATGGAATGAGGGTTCAAAAAAGGCAAGGGAGATATCTAAGAAATGTTGCATGAGCCATGATGACCTACTTACTATTCCTCACCTCCATATCTGTGCCTTTGTACTCATTGCTCCCCTTCCTGGAATGCTCTCCCTCCTCATGTGTACTTCTTAATATTCCTAGCTTCCATCATCCTCATCAACATCGTAATCATCACCAAAAACATTTATATAGGGTTATGTGCCAGACCCTTTGCTAAGTATTTTATCTCATTTGATCCTTATGACATGTATAGATGAGGAAACTGAGGCAAACAAAGGTTAAGTGCCACATAGCTAGTAAGTATCTAAGACTGAATGTGAACTCAGATCTTCACTCTAGACCCAGCATTCTCTCTATCATACCCACCTAGAGGCCAAGTTCTTAAAGACTCAGCTCAGGTATTATCATACGTTACAAGATTTTCCAGATTCCTTTAGCTACCAGTGCCTTCCTCTGTACTCTGTATGTATTTTATGTACACTTGTTATGTACACATTGTCTCCATTATGAGAATGTAAGCTTCTTGAGGGAAAGAACTATTTATACTATTTCTTTGTAGCCCCAATACTTAGCAACGTGCCTGACACAAAGTAAGCTCTTAATAAATGCTTGCTGATTTCACAAGATCTAGTGAATGACTAGATATTGGAAAGGAAGACAAGGGAGAAATAATGGAATTTTTGAACTGAGATACAAACCAAAAGAATTATGGTACCAAATAGAGAAACTGGAAGAGAACCAATCTGGGGGTAGGAGGAACATAAGGTCAGTTTTAGGCCTTCTACATTTGAGGGGCTAGTAGGATGCTTTTCCAAAATACACAGAGAGGATGTTTTTATATGAATACAATTTTCAAGGGCAATTAGTTTTTTCAGAGTTAAATCATCCAGTCTATGCTAGAGCCTCCAATAGTTTCCCATATCTTGACAAATCTAAACCTCTCACCCTAGCACTGGAGGATACCTCCTCTCACAACTATCATATTCCCCAACTATCCTAATTTCACTAGCCTCAAATTCTTAGTATTCTACTCCCACAGAGTTCAGTCAAGTTATTCTGTTTTATACCTCTTGGTAATTCTTATTGCCATGCCTTTGCACATTGCTATTTCTTCTACCTAGAATGCTTTTATTTTGCCTTTCCACTAAGTCGAGTTACTGATCTCCTTTGGAACCTTACTCAAAACTCACTTCCTGGATAAAATTGTCATGACTGACCCAACTTTCCGTGCTCTATTCAGTATCCCCACATGGCACTCAGTACAGCATGCACTCAATAATTGTGGCTTGACAGACACTCAGTCAGCAATTAAACAAAATTGGCTGTACCCAGGGTATTATCTAGCCTTCAAAACAGTTCTGTGGCACTTACCTTCTACAAAATTAATGTTTATAGTTTCAGAAAGAAGTGTTTAAAGGGACAATCAGTTCGAACAACTATTAACAAAATGTTAGAAATGGAATCAGTTGCCAGAAGGCCCCTCTAATATTAAAAGAGAATGTCACTTTGTGGAAATGTATTTTATTTCTGATACTCTTCACTAAAATGAGTTAATTTGAGGGTTGCTTGTTTGGATAAATGCTGAAAAATGTTGCAGCTCTGAACATGAACACCAATTCTATTTTAGGGGCAAAAAACACCACCCAGGTCGCCACTTGTAATTACGTGGAGAGAAAGACTTACTTATTTTGACTTCATATTTAGGAATATGTAAATATGCAAATACATATCTTTACTACCTTCCCTGGAACATGAAGGCTGGTTGGAAGTAAGCAAGAAGAAAAGAGCAGGGACAAGTAAAACAGGGTGGGAGTTAGAGGAAATGAAATTTATTAATGCAAAATCTTCTGCTCTAAAATTTACTATCAAGGGCCTTCTGCCCTTCCTAAGGGCAGCTAAGTGGTGCAGAATGCCAGGTCCGGAGAAAGGAAGATTCCTTTTCCTAAGTTCAAATCTGGCCTCAGACACCAGCTGTGAGATGCTGGGCAAGTCACTTAACCCTGTTTGCCTTGTTTCCTCTCCTGTAAAATGAGCTGGAGAATGAAATGGCAAACCTCTCCAGGATCTTTGCCAAGAAACCCCAAAAGGGGTCACAAAAAGTCAGGACTGAAAAACAACTGCCCTTCCTGATATTAATTTAATTACAAAAGAGCCCTAAGAAATTAGATTATCAGGAGGTTAAAAACTAGGATTTAGCTCAGTTGTCTAAAATAAGCAATAGTGACCACCAAATAACCACTTATCTGTGGAATTCTAACAAAATTCATAAACAGAAATCTACCCAAGGAGAAATGGCAAAGATAATCTCTAACTTTTAAGATGAGTTTTTGTTTGGTTATCTGGTTTGTTTTCTAGTAGGGGAGACAGGTTAATTTTTGTAGTTAGTCTCATCTAAGTTTTTTTCCCAGGCAGCTAAGTGGATCGGTGCATAAATAGCTGGACTTGGAGTGAGGAAGACCTGAGTACAAATCTAGACTCTGACACATACTAGCTGTGTGACCCCAGGCAAGTCACTTAACCTCTGTTTGCCTTAATTGACAGAGAAGGAAATGGTAAACCACGCCACTATTTTTGCAAAGAAAATTCAATAGATAGTATTGGTGTGATACGGTACACGGGATCATGAAGAGTCAGACACAACTGAACAACAGCAACAAGTTTTGTTACATCAGCATTTTTGGTGTCTTAAAATCAATTACTTTGACATTAGGTCAAATTTCAATGTAAGATTACATTTAAAAAAAAGTTCTAGAGCAGATAAACCTCTAGCAATGCTTATCACTCTAATGCTAGTCAGACAACACTGATCAAGAGTCCCTCAAACTTCTTATCACATGCAAAAACTAAGTGTACTTATCATCCAGGGCTTATTCGACAGAAATCCTTTCCAATGAATGGCATCCAGAAAATCAGTTTTTCTTATGTTTGGATTCCATTAGACTTGCAAATTTTAAAAAAAATCTAGACATTTGCAACTTCAGGTGAAACCGAAAACAAGATCTAATAATTAGTGTCTATTTCTGAAAGAAGTGCATATTTAAAGACCACAGGCAATTAACAACCAGGTTGTCCTGTAATCATGTACATTATTAATTGGAGTGTAGTGTAGGGTTTCATGCAAATCACTTTATACAGCAGTAACCACTTTTATTCTCTTTTGCATTATGTGATTCAGTCAATGGAATAGTCAGATTAAAGTGAAATTGCTTCATGTTCTATTTACTGTAGCCAAGGAGGCACTCATTACATTTGTATATTCCTGAAAGTCAAGTAAAAATTAACAACCCTCTGTTTACAGTAATATTTTAGGAAAGATAATGACCTTCTTCATCTGAATTATTTCCTGACTAAATAAAGGTGCTTTTTCCCCCTTCTTGTCTTGTCTTTACATGATCTTAGAGTGAAAACATACCAAGAGGGATTATTGCTACTTAAGGGATGTCAACAAGTTGCCCTAGCCATCTCTAGTTCAAACCATGAGGAAACATGGACTATAATCATAAGAGTCAAGATGGTAGTTACATATATAAGAAAGAACTTGCTTAGAAGAGCTATAAAAACTTTGGAAACCTTATACTCAGCTCAAGGGAGGTTATATAATCTCCTCATCTGAAGATCAAGTAAAATGTTCATCTGTGTGGGGGTATTTTTAGCATAGTCACCTCGATGACCCCAGAGGGGATCACTTAATCTCAGTGTATGTAATACTTTTGACAGAATGTATATGGTGTTGAGCTATAAATATTAGCTAAATCTAGAAATCAAAAGTTTTTTAAATTATTGTTTTACAGCATTCAAAAGAAATTAATGGTAAAATGCAGGGCTTTTGTACATATAAACTACATCACATTGCTTACTGTCTCAGGGAGGGGGGAGGAGAGGGAGGGAGGGAGGGAGTGATAGAATTTAGAACTCAAAACTTTTTTTAAAATGTTTTTAAAATGCAATGCTTTTCTTACATACAAGAAGAAAATCCTAGAACAACAGCCACAACAAAAACCCTCATCTTTGCATCTCCTTCAGACAAACTGTCACCAATGAATCTCTGAAAGTACCAACTTGAATAAGTACACTGAAACTGACCTTAAACGATCAGTAATATTAATCAGTCAATCAGTAGTCAACTTGTTAAATGCCTGTGTCAGGCACTATAGGTGACGAGGATACAAGACAAAAATGAAACTGCCTCTGTCCTCAAAGTGCTTATTTTCTTTTAGAAGAGTCAGCATGAAACTGCATGGTATAGTAGCTGGCTCTGGAGCCAAGGACCTGGGTTCAAATTCTACCTTTGACACACAGTAACTATGTGATCTTGGGCAAATTGCTTAAACCTCCTGGCCCTTTGTTCCTCATCTATAAAGTGAGGAGTTTGGACCAAATGGCCTCTAAAGTCTCCCTTAGTTCGAAAGCTTTGATCTTATGGTCCTAAATATATACAAAATATATACAAATTAAAAAGGTAATATCATGAAAGGAAACAGTAGCAGCTGGAAAGAACCAGGAAAGGATTCTTGAATGAAGACTGAACTTGACTTGAGATTTGAAGAAAGCTAGGATTCCAAAAGTGTACCTTAGTGAAGAAAGAGTGTATTCTAAGACTGTGCAGTGACATGGAAAAAGGAGATCGAATGATATGCATTGCAGAACAGTAAGAATGATTGGGTTGGATTGTAAACAGTAAAATGAGGGCCAGTGTCATATAATAAAGCTCAAGGGTGGGGGGATGGGGAGAGGGCAAGTTGTAAAGAACAATAAATTCCAAATAAAGGAATCTATATTTAATTACAGAGATAATAGAAAACTTCTGCCATTTATTGAGCAAGGGAGTAATAGTCAGATATCACCTTTAAAATAAGCATACAAAAGAAATTCATGTTAAACTGAAAAACTTCTTACACACCAGAAGGACATCTTGAAAGAAAGATTTAAAAAAAAACTACTTTTCTCTTTGCATCTACTTGTAGACAATTATCATGGTGGTTCTTGGAAGTATCAATTTAACTAAGTCTCCTACAATAGGCTAAATGATCAGGAATGTTGGGACCAAGTTGGAAATTTTCAAGTACCCTCCTGTTTTTTGTTTCTCCTTTTAAAATATTACTAAATGAGAGAAAAAATGTACCTGTGAAACCAATAGCACTTTCAGCAATACCTAGTAGTTTCCACCTATCAAAATCCCCATCTTTTTAACTCAAATGTTTACTTAGTAATACTCTATGACTGAAAAGAACAGAATGCAATCTCCAAAGATAAAAATTACAAGTATCCAAAAGGGCAACAAAGAAATGCATGATTAGACATCAACACAGGTTACTCTCCTCTCCTTATCTCCACCTTTTGGATTCCCTGGCTTCCTTCAAGTGCCCCAGCTAAATTTCCATTTTCTATGAAAAATCTTTCCTGATACTCTTTAATACTAGTGCCTTTCCTCTGAGATTATCACCAATTTGTCATGCCTATATCTTATTTGTACATAGTTATTTGTATGTTGTCTCCTCCATTAGAGTGAGCTTCTTGAAAGCAAAGACTGCTTTTGCCTTTCTCTGTATTCTCAGCACTAAGTATGGTGCTTAATGTTTACTGACTGACTTCAAACTCTAAATCTATGACCTGATGATGCAAACAGAGGTCACCATGAAGCAGTATTACTGCCTGAAAACATATAAAGGATTGGGTAAGGATCTTGTCCAAAAACGTAAAACTGTAAAGATGACTCTTGATGGCCTAGGGTCAAAATTGGATTAATTATTCAGTACACATAGAATAATAGAATGTAGCTAGAAGGGATCTTAAGAGATAATCTAATATGAATTTCTCCTTTTGCTGATGGGAAACTTAAGTTCCAAGAGGTAATCATAAAGGTGAGAGAAAAAGACAAGTCAAGAATTGAAGTCTTGGGGCAGCTAGGTGGCACAGTGGATAAAGCTCCAGCCTTGGAGTCAGGAGGACCTGAGTTCAAATTGGGCTTCAGACACTTGACACTTACTAGCTGTGTGACCCTGGGCAAGTCACTTAACCCCAACTGCCTCACCAAAAAAGGAAAAAAAAAAGAAAAAGAATTGAAGTCTCGCTCCTCCTGGTATCCTTTCTACTATACTGTATTGCCTCCAAAAAAGCATGAGGTTTATGGTCCAGAGTACCTACCTCTGCTTTAGCAGCTGTTTTCTTACTTGTTAATTTGTAATAGTCTACTATCTACAGGAGGTTCTCTATCATTAGTATAAATTACCAAGGTGACTTTAAAAATAAAAAGCTACAAATAATTCCAAAGTTTACATACAGCTTTAACACCTCTATTCTTTAAAAGATTTTAAAATATTCTTTGGGACATGAGAATTTTTTAATAAGAATTTAAAGCCAAAGTCTGATAAACTCAAACTGAAAGACATGAAGCTGGACAACAACAGACCAGGTCTTCACTAGCTGTCCAAAACTAATCAGAGGTCGACCACTGTTCTCACTGTTCGACCTGGGCAGGTCACTGAACCTGTCTGACTTAGCATGTTAGCAATAAAAGAACAACAAAGTCATCATAGGCCTTCTGTGAGATATATCTCAAAGAAATTACTTGAACATCCTATTTTTTTACAAAGTGCTAAATAAATGCTAAAATTATAATGAAAATGGTTGGCAACACTTCATAGAATATCTCTAGCTCTATCTGGGCACAGTTTCAGTGCTTTTACAAAACATTTCCCTGTGGATGCATCTCATTCTGTAGAGTTGCTATAAGGGTAATCGTTTTGACTGGCCTTAACCTAAATACGGTATATGGAATCCTTATCAAGCTGGAGAGACAATCCCAGTAAATTTAGCCTGTGTTTCTGGAAGGAGAGAGACAGTTCTTCCAGGAAACCACAAGCAAGGTTCTAATCAAGGGAAAAAAGTGAACCTATATTCCCTTGGCAAAATCTATAACAGTGAAGTCCTAAACAGAAGGGATTCATCTTGTTGTCAGATAAGAAAGGAAAGCCAAGAGAGTCAGGGATTCCATATGCAATCACATGATAGCCTCAGCATCATGAAGAAGGAGCTATGAATAACATACTTTATGTGATAAAATTACCTAAATTTGGAAGGTTGGCCATTTGTAAGAGTTATGACTGTTTGTGAATGGCCAGATGGCTCCTCCACAAGGACAATGAACCAACATGGGGCTACTCAGAGCCTTTGGATTTAGCTTATGCTCTGTAAAATAGCCAAGTTCATGGCAAATAGAAGAAATTAGTTAGGCTGCCTCTCTCTGAAACCTCTGCTTTGGTGAATTTGAAAAGAGGAAAAAAAGCAGATATCACATAAGTATCTTATGGCAGGTTGAATGTATTATTTTACTTGTTCAGCAGAAGTAACTTGATGGGATATAATATCATACAAAGAACACTGGATTTAGAGTTGGATGACCTGAGTCCCAAATCTCTTAATTTCTCTGGGCCTTGTTTCCCTCATTTATAAAATAGAAGCTGTACTAAAAGACTTCTAAGGTCCTTGCCACATGAAAACCCTACAAAACTTGAAAATATATAACTACATAGTTATATATGTATATATATATATTTATATGTTTATATAAACTATAAGTTTCTTCTAATTTAATTGACACATCAGTTGCTCATAAATGGCCTACCTGATCATTTACAGATAAAATCTAAAAAGAAAACTTTATATGCAAATAGAGAGGCCTTTAAACATGTCATGGCCAGTCCTTAATGATGAACAGGATGCTGATGGTAATTGCTATTTGGGAGATCAGGTGTGGCAGAGATAAAGATCATTTAGTTAATAGTCTTCTCTCTATATTCCATTCTTTAAATAGTTCCTAGCACAGAGCACAATGAACACCATTAAATTAGTCGATAAACATAGTAAGTGCTTACTATGTACTAGATACTACGTTAAACACTGGAAATACAAAAAGAAGTAGAAGATGGTTCCTGCCCTGAAGAGCAGCTAGGTGGCATAGTAGATAAGAGTGCCAGGCCTGCAGTCAGGAAGAATCATCTTCCGGAGTTCAAATGTGGCTTCAGACACTTACTAGCTGTGTGACTCTGGGCAAATCACTTAACCTCTGTTTGTCTTAATTTCCTCATCTGTAAAATGAGCTGGAGAAAGAAACAGCAAACCATTCCAGAATCTTTGCCGAAAAAACCCGAAATGGGGTCACAAAGAGTCAGTGACCATTTCCTTCTCAAGCTCATTTTACAGATGAGAAAACTGAAGCAAACAGGGTTAAGTGACTTGCCCAGAGTCATGCAACTAGTGTCTAAGGTCAGATTTGAACTCACAAAGACGAGTCTTCCTGACTCCAGGCCTGGCATTCTAGACACTGCACCATCTAGCTGCTATAGTATGTGCTTAATGAATACTGGTTGATTGATTCTAATTTGGCAAGATCATTTCAACTGGTCTGACTCCTCCCACAGCTGATTCAGAAATGATTCCTACATGGGTAGCCAGTTGACTCCTGACCACTAAGGTATGGTAAACTTTATGTTCTGGGGTGTTAATTGGTGCTCACCATGTCAAATGCTTCCTAACTCTATCCTTGAAGAAAACACTCATAAAGAATATAAGTTTCATGAGAACAGGGACTGCTTTTAGTTTTTGTCTTTGTAACTCCAGTGTCTAACATAGTGCCTTGTACATAATAGAAGTGAAGCTTATGTGATGTCTACAAACTTTATTTTTTTTTTCGTTTCTTTATCCTAAGCCATATTTTCTAACATTGTTTGCCATCCTTCCTTGCTGCTAAATAGTGTCCCAGAGAACAGGGCTGATGCTCAAGCAATCTTTTGTGACTCCCTCACATCTCTAGGAATAACTGCAGGCCCCTTAGGTTAAAATGTTTGTGGTCTTAATTCAGCCTCTTTCCTTAAATGTGATTGATACCTTTTTATTTTTTATACTACACTCACTTCCTGATATACTTGCCTTTCCACCATAAAAAGTTAAGCAAAATGTAGTAACTATATCTGACAGCATCTGCAACAATCTGAACCCATAATCTATAGCCTATCCATCAAGAGAAGGGAAAATGTGTTTCATCATCTGTTCTTCTGGGGCAAGAATGCTTCTTGTAATTAATCCAAGTTTATTAACCCTATCTTTCCAGATTTAATTAACAAGGGGAACTCACTAGCAATGCTTCCTTCATGTACTTTCCATTCTGAAGAGACCTATATTCCACATCGCTGAGAAATGGAATACAGAGTATGGGAAATGAGATTTCCTTCTCACCTCCGCCTTACAGAATCCTTGGCATACTGTGAGGATAAGATTAGATGCTACCTCCTACAGGAAGCCTTTCCTGATCCCCCCTAGTTCTAGTGCTCCTAAGAGAGAGAACTCTCCTGACTCAGAGGTCTCTATCCAGGCATTATAATATATTTGATGTCATTCTTTTTCTGTCTGATTACTTCCTGTGATCGGAAACAAGGACCTCCATTCCATTGACTTTTAATATCCTACAGTTACTGTAGGTATGAATGCTCTGCTTAGTAAGATCATATATTCTATTGCATACACATATATTATATGATATATCATAATGCATATTGTATATAACATGTTTATAAATGATAATGTATCATATCATATTTACATATCTGTATGTATGTGTATATGTATGCACATATACATGTGTGTCCATACACATACCGTATATGTTTGTGCTCCTTTAGGGCAAATATTGTCTTGCTTTTTGTATTTATCTCTCCAATACTAAGCATAGTACCTGGGGCATAGTAAACATTTAAATGTTTTTCATTCATTCATTCATTAGTATATACTCCTGAAAATTACATATAGGTAGAATTCTGTAATTTGATTATTTTCTTATTGATTTAATCAATCCATCAACAATTAAATGTTTTCTATGTTGCCAAACAAACACTGTGCTCCTGGGGTATACAAAAAGAGGCAATAACTGTCTCTGTCTTTAAGAAGCTTACATTCAAATGGGGGAGACAACATGTAAATAGCCAACAGCATAGAATATATGTAGAGTACATGGAAAGTAATCTCAGAGTAAGAAGGCCTTAATAGCTGAGAGGATCTAGAAAGGCGTTCTGTAGAAGGTAGGATTTGAGTAAAGCCTAAAAGAAACCAGGGAAATTACTTGAAAGCTCTTTTATTTTCATTTTTATTGTTCTTCTATTAGCCAAGGATCATAATACTTTAGCTTCTAGTTTTTCTACACTCCACAACCCTACCCTACCCTAAGTACCTATTAAGGAGATAATAACCAATTTGGAAACATTTAAATATATAAGCAAAAGGCACCATAAAGAAAATGCAACATATCTTTTTATTGCATGTATCAACTCTGAACTCATTTGGCTTCTACAGTTACAGTTTCATACACTCCAACAGATTTTCTTAAAGTAGGTCACACTTGCATGAAAAGTGCAAGTAATGTCTATTCAGAGGTCATAAAATAGAGTCAATATAGCAAATTTTAACTATCTAGGAATCATGCTATTTATAGCTCCCGGCTTCAGCTTTTATGTCAGTCATTTTTCAGTCATGTCCAAGTCTTCATGACCACATTTGGAGATTTCTTGGCAAAGATGCTGGAATGGTTTGCCATTTCCCTCTCCAGCTCATTTTACAGATGAGGAAACTGAGACAGACAAGGTTAAGTAACTTGCCCAGAGTCACACAGCTAGTTAATGTCTGAGGTCAGATTTGAACTTAGGAAGATGAGTCTTCCTGGCTCCAGGTCTAGCACTCTATCCACCTGACCACCGACACTAGCAGATAAATTTCCAGGTCATCAAAACCTTCATAAGGGAATGGATTAGGAAAAAACTAGAAGGTAAAATGCAAATCATTCAAATAGCATACCTTTTCTTTTTTTCTCTTTCTTCTCTTCTAAATAGCCATGATTAAAAGTTTTTTGGATGAGAGGAGAGACTGTAACTACTGAAATATGTTTTCAAAACCAAAATATGGTTTTAAAACTTTCTGTGGATTTTATTTATCTATGCTATATATCTATTACTAAGAGTAAGCTTTAACATTGTACAAATACCTCTAAATATAAGGAACTAATCTTTCATATTTTGCAACAGAATTTTCATTACTGCCCTCCAAATCTCATGCCCACCTTTCCATTTAAGTCACCACATATCAGGACATGTATTGACATAATTTGGGAAATCTTGTCAAGTCCTTCATGGAACATTTCTATTTTGTCAGTTTCTACAAGAGATGTTGAGCCAGAAACCACAACTATTTTCATGATATCCAATTTGCTCACTTTTACCAAGAATATTTTAAGATGAGATAATGACCAAATATCCCATGAAATTATGCATCTTGTTAACTCTGAGTACACAGCAAAACCAACTTTGCCCACTCCTTTTACTTCTCAGAGGAGAATGTAGGGGTCATCCTTCCATACTGTCTTGTGGTTTTATTTCTAGCAAAAATTTCAATATTGATACTACATTTCTCCAAGAGTTTGCTTCTCTATCACTGGACCACACATTAGGGTAATTAACAATTAAATTAATGCTTGAAAACAGTTGTGTGACCTTACCATGCTCTACCTTCATTTCTGCCCACTCTATAAGATCCTTGAGAATAAGGATTGGTTCATCCTCTTGACTTGAAAACTCAGTGTGTACCATAGTGACTAATACATAATTGGTGCCTAAAAAATGTTTGTTAGTTAATCCATCACTATGGAAACAGAATGGGATTACACAAGGTTAAAAGTCTTTCTGTATTGTTTATTTGTTGCCATTTCAGGAATATTTCTCACCTTCTCCCTCCAAATTAGAACAGACTAAACCAAAGTTTGTTATTTCATGAGATAACAATAATCATTAAAACAAAGCCAAAAGATTAAAAAAAGGAAGAAAATGTGAGTTATCTAATATAATAAACAAAATATATGGCAAAGAGATCAAGAAGAGATAATTTAAGAATCACTGGACTACCTGAAAATCATGATGAAAAAGAAAGAGTCCACATATTATATTTTAAGAAGTCATGAAAGAAAATTGCTCAGTTGTCTTAGCACCAGATGGCAAAGTGAAAACAGAAATAATCCATCAGTTATTTCCTGAAAGGAACTTCAAAATGAAAACTCTGAAGAACATAGTCAAAATCCAGAGCTTCTAGGTCAATGGAAAAAACTGCAAACAGCCATTAAGCAAAAGTTCAGTCTGAGGAATCAGTTAGTATCACACAAGATTTAGCAGCTACCACTAAAAAGGAGATGGAAGCATGGGAAATGATATTCTAAAGCAAAAGATGAAGGCTTAGAACCAAACTTATTCAGAAGAACTGAGTATAATCCTACAAGGGAAAACATGGACCTTCTAATGAAGTAGAACACTTTCAAGCATTCTTGATGAAAAGATCAGAGATGAGTAGAAACTTCAAACTACAAACACTGGCATAAAGAGAAAGACAAAAAGATAAATACAAGTAAGCAATCAGAAAATACTTTACAAAAATGAAGTGTTCCAATTCTAATAGTGAAAGAGGATTAGAAAAAAACATCTCCTAAAAAAGTCAAAGGAGTTCATAGAGTCAAATAAGATGAAGGACTTGGGATTGTTTTTTGTCATGTTGTGATAATCTTCAAAGAAGAAAGGAAAAACAGAGAGGGAAAGAATACAGTAGGAAAGAAAAGGAGAGTAATGAGGGGAGATGAACTTATTATCTCACATAATTAAAGGGTACACAAACAGAAGTCTATAAAATGAGGAAGGAGGGATAGCTAGGTGGCACAGTGAATAGAGCTCTGGCCTTGGAGTTAGGAGGACCCGAGTTAAAATCCGGCCTCAGACACTTTACACGTACTAGCTGTTTGACCCTTGACAAGTCACTTAAGCCTGATTGCCTCACCAAGAAGCCTCCCCACCAAAAAAAAAAATAATAATAAGGAAGAAGATATCACTTGAACCTCACTTTGGACTGATGTAGAGTGAAGACATTAGAACCAAAAGAACATTCTACCATCAACCATTATTCTAGAGGACCAATGATTTAGATGCTGTTCATCTCCTGAGTCATTATAGATAAGATATGCAGACTGAGAAACATATTTCTGAACATGGATAATGTGTTTTGTTTGATTATGTATATTTGATGACAGAATTCCTTTTTTGATTGAGAAGAGTAGATGCTTGTAATTTGGAAAAAATATAATTTAATATAAAAAATTAAATGATGGGATAATTCCCATAGCAAAGGAAAGAGTTCTATCCCAGCTTAAGCTTTAACTCCTATTGCTCCACTTGAAGTTAAGATGACCTTGGAACCTCAAAGTCTACTTTGTCTTAAAGGTGGAGATATAAGTAGCTAATCAATTAAAATGAATTTTTAAGCCCTAGCTATACACCAGGCACAGATCTAGGTGTCTAGGGATATAAAAAGACAAAAAACTAAACAGTCTCTCCTAAAGAAATTTATAATTTATTGAAGGAAACAACATTATGCATATATAACTATATACAGAATATATACAAATTTAAAGCAAATCAATTTTGGGAAAGAAGGTCAAGTACCTGGGAGATCAAAAAAGACCTCCTGGAGTAGCTGGTACTTGAATTGAGCTTTGAAGCTAGGGAGACTAAGAAGCAGTAGTGGGAATGGAGTACATTATAGGCATGGGGCATAGTCTATGCAAAGGCACAAAGGCTAGAGTTTAAATGTCAGATATGAGCAATAGCAAGAATGTCATTTTGGCTAGATCAAAGAGTATATAAAAGAGAGAAAGATAAAAGACTGGAAGGGAGATAATAGAGCCAAGATGGTAGAGTAATGGCAGAGACTCACCTGAGCTCTCCCCCAAACCCCTCCAAATACCTTGTGAAAAGAGCAAAGGAGCCAAATTCAAGAAATGCTATGGAGGAAGATCTGATAATATTGAATATATGGGATAAGGGAAAAGCCCAAGATGACTAAAGGTTGCAAACCTAGGCAAGATGATGAAATTTGGAAGAGGGATGCTATGTGCCATAGAACCAACTGGTTGCAAATAGTTTTAACCTGACAGATCCCACTCTTCAAGGAATTTTACTTCCTCCCTTGTAGACCCCATCAAGAAACTATGTTTAACAGGAATTCATTTTTATGAAAGCAGGTGTGTCCAACGACCCATCTTTGTCACCTAAAAAGAGATAAAGAATGTTTCCCAGCCTAGGTGTCTAATAGATTTAAATGACTCTAAAAAGTTATCTGTGAGCTCCTCAAGCTTATGGAACTCCACAGCAGGGAAAAACTCCAGGTTGCTCCAATTACACTACAACCTCACAAACCACAGTTCTAATGACATGTTAGGTTGTTGTTTAAACTTCACCTACAACCTCCAGCATTCCTTGGTGGTGACAGTCTGTCTACCCTGCATCAGACTGGAAGTTCAAGGGCAAGAACTGTTTTTTGCTCTCTTTGTATCCCCAGGACTTAACTCAGTGCCTGGCACATAGCTGGAACTAAATAAATGTTTAATGACTGGCTACCCTCTGTTATCCCTGTGGAGGTAGTAACAGGGTAAGCGTACAAGGTGTTCTTACTACTGGGGCAGATTCCCAGTTTTCATCTTCATACTCACTCCCATTGTCTTGTCTCCCTCACAGTCCTGATCTTAGTGGGACTCAATATATTTTCCAGCATATCCTTTGGCTCTGGGACCATGCTTGCTTGTAGTCTTTTAGTCCCCAGTTCCATCTACATTGCCCCTTTCACTTTTGTTGTTACTAAGTCCTATCCACAGCCCCATCTGTCTTCAGGGCATCATCCCTAAAAAAATAAAAGAGTTCTTAAAATTTCTGACTGCAAAGAAATAATCTGTCTTCATTTTACTTGTGCTGTCAATCCAGCTTTTCTAGGACCATTAACAATAACCAGAGAATGCTTTCCCCAGTTATATTCTTATCCTCCATGTCAACCTCTTCTAGCATCTAAGTGAAAACTTCCTTAGCATCAATGACAGTCCCCTCTGTCCCAATAACAGTGCTCACTTTCCTTTCCATCTTTTCACCAGAGGCTCTGATTCCTCAGCGTAGACCTCCTCCAACACATACACTTTGACCACAAGAACCACTAACTCATTAAAACTCAATTAAGCCAAGTATCACCAACTGTTGTAGTTCAGGTTATTATGGTGCCAGAGGTTCAGAATTGGAATAAAATTAAATGCTTGTAGCCCTTCTAACAGTCAAATAGAGGTTCCAATAGCTTTTAAGGGAAAACTAACCTAACCTGAAGGGCAGATAGTGCTCCTACCATGGATGCCTTCTCCTCAGATAGAAGTGGTGGAGCAGGGATGTGCAGGAGCCTGTTCATATCACTTCTCAAGAGCCAATTATTAAATTTTCAGTGTGAGCATTTAATACCTTATAAATTGGTGAATGCTACAAATGAGGACTTGATTCATTGGTTTTTTTATTGTCTAAACTTAAAAAGTAATAGAGAAATTGTTAACAACGCAACTTAAACAATAAAGTGTGTTAAACATTTGCCAGCACACCATTGTAGTAAAGCCAAGTCATTTGGGACCCTTTGAATTATGGATCCCACAGTCTTCTGCAAGGCCTCTGATAGTTTCTTGATATCCTCTTTCTTCCAGTGACTAAATAAAATGTTTAATTTGGCTAAAAAATGGTAATTATAGTCATTTAGGTGGACTTTTTACCATTCATCCCTAATTTCCATGCAGTAGATATACATATATCATTAAAAATGTGTCAGATTAACTTGGTTTTAAGTGTTGATTTAAACATAAAATATCATTCACCATGTGCCCAATTGTCATACAGCAGCATTGTCACGTAATCATACCTTTAAAAAAAATTAAAGGGAACACTGTTGTATACCATCGGGCTCATCACCTTGTAGTCAACTAATGATAGCCCACAAACCTGCACGTTCAGATGGAGACCACTGGCAATAATAGTGATCTGCTGTATCCCTTAAACCAATAAGTTACCAAAGAATTCCAAGTTCCAGTTCTCCAACCTTCTACCTCACTGGAAATAACCTTCAAATGCTCCATTATGAAGAAGCAGCCACCATGGCTCTATCACACCCCTGCCTTCCTTCCCTAAACGCAGACATGACTGGTTAGGTTAGTGTACGGTCATAAAATAATAAAATTTTAGAGACAGAAGGAATTTACATGATTACCTCCTCCAACCTCCTTATTTTACGGATAAGTAATTGAAGTTCAGAGATGTATTTACCCCAGGTCACATGGCTAAGAAGTTAAACGCATATTTAAGAGTAGAATGTGGCATCTGATTCTTTGCACCACACAATGACAATTCTGCCATGGAACACATAGCTTTGGACAATAGTGGAAGGGAATGAGATTGTAGCTCAAGGAGAAGATGTATGATTGGGCCATAGTTTAAGTCATTCAGAGACAGGCAAAATTCAATTTGGTCAAAATGTGTTCTTCACCCACATGGTGTTTCCTGCATAATTGATTAGGTAGCTCTTGTGACCACAAATAGAGCAGATCTAATGTTGGTACCTTGCTTGATAATAATACTCAAAAAATCAATGAAAAAAGTTTACTTGTGATTGCATCTATCAAGAAATCAATACAGGGTAGTGAATCCGCAGTGAGAAGACTTGAATTTGAATCATGGCCTAGCCACTTACAGTGTGACATTGGGCCAATCACTTTTACCTGTCTGGGCCCTAATGGAAATAAGGGAGTTGGACTAGTATACCTCTAAAATCCCTTTCTACCTCTAAATGTATGACCCTAGGATCTGTGATTCAACAAAGGGCTCTTTGGGGAATACACAAATATGGATATTCCACAAGTTACGTGGATTATTATTTCCCATTCATTAATATTGCTTGAACCTTGCTTTATGAAGCTAAAAAAATTGTCTAGCACAAGAAGTTGACTGTAGAGCTGACAGAACCTCCAGGGAAGCCAGATGGTTGTAAAGAATGCTTGTTTTGGGTCCCCTCTGGTCTATTTTTGGGTCCACACAAAGTTTGTGTTTTGAGTTCCTCAAAATAGATTGACTTACCTGAAAATTGGCATCTCCAACTGTTCTTCTCTTACTTTGTTGTTTGCCCTTATTTTTGAAGAGGACCAATGAATTGGATTTAAGTGAGGCAGAGTTGCACAAAGTCATTAGCCTCACTCTGTCTTCCAGAGTCATTTAAGTCCAATGGCAAGAAAAAAGACAAGCCAACTGACAATAGCCCAGCATGTAGTGGATGACATTGGCATTGCTGATGTCTGACTTTGTTCTAAACACTCCACATTGCCTGCTTCAGCCACCATCATGGCCTTTGGAACAAACTGTTCTCATCTGCCCATTCCAGTGGGGGAAGTCTTCACATGCTTGGAGTAGATGCCCCACTAACTCATTGCTTGTTTTGAGGTCCTCTGGTTACCCTCAAACTGGTTTAGCCCATCTGCTGAGACAGTTTATTGGGGTATAGCCACACACCCAATGCTACAGCTTCTTAGAGCCAGGGGTGAGAGTTGAGTGCCAGGTAGACACCAAAGGTGGATAAGCAGCCCTGAAAAGGGCTTAACAAGTCCTCATATCAAAGGTGTTAGTCCTCCTTGAATAGCCTACACATCCTAAAGAGATTACCCACTGCCTACTTAAGAAGAATCAGGCAAATGCCCTTAGGCCCTTGTCTCAACACTATATAATGTAACCTCACAAAGATTTGGGGAGCGAGCCATCCCTTCTTTCTAGCTCGCTCTCTCTTTCTCTCTCTCTCTCTCTTTCTCTCTCTCTCTCTCTTTCTCTCTCTCTCAAATGATTTAATAAAATTAATTCTAAAACTATTTCAGACTTTGAGGTTTGTGCTCACAAAGAACAATATGGTGTCAGAAGTACGATTCCCTGGTAGTAGCCCTGAGTTAAACCCAAAAGCTCTCCAAGACCAAACTGAAGCTAGTTTAAAACAATTCAACAAAATTTAATTGTTTAGGTAAATTAGCTAAGATACTTAAATTGAAATTGACTATGCAAACAGGGGTGGGTGGATAGGATGGAGGGAAATATAGTTAGTCTTTCACAACATGACTATTATGGAAGTGTTTTGCAAGACTATACATGTTTAACCTATATCAAATTGCTTGCCTTCTCAATGAGGGTGGGTGGGGAGGGAGGAAGGGGGAGAATTTGGAACTCAAAGTTTTAAAAAAGAATGTTAAAAATTGCTTTTACATGCCAACTGATAAATAAGATATACAGGAAATGGGGTATAGAAATCTGTCTTGCCCTACAGGAAAATTGAAAGAGAAAGGGATGAGAGAAGTGGGGGGGGGGGGTAATAGAAGGGAGGACACATTGGGGGAAGGGGTATTCAGAATGCATGCAGTCTTGGGGTGGGGAGGGAAGAGATGGGGAGAAAATTTGGAACTCAAAAGATTGTGGAAGTAAATGTTGAAAACTAAAACTAAATTAATTAATAAAAAAAGAAATTGACTATGCAACTCAAGAAATAAAAGTTTAGTAGTTAATTGGTATAGAAAGAAATCTATACAGAAGAGATTCAGTAGAATGTGGGATGTGGGAAAGAAAATGGACTTTAAAAAAATAGCAAAGGTAAAATGAAGTGGGGAACCAGAGTGTAAAAAGAAAGATTAGTTTTGAAGTTTTCAGGCTTTAATCAAAATCTACTAAAAGAAAAAAAACACAAGAAAAAAGGTTTAAGCAAGTAGAAATAAGAGGAGAACAAGAGGAACCTGAAAGAAAGGTGAAATCCCTTTGCGCTGACAGTGTGAAAGAGGGTGACGTGAAGCAAGGGCTTGGAGTTTGGAGAAAAAGGTTAGAGAAGGTTTGTTTTTTGTTTTATTATTTTCATTGAGATAAGAAGCATAAGTGAAACATTTTTGGAGAGGTGCCTGTTGCCAATTTCAGACAATATTCAATCAAGTTATGGTGTTTACCAAAAGGAAAATATAGAAATAAATTTGTAGCATGGAATTATTTGAGTATAGCATACTAAAATTCTTTCCTTGAGAGACTATTAGAAGAGCATGTCCCAATCCTTAGAGCCTCATGGGCTCTAAAAAGAGATGGATGGGAATGTGAGAGTGAATCCTTGAAAGTGAGCTAACTGAAAGTAGTGGGAGTTATACTTTGAGGTACTAGCAGCTAGTAGCACTTGGAAAAATTGAAATTTTCAATATCATCATTTGTGATTGTAAATTCAGATTTGATTTGGCTGAAATTTGTCCTGAAACTAAATTATAATATGGTCTCATTCACAGTGAGATGTGTTTTCCTATTGAGACAATTGTGGTAAATAGGAATTTAATGCAAAATACATTTGATATCTGGTATTAAGGCAATATACTTGAAAACTAATAGATCAGGAATCCAGAGTTCAAATCCAGCCTCAGAAACTTACTAGCTGTATGGACCTGAGCAAGTCACTTCATCTGTTTGCCTCAGTTTCCTTTGCTGTTTCTTTGTCTGTAAAATAACTCCCAGAGTTATTGTGAGAATCAAATGAGAAAATAATTTTAAAGTGCTTAGTAGAGTGCCTGGCACAAGTTATGCATATATAAATGTTTTTTATTATTATTTTTAAGTGTGATTACTCCATACTGGTTTTTTAATGTGACTGGAATAGAATGCCAAATTGACAGCTGGTGATTTTTTATATAAGAGGATATAGATATGCATTCAGCTGAATTGATGTTATTTGACTGGCAAAAAGTTTTTGTGTTATGTTTTAAAATTTCATAACATTGTTCATGTTAATGTTAAGCTTCTAATTTTTCTTGCATTGTGAAGTTGGAAAAACCATTGCATAAGAAATGCTGTTAATTTGAGAAATTATAACCAGAAAGTGTTGCAATCATATCATTAGGAAAGTAACTTCTCTTTTAATCTGGATGCCATTAGATTATGAATTGAAAAGGTAAAGAATGTGGTCACAAAGTTTTAAATTATTAAGTATTTAATTGGGTACATTTTGTTTTAAAATGGATAATAATAACTTGTTATTTGAAGGGGGAAAAGTACTACAGGCCTCTTAAGCTGTCCATATCTGTGAGGTTCCTTGGCACTTTTTTTTGGGGGGGAGGTGGGACAGGGTTGTAAGATGTCATTAACTCTGAGAAACAAGCTGCTAACAACAGATTGTGAAGTTCTAAAGAACTTACAAGTTTGCTTAAAGAGTTTTATCTAATAGATTGTTCATCACTTATGAAAATTATGAAATTATACCTGTTAAGTAATAACATATATTGACATTACATCTTTGAGTCAATTTAGTAACAAAAGTCTTAGTTTTAAAGACTTTATTTTGCCTTGGGGTTAATAGGCAATAGTAATATCTCTTAGTCCGGGGATGTATGGGAACCAGCATTTTTCTAGGATTTTTGAATCAACTATCATGTATTCACTGTATGTATGGAACTCCAGAATGTGAGTACTCTTAATTTCTAAATGATTGATTTCTGTTCTAGGATGAATTTAAACTAGAAAGAATAAATAAGATAAGGCTTTCTATCTGCTTATATGTGCTTATTGTACACGGTTATTGCAACAAGAGAAAAAGCAATAATAACCTAGCTGTAATCTGTGATTAATGAAATTTTGTTATTAGTGAAATTTTGCTATTTGAGACAAAATCTTTTGGTACTATAATTCTATATTGTTCCAAGTTTTTATTTCAGGTGTGATTGTCTGAATTCTCATTAAGCTAAAAGAATATCATTCAAGGGGGAAAGCTATGTGCTACTTAAAGGGAATGCAATCTGAAAACTGCTAAAAGTGTATGTCTATGCCTGGAAAAGTTGAGGAGATGACTTTGCATATAAGTAAGGGAAGAACCTCTTGACTCAGTTTCCCCATTGTGCTATTTCCTTTTTGAACATGAAATTTTCCCACTTGTCTAATTCTGAGCCTGGCTATGATACCCTGTGAATAAAGTGGAACTTTGATGTATAATCAGCTGTTAACTATAACTTTTACCTGGAATCAGAGCTAAGGGAGTTTTTTCCCCTGCTATGCTTATGTCAGGTCAGCTGCACTCTTGAAGGGACAGTCTTGATATTGTTATAACCATGTCCCTCCTTTTTCCTTTCATAGCAAATTTCTATAATCTGGGCAGGGGAACTGTAGAAGTTTTTGTCATTGCAATACTAAATAGTTTAACTAATATATTAATACTAAAACATCGCTGAGTTAGTAGAATAGGATGCAATTACAAAAGATTTTATTATTTTTCATCTGAATTCGTAGTCAACTTCCTATCCTAAGCAACTAGGTAAATGAGTTTTTAAATTTACCATCCCCTTGTTAATGGTCATATATTTATGCATAAGATTAGATCCTTCAAGTATTTGATTCAGGGGAAGCTAGGTGGCACAGTAGACAGAGCACTGGTCCTGGAGTCAGGAAGACCTGAATTCAAATCCAGCCTCAGATACTTACTAGCTATGTGTCGCTGGGCAAGTTACTTAACCCCAACTTCCTCAAATAAAAAAAAAGTATCTCATTCTTTTAGGGTGCTTTGAAGAAAATATATATCCTAAAAAGAGGGGGATAGGATATAAAGATATAAAAGTTTTAAATTCAGATAAAGCAGAAAACTTAATTTTGAGAAAGCAACACTAAACTATTTCCTCTAAGAACTCGGAGATATATGTGTATATATACGTATATAAAATTTTCTTCCAAATGTTTCTAATGGGAAATATAGGCTTTGCATATGTTTTAGTAATAAGTTCTCAAAATTGGATAAAGTATTTTGCATGTAGGATTGCATGAATGATTGTAAGGAAATTTTTAAATCATGTTTCTTTTTCCCTTAGTTTGACATCTCTCTCTGATTTTAAGGGATAGAAGGGCTCATTTTATAAGTAATACTTTCACGTAGCCTTTTTAAGAGTATTCCTTTATCCAGTTGATAGCATTGTCTATAACAGGTACAGGGTTCAGGTAAATATAGAAAAAGCAACTGGTATGAAAGTCTCTAAATTTTCAGGTGAATTATAGATTTATAATTTGATGTTCTTCTTATAGCTGTGATGTTAATAGGTGAGCTGGTAGTTCACCACATGAATTAGTTACTGGAAAGACATATTTAGGAGGTTGTACTAAATTGTATTTAGTCTTTTTACTGGTAGATTTTAGCAGTATTGGCTAGGGAATCTCTGTGCATCACTTGGAACCAGAGAAGCAAATCCACTAGGAGGAACCATCTCCAGAGCTGCCCTGAGAGCTAGGCCTCTTCCAGAATTTCTAAGGTTAGAATTTTCCAGGGACCAGATAACTACATGGGATAGCTAGGACTCAAAATGAAATGCGCTGATTAAATGGATATTAAGGAGACTTGATGTTATTTAATATTGATGACCATTATTGTATTACTTTGGCTTTGATGTTTCATAGTGTTCATGTTTGCCTGGAGAGGGGTAGTCCATAATTCCTTTTATTTATTATTTGGGGATTAAGGCCATTCTTCCTGCAACTTTTGGTCAACTGAAAGTCAGTCTTCTTGTTTTTATTAACTTCATCTTACTAAAATATGGACATATGAAATGTTAACCGTTTGACAAAGGGAAGTTTAAGCTTCCTAAAGTGGTATTGTTATTTGTCAGCTATCTTAGCTAACTGGTGATATATAAATTTTCCCTCTCCAATCAGTCCACAGTGAGCCCTCTAAGTAGTTTAATCTGTAATCTGTGTCTTTAAATATGTATGAGATTATGACTCTGCATAATTAAGTTTGTTCAACTTTTATGACACTGAAGGAAATATAGGATTATAATATTTGTGATACTCCTAGCCACGGTACACTTGCTTCCTGTTGTAAGGCTAAATCACTTGACTTACAGCTCCTGAGACTTACTCAAATTTATCCCTCTGATTTTGTGACATTGGGGAAAGTTTTTCAACAATCTGATCCCTATCCCACCCTTAATGTAATTCTATTAAGCTCTAAATTAAATAGGCAGTAAGGAAGATGCTATTATTTTAGTCATAATTTTATAGTCATTATTTTAATGAACTCCCTTTGAAATCATAAGCCAGTTTTCTGCTCCTCTAATTATGCTTTCACTACTATGAAAATGTTGGGCTTTAGGCCCAAAACAGGGGATTGTGGATTATTATTTATCATTGACTAATATTGTTTGAACTTAGCTTTATGAGGCTAAAAATTGTCTAACCCAAAAAGCTGACTGTAGAGCTGAGAGATATTCCAGAGAAACCAAATGTTTGTAAAGAATCCTTAGATCCCGCCCAGTGCTTGTTCTGGGTCCCCTTAGGTCTTTTCTTGTTTGGGGTTCAACCAAAGCTTGTGTTTTGAGTTCCCTAAAATAGACTTACCTGATGATATACATCTCAAACTGCCCTTCTCTTGGAGACTATGTATTGCCTATGTGAGGCTAATCAGGCAAATGTTCTTACACTCTTGTCTGAACTCTGTATAACTTAACCTCACAAAGATTTGAGGAGGAACTCACCCTTCTTTCTGGTTCTTGTTTCTCTCTCTCCCCCCCCTTCCCTCCCAAATGATCTAATGAATTTATTTCAGATTTTGGGGGATATTCTCACAAGTAACAATTTTTAAAAAATCCTCATTTGCAAATTTCCCTCAAAGTGGCAGACTACATACTTACCTACCCACTCTAAGGTTGCTATCTATGGACAGAAGTCAAGGTGCCCAAGGGTCAACAGTACTACATAATGGCCAAAGGGTTCATTTCTTTTCCACCTCTACTATCTCCTAGATTTTTTCTACATAAGTACTACTACATTTTCCTTAGTCTTTCACCACTCACAGTTTAGTCAAGGCCACCTTAGTCAATACCTTTCTCAAGAATTATGCATATTTCCTTTAACTCTATTTCTCTTTCCCTTCTCTTCCAACCCTTGCCCATTTACCTCAGGGAAATCCGTCTCCCATTCTTAATTCCATTTGAGAGCTTCCCAAACAGCCCTACCCATTGCTGATAGATGTAAAAGGAGTGCTAGAGATAAATCTGAATCAAAGAAAAGCCAAAAGTATTGAAGTGAAATTAGACCTAAGAAGCAAGGCTATCAAATTCTAAAGCCTTTGACAGAGTCCAGAAGACTCCTTAAGACTCTTTACAAAACTCTCCACCTACTACCTAATCCCTCTATAATTAAACCTGCTTCTCCTTAAGCCCCAGCATTCAAAATAAATAAAATAATATTTTTTTCTATTTTAATTACTAGCATTAGCACAATATCATTTCTTCCATTTCTAATATCCTATGTCAAATGGTTTGGCTACATTGTAGAATCATAAATCTAGAGCTGGAAGGGACCTCAGAGAACATCTAGTCCAATCTTCTCATTTTACAGATGAGAGAACTAAGGCCGAGAGAGGTTAAGGACTTGCCCAAGATCACAATGATAAATGAAATATTGTGTATTAATCTAGAAGTATAGGTATCATTTTACAATATTGTAAGAGGAAATTAGTTCCACTTAACAGTTGACCAATGTAAACTTTTGGAACGCTACCTTCAAAACTTTTGAACAAACTAGCCTTCCCATCCAATTGCTACTCCCATGATCTTTGTCTTCATCCTATTTAGACCACTTACAAAGGTGATCACACTTTAGATCTTATCATTCAAACCTGCTCCACCACTAAGATCTTGAACTCTGAAATTTCCCTCTCTGACCACCATCTCTGTCCTTCCACTAATTATAGAACTTCACTCAACTCCACTAAACCCATTCCTTCATCTTCACCATAACTTCTGGTCTCTCAATACCTTGTTTTCTCAATCTACTAACCCCCCTCTGGTCTCATTTCCTTCTGTTCATTCTTGACCATATTATCATTAAACATTTTTAACTGTACCCTTTAAACCATTACTCCCTTTTGCTATTTCAATAGTCACACTCTGGTGACCTCCACAGTTGGTGACCACTACCATGCATTTCTGCTACTCTAGAGGGCTGGTACCCCCAGGAATTTATTTTATCTAACCTCAAAGGACACTCAATGCTAGATTGTGATGCTTTTATTAATCTCAAAATGAACTTCAAACACCATGGTTTTTTCAAATTTACTCTCATGCCCCCAACTCCACTCAATCCCCCTTTCTCTTAGCAAATGACCCTCTACCACCAAACTGATAATACTACCTTATGCTCTCTTTCTCAGTGATCTATTATGTTCCCATAGGTTTATTTGTTACTCCTACTTAAATGACTCCCAAATCTATGTAGCTCACCTTAATCTATTACCTAAATTCTAACCCAACATATCCAATATACTACCTCAAGCTGGAGGTTCCATAGATACCTTAAAAACTAACAGATCCAAAGCTCAACTCATCATATTTTCACCACCACCCTTCTAAGTCACTACCATTAACTTCTTCACCTCTGTTAAGGCACCACCATCCTCCCAGTCACCCAGGATTGTAACATTAAAGTCATCCTTAATGGATTGTTCCTTTCCTTTTAATCCCAATTCCATGCTAAGTCCTATCAATTTTGCTTCTACACTATCTCTAACACCAGTCCTCTTGTCTTTGTTCACTTTGACATGACCCTAATTTAGATCATCATTACCTCTAGCTGTGGCCACTGTAATAGTTCCCTAACTGATTTCCCTGCCTCTAATATCTCCCTTCTCCAATCCACCTTTTATACAGATGCCAAAATAAACTTCTTAGACTTATGTCTGACAATGGCATTCCTCCTGAGGAAAAGCCTTCAATGGCTTCCTATTGTCTCTTGGGATAAAAAACTCCTAAAATCCTCTAGGATAAAAGAACTCCTTTACCTGGCATTTAAGGCCCTTAGCAATCTGGTTCCACCTTACCTCTCTGACCTTATTTTGTATTACTGTCCTTTTTGTGCTTCACTTTCCTGACAAACCAGAAAACCAAAAGCTTCCCTGGATTAATTTCTATCTCCTGCCTCTGCACATTCATATGTACCATTCCTATAGTTGACATGTTCTTTCTTATCTCTCCTCATTGAAATCCTCTTCCTCTAACTCACTGCTCAGTCATCATGTTCCCTGATTCCCCACTCTTATCTCTCCCCAGAAAAAAAATAGTCTTTCCTCCTCATTATTTTTTTTGGTTCCTTTGCCTGGATCTCTCTGTTGCCCCTCTACCCTGTAATATGCTTATCTTTTTAAACTTCATACATTACCCCAACTCAGCAGTATGCTCAGCACCTAGCACAATGACTTGAACACTACTATATGCTTAATAAATGTTTCTTATTCAATTTGTTGAAACTTTAGTCTAGGATAAACAAATAACACACTGAAAACAATCAGTCCTCTATCAGGGCAGAAAGAGACAAAATGGTCAGAACTCCAGTGAGACACACTAGGAAGCAGAGCTCAAAGACCAGAACATTCAAACAAAGTCAAGTTTAAGATGACTAACTTTTTTCCTAAACTAGGAAACAGATCTTTGGCAAGAGTCAGTTCAGGAAATAGGGGGAAAATCAAGCTGTTTTTTTCCTGAACATATTTGAAGGATTTTACAATTAACACAACTTCTAGTATCAACATGTGGTATGATGAAAAACATGCCTAAGTAAATAGCTTCAGCTTTTACAATTTGTAGCCAATTACCATGCATGTGGGGCAAATGTTTTCCTGGATCTTGAAGTCAGAAAGGCATTTGCCCCAGTCCATGTCTGATTGGCAGCTACATACTGAGAAAGGACAGGTTCGCTAAGGGATGCCCATGACCAGTTTGTATCAATGGCAAAAATGGCTTGTCCTCTTCTGTGTCAAGCCCTTTGGCTAGGTTCCAGCCTGTATCCAAATTGTGCATTTATGGGAATAGCTGAAGGGGACAGAAATCATTACAAAGAAATGTCCTTTTACATGACAGTTATATGACTTTTTGGTGATGCTTTTCTCCAAATGAACCCATCAGCTCAAAGATGTTAATTATCTACATCTGCTGCTATCTGGTCTGTTTTATTACTAGGATGTACTGCTTGTTTACCTTTGGAACTTAAAACTCCTTGGTAAATAAAGCACTTTCTCCATGCCCCCCCCCACACAAAAAAATCGAAAAAATCATGGTTTTTGTCTTTATTTTGGGGGAAGGGCTCACTGAGTTTAAAAATATTTTTTTTAACGCAATTGGGGTTAAGTGACTTGCCCAGAGTCACATAGCTAGTAAGTGTCAAGTGTTTGGTCTGAGGCCAGATCTGAACTTGGGTCCTCCTGATTTTAGGGCCAGTGCTCTATCCACTGCACCACCTAGCAGCACCGAGGTTTAAAATTTTTATTTAGAAAGGTGCTTTTAAATTTATTCTACTCTTCTACACATATCCTATCAAAGACTTCATGACTGAAAATCCAATAAAGCAAGATATGAAATAGTATTTATTTCCTTGGCAAGAAGTTTAACTGCAAGCTTAGAAGAAGAAAGAGTACACGTGGAGTGGCTAGGATATTTATGCTGTGTTCAGATTTAGTAGCAGTTCATGATACTAGATATCATGACCTTTGACACTGGCATTTTCAAGTATCATTTCAGCCATCACTAGTAAGGATAGCAGGAATAAACTTATCCCATAGTCCCCATGTCCCTAAGAGGGGACATTTTTTAAATAGCTGAAGAAGGAACAGCATCATTTCAATCTTCCTTTGAGGAAGTAAGGTGACATTTAAAAAGAAACAATGTATCAATCAAGGTCAGGGTTGGCAAGGCCATCACATTTTAATGAAATGCTGGCAGTAAGCTTGCTCAGGGAAAACTCATTTGAGGATCTGCTTTTAAATTTCAGAATTCAAATCACCATAAAATCCTAAGCACCATACACATTTTGGAATCATGTAAAGGACCCAACCTGTAAAGGATCCAATGTCAGATATTCAGTGATATACAACCAACCAGTTAAGGGATTTTAAACAAGTGTTTGTGGCTTAGTAGCATGCTCTCATGGGCCAGCACAGCGTAACAGGGCATAGTTCTGAACCTCTTCTTTGTCATGGACCCCTTTGGCAATTTGGTAACACCTATGAACCCCTTCTCTGAATCATATTTTTAAATGCATGAAATATAGCTTATAGGATTGCAAAGGAAATCAATTCTACTGAAATATAGTTAGTAAAAAAAAACCCCTGCTGTAGAGGGAAAAGAGCAAGAGACATGGTCAAGCAGACCTGGTTTCAAGTCACTTAATATCACTGAGACTCAGTTTCCTCAGCTGTAAAATAAAGATAATGCCAGTTGAACCTATCCCATAGAATTGTTTTAATCCTGAAGGTGTTTGCTGAATAACTATAAATGAAAAATAAATTTTAAAAAAGCACTTTGGGAACCTTACAGTGTACTATAAATAACAATTATGATTACAGAGAGGAAGCATGGGGTAGCAGAAAAACCACAGGATTTGGGAGTCAGGAGAGAGGGTCCAAATCCTGCCTTTGACACTTAATAGCTTTATGACCACAAGAAAAAAAAGTCACTGATCTTCACTGACTTCAGTTTCCTCAAGTGTAGAGTGAGTCTGAGAGCAATGCCCATAACATACTTACATTACCTCTCAGATTTTTCATGAGGATCAAATGAGATAATGTATGTAAAGTGCTTTGCAAACCTTAACCACCTATATAAATATCAGCTATTATTATCATAATTACCACTCTTCAGGACTGAGGATTATAAGCAGCATGTGTGATTGCATTACACAGTACCATCAAGGAGCAAAAATGCACACAGTTGTGGAAAGATATGGGGTTCCCACGTGCCAGCTCAAGACAGAGGGCATAAAAGACAGTTAACCTAGTTAACACTTCAAAAAGACAGTGCACAAGTAGCCAGTGGGATTTATTTTGGTCTCAGCCTCCAAGTTATGTCCCAGTTGTTTTTGACAGTGGGAAAATGTAGCACTGGCCTTCAAAACTTTGAGACCAGGCATTCAACGGACATAAGAACAAGTTGAAGAGCCTAGCACCAAGGCCTCAGGGAATGAAGGCAATGCAGTGAAGTAAACAGGCTTAGTTATGTAACTGCCCCATGACTTGAGATTACAACAGGTACATCTCCTCATGGTTTTGCATTATGAGCCTATCTGGTATCTCCATGGATTACCAAAAAGAACAGGTTCATAGCAAAAAACAACAATAGCAACAATTTTAAAAACAAAAGCAGCATAGGAAAATCTTTACAATTTTCCTACCCCTAGAAGCAGCCTCTATTTCTATACAAACAATTAAGTAAAATATATGAGTAACTGAGCCTTTGAAAGAAAAGGGGGAGGGGTGGAGCCAAGATGGCAAAGTAAAAGCAGTGACTTGCTTGAGCTCTCTCCCAAACCCCTCCAAATATCTGTAAAAAAATGGCTCTAAACAAATTCTAAAGCAGAACGCACAAAAAAACAGTGAAACAAATTTCCAGCCCAAGACAACCTGGATGGTTGATCGGAAAGGTATATCACGCCGGGCAGGAAAAGAGCACAGTTCATCATCGGCACACAGGCAGAGCAGGCCTCAGCGAACCAGAAGCAGGCCTCAGCGGACTGAATCATGGGCAGCTGTGGCAGTTTCCAGACTTCTCAACCCACAAACGCCAAAGACAACTTAGAAGGTCAATAGGAAAAGTTTGTCTGTGGTGAGACAGAAGCTCAGTCCCAGCCCCAGTCCCTGAGTGTAGAGCTTCTGGCCCACAGACTGAGGGAAAGTGAGTGACTGATCAGAGGGGGATTGCAGGGATCTCTTTGCTGGTGTAGGATTCTTTTGCTTTGCCTGTGCTTGGATCTGGGTCACAGCTCTGGGTGGCGGTCCTGGGGCGAGAAGGAACACTGGCATGGTGGAGCTTGTAGTGGCAGTGGAGAGAGAATCCTCCTCTCAGTTCCAAGACAGAAAAGAGTGATTTTGGTCACTCATAGACCAGAGCACAGGCCAGAAAAGGAGTAAATACTTCACCCTTGATCATAGCACCCTGGAAGAACTGAAAAGTTACAGGTCCCTACAAGTATCTCTGAAAACAGCTGCACAAAACCCTTGAAGCTTGGGACAGTACATTCTCCACACTGGAAACAGACTCCTACCTTAACAAAGACTCTATAACTCAAGTAATTGGCTGAGATCATGAGCAAACAGCGCAAAAAGAGTCAGACTATATTATCTTACTTTGATGACAAAGAAGATCAAAACATACAACCAGAAGAAGACAATGAAGCCAAAGCTCCCACATGCAAAGCCTCCAAGAAAAATGTGAATTGGTCCCAGGCCATGGAAGAGCTCAAAAAGGATTTTGAGAAGCAAGTAAGAGAAGTAGAGGAAAAACTGAGAGTGATGCTAAAGAAGACCCAAAAAAAATACTGAAGAAAATAACATCTTAAAAAATAGCCTAACCCAAATGGCAAAGGAGGTCCAAAAAGCCAATGAGGAGAAGAATACCCTAAAAAGCAAAATTGGCCAAATGGAAAAGGAAGTCCAAAAGCTTACTGAAGAAAATACTTCCTTAAAAATTAGAATCGAGAGGGGCAGCTAGGTGGTGCAGTGGATAGAGCACTGGCCCTGAAGTCAGGAGGACCTGAGTTCAAACCTGGCCTCAGACCAAACACTTGACACTTACTAACTGTGTGACCCTGGGCAAGTCACTTAACCCCAATTGCCTAAAAAGAAAAAAAGCAAACAAAAAATTAGAATGGAGAAATTGGAAACTAGGGACAATTTGAGAAATTAAGGCACTGTAACACTAATCCAAAGGAATGAAAAAATAGAAGAGAATGTGAAATATCTCATTGGAAAAACAACTGACCTGGAAAATAGATCCAGGAGAGAGAACTTAAAAATTATTAGACTATCTGAAAGCCATGATCAAAAAAAGAGCCTAGACATCAACTTTCAAGAAATTATCAAGGAAAACTGCCCTGATATTTTAGAACCAGAGGGCAAAATAGAAATGGAAAGAATCCACCGATCACCTCCTGAAAGAGATCCCCAAAGGAAAACTCCTAGGAATGTTGTAGCCAAATTCCAGAATTCCCAGGCCAGGGAGAAGATATTGCAAGCAGCCAGAAGGAAACAATTCAAATACTGTGGAAACGCAATCAGGATAACTCAAGATTTAGCAGCTTCTACATCAAGAGTCCGGAGGGCATGGAGTATGATATTCCAGAAGGCAAAGGAGTTAGGACTACAACTTAGAGTCACCTACCCAGCAAAATTGAGTATAATCCTTCAGGATAAAAAATGGCCATTCAATGAAATAGGGGACTTTCAAGCATTCCTGTGGAAAAGACCAGTGCTGAATAGAAAATTTGACCTTCAAAAACAAGTCTCAAGTGAAACATGGAAGAGCTAAACAGGAAAGAGAAATCATAAGAGACTTATCAAGGTTGAACTGTTTACATTCCTGCAGGGAAAGATGATATTTGTAACTCATGAGTCCTTCCTCAAGGGTAGTGGGAGGAAAAAAAATTATATGTATGTATAGATAGATAGATAGATAGATAGATAGATAGATAGATAGATAGATAGATAGATAGA
>NW_020954557.1:62534054-62576825 GCF_900497805.2 Vombatus ursinus
AGATAGATAGATAGATAGATAGATAGATAGATAGATAGATAGATAGAGGGCACAGAGTGAGTTGAAGATGAAGGGGTGATATCTGGAAAATAAAATTAAGGGGTGAGAGAGGATTATACTGGGAGAAGGAAAAAGGGAGAAGTAGAATGAGGTAAAATATCTCACATGAAACAGACAAGAAAAGGCTTTTACAATGGAGGCAAATGGGGAAGGTGAGAGGGAATGAGTGAATCTTATTCTCATAGGATTTGGCTTAAGGAAGGAATAACATACACAATGGGGTATGGAAATCTATCTTACCCTATAGGAACATAAGGGGGGAAGGGGACAAGAGAGCAGGGGGTTGATAGAGGGGAGGGCAGATTGGGGGAGGGGATAATCAAAAGCAAACACTTCTGAGGAGGGACAGGGTCAAAAGAGAGAATAGAATAAACGGGGGGTAGGATAGGATGAAGGAAAATATACTTAGTTTTTCACAACAGGACTATTATGGAAGTGTTTTGCATGACTACACACCTACAACCTGTACCAAGATGCTTGCCTTTTCAATGAGGGTGGGTGGGGAGGGAGGAAGGGAAAAAATTTGTAATCCAAAGTTTTAAAAACACATGTTAAAAATTAAAAAATTAAAAATTAAAAAAAAGAAATTATCAAGGAAAATTGCCCTGATATTTTAGAACCAGAGGGCAAAATAGAAATGGAAGGAATTCACCGATCACCTCCTGAACGAGATCCCCAAAGGAAAACTCCTAGGAATATTGTAGCCAAATTCCAAAGTTCCCAGGTCAAGGAGAAAATATTGCAAGCAGTCAGAAAGAAACAATTCAAGTGTTGTGGAAACACAATCAAGATAGCACAAGATTTAGCAGCTTCTACATTAAGGGACCGCAGGGCATGGAATATAATATTCCATGAAAGAAAAGGGGCCAGCCTTATAAATATGGCCTTTGAGTACTCTTAATTTCCCCCATCCTTCCCCCTTCTCACAAGGGCAAGTACATGGAAGATAAGCATGTTTGTGTGAGCTAGACAATACCTAAAAGAAAAATCCCTGGCACTTCTAAAAGGAGATCTTTTAAAGCAAAAGAACTCAAACAAAACCTCAATAGTAAAATTATTTCGGATGTTGACTTTCATGTCTTTAAAAAAATAAAAGCACATACAGACCTGAAGCATCATTAATACAGTACTCTAAATTAATGCTTCCAAATCAAACTGAGAAGTCCTTGACAGTAATTTCTAAATAAACCCATTAGCTTGCACACTCCCTATATACAGTACTTTAACAGTCTTAAGTTTCATATTTTAATCAGCAAATGTATAATTACTTACTTTCTTCCTTCTGTAATGAGCAAACTGAGAGAGGCCTAGCACAGTGGCAAGTGCACCTCCTCCAACCAGAGCTGTTCCTTTGATAGCTTGTTGAAATGCCATTTCTTAATCTATTAAAAGAGAAAGAAACAAGAAGAAATAAAGTTAATTTTTATAAGGAAAATCCAAAAAGTAAGAAGCTACTGTGAAAAATATAAAAACTAATTCACAGTAGAGGAAATGTATATAAAATGAAAAAGTTGAGACTAATAATACAATCAGATGTAAATTGTAATTCAAAATAGCTTCAACCATCATAGAGGCTAACTTTTAATTTAAACAAAATAAATAAATACAGATTTATCCAGTTTATCTGCCCCAGGACTATTAAAGATGGTGAAGAGGTAAATCATAGTGGTTTTGACAAAATGGCATCTTATCCTTTAGAATTTGTTCCACAGCTTACTCCATTCCAAGAAGAGACTTAGCAAGTTTCTGTTGTCACTTAACTAAACAAAGATCTTACAGCTTCTTCCTCTCTGGCAAACTTCTCAGCAAAATTCAATGGCTATCTTGAGAATTCTTACTTCCCAGTCAAGGCCCATTGATTCCTGCAGCATTCACACACACACTATGCTTACATCCCCCAAAAGTAAGACTAACAAAGATCAAACAAGAAAGGAAAGGGGTGGAGGCTAAGGAAATAATTCCTTGATCCTCCCAAAGAGTAACAAACATCACAAAACAGCAGTTCTGATAGTCAGCTAGACGACTTTCCATTCCAGCATTGATTGGTTACTTGGTTTTAGAAGAGGAATAAGGCTATTATGATAATGTTAAAGAAATATCTTCCAGTTAATTGAAATTTATTTCTTCCTGATTACATCTTTCTGAAAATTACCTTGGATATTTTCAGTTTAAGCTCATGAATTTCACTTTTTCTAACTAAAAATGTTTCTACTTCTAGATAACTGTATTTACAGAGGTTTTAGTTTGTTTCCCAGTAATTTAAATATATGCAAAATATATGTATTTATATATGTATGTGTGTATGTGAGAGTATGTATAATATGTATACATATACACATACGTACATACATACATACATATACACACATATCTAATCCATCTATCTATACTCTAATTGCTGCCTGTGTCATCTTGGGCAAATCATTTTACTTCTCCAGCCTTAAATTTCTTTATATTTAAAATAAGGGGGTTGAACTAGATGATCTCTAAGATAACTTCTGGCTCTAAATCCATGATCCTATTAAAATTATACAATACATAAATGAAAGGGAAAAATCCCTCAGACAAAACTTTTGCCAACTATCCTTTCTATCTCCCTCCCACTCCTACACTCCTCAACACTGTCTTGCATATTGTAAACTTTTAATAAGTACTTATTGTTGCTCAGGAGACCATACATTCAGTGACTAAATGTACTAACAGATCTTAGAAATATTGAGATTAGTTACTCCTAGCTCCATAATAGATTCTATAATGATGGCAACTGGTACACTCATTTCTTACAGAGTTCACTTTAGATATTTCCTAAGGGAAAGATCACAAAATCATCAGTCTAGAAGAAGAAGGTACCTCAGAGAATTACCTACTTCAAACTCCTCATTTTATAAATGAGAAAACTGAGGCCCGGAGAAGTAATTTGCCCCAAGTAGCAGCAAAGTCAGCATTCAAACTCGGTTCCTCAAGTCTCTTACCAGTACACCACTCAGTTTAGACCTGCTTTGCACCTTCCAGGGATCTCACAGCTGAGCTAATGAGAGATATATGGCACATATATAATTTCACACTTTTGGTCCTGAACAGTGATAAGATATTCCCCACCTCCCCATCCCCATCTAATACATGGAGTACTCTGGGGAATCTATAGTGTGCTCAAGTGTTTTACCTGTCTTCCCTTCTGCATACTGAGTATTATATAATTTTTAAAATTTAACTGCCACACACATTACATAAGCACAGTATGGTTATTCAAAAAACACTGCTGAGGGAAAATAACTTTTGAATCTCTTGGATTTTATATTAAAAAGGATAACAATGTGGCATTTCCTTAAAATTGCATTTTACCTCCTCCCCTTGCCCACTCTGGAAAACTCCCTCAGACAAAAGCATAACTACTTTCTCTCTGTTCCTTTTTAAATAGTGTTTTGTGTATTTTGGAAGAAACTCCCAAGAAGAAACAGATCACAGGACATCTCCTATATGTGCCTCCAGGGAGCATTCTTCTTCACCAACTCTTTTCTTACCAAAGGTTCGCCCTCTCCCCACCCCTACATTCAGGAAGAATGGCCAGAGTTTACTAAGTACCAACATCAATCACTGAACACAAACCTATTACCCAAAACTAGTCTGACAAGAAGGCCTTGTGGGAAGCTCACACTCCACTAAGACTTTACAGAATTCCACCCTGCTTTGAGAAAACCTGCACTGCGAGTTTCCCAGACCCTTCCCAACCACCTACTCCTAAAAAAGGATACCAGTCTATTCTATTTAACTAACCAAATTCTCAATTAAAGTACTTGCCTCAGAGAAATAAGCCTCATAGCCCCATGGACATTTGCCTCATGGCTGCCTGATTTTTAACTCAGAAGAATTCATTCTGTCATGCTGGTATTATCACTGGTGACATCACAAAGGCAGCAACACATTTCACTTATCTGATCTAGTAAGTAGGGCCTATACAGTCAAGTGCATGAAAATTTTCCAGGCCAGTATTCTTATCAGGATAATGTAGACTCCTGAGTCCATTACCTTGTGCCAATCTGATTTGTTTGAGATCAAAGTTACTAATGGCATATCTCACAGGCTGTGTTAATGATTTTCCTCCCGCCTCCTCTCTACCTCTTAATCCAGGAAATTTAAAATACTGAACCAAATTTTGACTTCCCTAGGTTTCGAAAGGTTTTTATTTGTACTCACATTAGACTGCCTGCTCCTTGAGGGCAGGGATTGTCTTTTACTTCTTTTTGTATCCCTAGCACTTAACACAGAGCCTGGAACATAGCAGATGCTGGACAAATGTTTATTGATTGATCAATTATAAAGATATACTATAATTCCCAATTAATTTCTGTGAAATAACCTGTTAAAATACTACACCTTATAACTCAAAGTTCACACATAGGTCATCTGTTTAATTGAAAACTAATATTACAGATGATACAAATGATAATCAGGCAGCAATTCTTTGACACGTTTAAAATCCACCATGCTCTACTTCCACAAGCCCTGACCTTCATCCTTCTTCCTCATTCCCCAAAAAGGAAATGAATATTTTGGCTTTCAAATCCAACCCTGAATTGGATGTCAGTCTTGTCCATTGAGCTTCTCTAAGAAAGTGAAGAAAACCTTGACAAAGCGGCAGCCTAGTGCCCCAGCATCAGGAAGTCAATGCAGAAACTTTGTCAGAAGTGATTTTTAAAACCACAGTTAAGTCCACACATTGCAGGCTATATGCAGGCATTGATACAAACTTTAAGCAAAGTTCTCCCCCCTCTACTCATTACACACCCTTCTTTAATCCTAAGCATTACACTTTCAATTAAAGTAATAGTAGAGTAGGGTACCCTATAGATTATGCACATTGAAAATTTTGAATTTTTCAAGGAAAATCTTGCTCTACACTTCTTTCACTGATGTTATCACACAAGGAGATAGAGCAATAATTTTCCATCAGCATCTACAATATCAAGAGATCTATAGAAAGGTCCCCAGGATCACCAGAAGTGGAATACCCGGAAGATACAGATATGTCACAAAATGAGCAGGTATGTATTGGTTAAGATCTGGATTGCTAATGGGCATAATCACAATGATGAGGACACACAGATCCATTAAACTATAGGAGTATCATTACCTGTTTATTCATTTAGCAAAGGACAGAATCCAGAAAAAGAACAAAATCAGAGAAATAGAAAACATATAGGGCTAGTATGCTTAAGGCTGCTCTTTCATATTAGACAGAGGGGTTGTGCTCATAAACAGTATGGAATGAATTACAGAGAAGAATGGAGCCGTGGGATAGAATATAGATACTGTACAGGTTTTAGAGGAACATTGAATTAAAAGTGAAAAGGGTCCTTCCTGTTTACCTCTATCAGAAGTGTTTAACCGGCATCCATGGATAGAATTTAAGGAGTCCATGAATAGGAATAAGGAGGGGAAATTACATCTTTATTTTCACTAACCTCTAACTGAAATTTAACATTTCCTTTAATTATTTAAAAAACATTATTCTGAGATCCACAGGCTACACCAGACAGCCAAATGAACCCATGACACAGAAGGAAAAAAAAAAAGCTAAGAATCTTGTTCATTTAATGATGAAGGAACTAAGCCCCAAAGAAATTAAATAACACTCAAAATCACTCAAGTAGTGACTCGAATTCAAATGTCTAAAATGGAAATTAATTATCTTTACCCTACCCTCAAACCCACCACTCTTCAAGAAAACTAAATGGTTCAGAAGATAGAGTGTTGGACTTGTGGTCTGGAAGACTCCAGTTCAAATTTCACCTCAAATGCTTACTAACAGTGTGATCCTGGGCCAGTCACTGAATCTCTTTAAGAGATTTTTTTTGAACAGACCTTTTTTAATTGACAAGCTAAAGTTTGCAGGCTATGCCATTATGAGTTAAAGGTTGGGCTTCTTTATTTTTTAAAATCTATCATTCCACTCTTTCAATGGTTGGTTATGGCTAAAGAATAATCCTGTGGTAATTGTGTAACATAATGGGTTCTTGCCTTTTCTCCCACCTCCCACTCCCAGGGTAGGGAAGCTACATATCTCCCTCAAGGCACTAAGATATCCTGGCGAGTTTGACATTGTCACTTTTCTTTGCCCTCAGCTCAGGCCTCTACAGGCTGTCTTGTTCCTCCTCCACTAACTGATTAGCACTGCAGTTTCATTTAACTTCATAACATCAATTACCTTTTATAAAGGGTTTGGGTTTTTTTTTACTTCAAAGATTTACCAAAAACAATGTACAAACATTTCCCCTAATGACTTGGGAGCATAATCTCTATTGTATCACCTCAGCCAGGAAAAGGGGGTAGTAATAGAATTAGGCTTATAACTTAGCATAATATGGCCAAATTCATGTTCAGATGCAGTATAGCTACCAAGTAAGTACTTTTGCTGGCCTGGAGTCCTAAAGATTACTTTAGGATGGGCATCAATCCTAGTTTGGCCACAACAGGCTCCTCTGACTCCTAGATTTTTGTGGCTCACTCTTCCAAGCAAGTAGGAGGCTACTCCCTGCACCTAGAACAGAAAAGGATGAAAAGGCTCCATTTCTGGCGGGCCATATGGCCCAAAGCCTTTCCCCATGCAGCATGGTTTCTGTCCAGATACCATCATACCACTAAAGAGCAGCTGAAGATAGTAAAGTAAAGAACTGTCCAAAGTTGATTCAGGCCAAGATACAAACAGTTCCAACTACACAGCTAATTGAAAAGGTTCCTCCCAACTATGATTAGTCAACCAAAATCAGTTACAGAATGTCTGAGTATGTTCCAAAATCTCCCCAATGAACATCTCTTACATATCATCATGATTTTCCTGGAAGCCATTACTCCAGCATCCTTCACATGGAAAGATACTATCTGAATATGCTGAGGCAGTCTACATATGTACTAGAATCCCATTACATTTGAATTTCTTTTCCTTTTATATTTCAAGGCCTTTCTCCTACCACTTGCAAAATGTGTTGCTTGTAACTGAAATTGTTAAACTTAACCATCATGTATTTTCAAGTCTGAAGCATGAGGGAAGAGGTAGTCCTGGAGGTTATGTATGAAATCTATCAAATGTTACTTTGTTGTCTACATTCAAAAGTTTTGGGTAGCTTTCTGGAATTATTTCCAGCTTTAGAGTGTTCAGTATCGCTTTTTTAACAATTATTGGTCAATTTCTTCTGGGAAATTCTTAAGTAATTTCTGTCTATCCTGTCTTTAGGTTCAATACCTTTGGCGTGTACAGGGATATATGTATATGTGTGCTTTGTGTGTATGCATTTTAACATTGTTGACTTTTTGCTTCTCTTCAGACACACTTTCATCAAATTAATATTTTCATGTTCCAAAACAAGGCTTATTCAATCTCCTTTCACTGGGAGATTCAGGATTCACCAGACTACGTTCTTGACCTCATAACTTCTGAGGAGCAAGACTGGGCCCTGCTAGGTCTCTGTACTCTTTCCTTCAGGCCAAGCATAGCCTTGCATCCTGCCCACTTCTCCACCCCTAATTCCTCCCTTAGGTTCCTTACTTTCTTTCTCCCAACTAGACTGGATCAGTATCTGTTGGCTTTTTTTTCTTTTTCTTTTTCTTTTTCTTTTTCTTTTTTTTTTTTTTTTTGCATGATGGAGGGGAGGGCAGAAAAAAAAGTGTTTCAGGCTGGTCTCCAGTCAGAAGGCACCATGTTTTCACTCTTCCTCTTTATGTGGTAGGTGAGAGTGTCAGCTGCTTATTGCAGTGAAGAGGGAGAGAGGACTCGGAGGGTGACCTGGAAGTCTCCTCTGTGAGGTTAGGAGGCCTTCAATGGGCACTACACACAAGTCAGGCATGCCTCTGCCATAGGCCAGTGGAGAGTGGTGGGGAATAGGTGCTAAACAAGTGCTTTTGGAATTAGTTTTCTGGCACTAACTTATGAGGATTTTACCTCGCCAGGGTTCTGTCTCCTTTATCTCATGAATTCAACTGTAATCACTCTGCATCTGGAGAAGTACTTTTTTTTTTTCTTGGAAGGATGAAGAGCTAAATGAGTCTGAAGAGTGACTAATCCACCATCTTGCCAGTAATTTTACTTAGAAAGATAGTCTCCTAATCGGTCTCTCTGCATCCTGGCTCTTGCCTCTTCAACCCATTCACCACAAAGATTCCAAAATTAGGTAGCTAAAGCACAGGTTGGACCATGTCACTCTCCTTGCTCTATAAGCTTCTACAATTCCTACGGATTTGAAGACAAAATACAAACTCTTCTTGGCATTTGAACACATTCACCATCTAACTCCAAGTAATCATCTCAAAACAATTACACATTACTCCTCCTCACTTCCAGCAAAAGCACCCTACTCATTCTTTCTCCAGCTCATTTTACAAATGAGAAAACTAAGGCAAACAGGGTTAAGTGACTTGCGCAGGGTCACACAACTAGTAAATGTCTGAGGCCACGTTTGAACTCAGATCTTCCTGACTCCAGGCCAGGCACTCTATCCATTGAGCCACTTAGCTACCCTTTGAATAGGCTATCCTCAATGTTTGGATTGCTCTGCCTTCTCACTTTCACCAACTAGGTGACCCCTGTTTCCCTTCAAGTAACAACTCCATCTAGAAGCCTTTCATTAGTCTCCCAGTTGTTGGTGCCTCACCTCACTCCCATCACTACATGTTTATTTTGCAAAAAACCTATACAAAGTAGAACAGAAGCTGGTAGGGAGGAGGGGGAAAGAATTTAGGCCTGTCCTACTTTTGCATTTGAATTCACACCACCTAGCACAAAGTAGATGCTTAACCGTGGCTTGTAGATTTTGAGTAGCAAAGTCAGGATTTTTTAACTCATCTTCTGACTCCAAATCTGATATGTTTTCACTAAATCAAGTCTCCAATTCCTTTTAAATTTTAAATTTTATAGTTTCATTACTTTTAGAGATGCTGTAAGACTCAAGAAAAAAAATATGCATATATTCAAACAAAATTGGTGCTAAATAGCATTCCAAGACTAGAAATAAATTATTTTGGCTATCTAATAGCACTGTTCCCCCATTAAGGCTAAGTGTCATGGACTATAAACTCATCAATGTCAGTCTTATCATTTGAACATACAAAATTTCCACCTCAGAGAGGGTGGCATAGTAGAGTTAAAAGGACTAATAAATAAGGGGATACAAGTTCTATTCCTGGTTCTATAACTAACTTGTTTTGTGGCCTTAGGTAAGTGATTTAACATCTCAGGCTTAGTCTCCTCCTCTTATAAAGCAGTCATGGACACCTCCTAGATAAACTACCTAGGGTAGGGTAGTTATGAAAAAGCTTCATAAAACTTTAAAGTGCTATATGAATGTTAAATACTAATATTAGCAAAAGAAAATAATGGCTTTGAAAACACATCGAGGAAATTAAAAGGATTCAGAAATACAAGGTAGTATAATTAATAAATAACATCCAAGAAAGAGTTCTAAGAACTTCTCTGGTAAGGACTAGCTCTAAATAAGGTAGAAGGAGGCAATAAAGAATAATTCCAAACCATCAGTCATCCAAAAATCAATTATGTTTGACTTTGGAATGCACTTTATTGATTTTTCATGCAGATTTGCCTCTCTAGCTACACTTTACTTAGGCTAATACCAAAATCATTTTTTATTTCTTTTGCACACATTAACCAGCAACACAGGTGGGTGACAGAATGGAGTAAAGGGTGAGATGAGGGGAAGCCAGTTTGGGAGTTTGAAATGACTGTGCATGATCCACTCAGCAGATAACCTATGTTGATATATTCATGGATATGGGGCAGAGATATAGATGTAGCTCTAGAGATACAGTCATAACTGTCAAATATAGTTGTTTTTGTTGTTCAATCATTTCAGTTGAGCCTGACTCTTCATGACCCCATTTGAGGTTTTCTTGGTAAAGATACTGGATGGGTTTGCCATTTCCTTCTCCAGCTCATTTTACAGATGAGGAAACTGAGGCAAACAGGGTTAAGTGACTTGCCCAGGGTCACACAGCTAGTAAGTATATGAGGCCAGATTTTAACTCAGGAATTTTAGTCTTCCTGACTCCAAGCCCATGACTCCATCCACTTTGCCATCTAACTGCTCAAGTATAGTTATAGCTATCTATAAATAAAATAGTAGATAGATAAATAAGAGAGAGAAAAGGAGAAAAAAGAGGAGAAGGAAAAATGAGGAAAGAGGAAAAGAGAATGAGAGAGAGCTCTCAAATTGATCTCCAAATCCAAAAGGCTATGCAGAGGTATCAAATACAAGGCCCATAGTTTCCTCTGAACTAGATTAAAATGTAATTGGATAATGGAGTCTGAATGTAGATCGAAGCATACTTTTTTTCACTTTTATTTGTTTTTTGTTTTTCGTGGGTTTTTCCTATTATTCTAATTCTTCTTTTACAACACAACTAATGTGGAAATATGTTTAACAAAATTGTACATGTATAACCTATATTTTTTACATGTATAACCTATCTTGGGGAGGGGGAGGGAAGAGAGGGAGGGAAAAAATTTGGAACTCAAAATTTTATAAAAATGAACGTTAAAAACTATTTTTACATGCAAGTGAAAAAATAAAATACTATTAGGGAAAAAAATTGGGAATTGTTTAAACAAAATAAAAATATAATATAACAGAGATGTTAATTTGTGGTCACCACTGAGCCTATTTTTCAACTATCCGGTTTTAAAGGCACACTATATATTTCATGGTAAGTCTATTGTGTTTTAGAACAATTAGAACACATTTCAAATTGTGGTCCATTGACAGTGTTTAGGAAGTTAGGGACAGACTTCCTGTTCACCCCCTTGCTAACTGCTATTATCAAAAAACAAACACACACACAGGAACACCTGTCTTCTTGTTTCCTTTAAAACGTCAAGGATTGACAACCTATGGCACATGTTCCAAAGTGGGGACAGGGAGTCACTGAAAACAGTGGAAATGTTAAAAAAGAAGAACCAGGGGGCAGCTGGGTGGTACACTGGATAGAGCTCTGGCCTAGGAGTAAGGAGGACCTGAGTTCAAATCCAGCCTCAGACACTTGATACTTACTAGCTGTGTGACCCTAGGCAAGTCACTTAACCCCGACTGCCTCACCCCAAAAAAAAAAAAAAAAGAAGAGCCAGCATAGAATGGGCAATGCTCTTAGCTGAGTTAAATAGGGAAATGACATGGCTACAATGGAAAAGACTTGGCTAGGAAATTATTGTGTGACTTTTGTCAATTCACACTCAATCTCAGTGCCTATGTCTCCTCATCTCTAAAGGAGGGGATTAGATTATATTGAGTTTCTTCACCTATTTTGTGTCCTGAACTGCTTTGGCAGTCTCACAAAGCCTATGAACCCCTTCTCAGAATAATTTTGTAGGGGCAGGTAGGTGGCGCAGTGGATAGGGCACTGGCCCTGGAGTCAGGACGACCTGAGTTCAAATCCAGACTCAGACACATAACACTTACTAGCTGTGTGACTCTGGGCAAGTCACTTAACCCCAAGTGCCTCACCAGAAAAAAAAAAAAAAAGAATAACTTTTTTGCCTATACTCATAATTGGAGGAAATTTCAGGTAAGGATAGTGAAAATAAAGATGTCGTTTTTTTTCCCCGACCAAGTTTACAGACTCCCTGAAATCCATCCAAAGAGTCCTTATGGATCTGTGTCTGAAACTCTTTATCTACCCATGCTTTTTTATCCTTTGATATTCTTGTCCATGTACTCCCATTAATCCTCCAAAGAAGGTCCACTCACTAGGCTCAAGACTTTCTACCAGATCTCTGGACATTGTGTGAAAGCCAATGGAACACAACAGCTATCTATTGGTTATCCCGCGTTCTGACTATATAACTAGCCCACCTCTTCTTCCAGTCATCTTTCTCCAATGACATCCTTTAAGCCATTTCTCCTGCTGCAGTTCCTCATTAGTAATGGATAAACAAGTAAACTAGATTTTTTTTTAAATGTGTGAGTAGGTTGGTTAAGGCACTTAAGAGTTAAAGCAAGCCTCAGTTAAGACACTTAAACACATTTTAAACTTTATTTATTTTGCATAGAAAAATAGTTTGAGTGTGAGGACATCTAAATGTTAGTACTATATTCCTAATCCACAATCTGCTCTAATGTCCCCCATGCCTGGAATGTACTTCCTCCTCCCTCAGCTGTCCCTCAGAAAGTCCCTCTCTTCCTATAAGATGCAACTCAGGCACCATCTTCTGCATGAAGCCTTTCCTGATCCCCTCCACAGCTGCTAATGCTCTTTCACCCAAACTACTTTGTATATATTAACTTTATATTTTGCTATACATATTTTATATGGCACTGTCTCCCCCATTCAAATGTAAATACCTTGTGAGTAGAGGTTATTCCATTCTTTGTACTTTTATACCCAGTATTTAACACATGGCCTGGCTCATAGTAGGCATTTAATAAACACTTGCTGATTGATTGATTTGTGGCCTGCACATGACCCTGGGTTCCTAAAGACTATGTTCATAGAGCACAACCAAATCTAGTAAAACAGAAAGTTTTATTTGTCTACCAAAGACTGGCCTAGCTATATTTTGTAAAGGCTTGTTAACAGAACATTGATTTTTTTCATTGAAACAATACATGAAGACCACTCTATTAAGGTGTGGAGGAACTTTAGTCTATGTAAGTAGAAGGAATATCTACAGTGATGGCATCACAGATCTCTCAAACAAGTAACTTAACCACAAGTAAGAACTTCAGTCATGAGAAAAACCTGCCAATCCAGAAAATGTTACAAAGGTCCAAAAAGAATTCATGAGTGTTCCTTGTCCCTTTCATATGCCATCTTAGATAAGCCTACTTTAAGATTCAAATCACATGTATTTTTGAAACAATTCATCATAAATTCTGGATTTTAAAAAGGAGCTAATTTACCCTTCAAAGTGCTGACCTCTCACATGATCCACTCTTCTACTCCATGAATCAACCTATCCCATTCCATATAGCTTTAGTTATCATCTTTTTCCCTCACTCCACCCCAATAGCCTAAGGGTAAATGACAAACACTTAGAGATTAAAAAACCAATATTACAAAGCCACACTTACTCATTCAGTACCTGACTCTGCTACTGGGCCCCCAGCTTCTTTTTATGTGAAGGCCTTCTCTTCTTTATCCCCAGGCCCTTATATAGAGGTAGGTGTTTCCCTTCTCTCTTCAACCTCTACATGAGACTAAGAAAGATTAACCAAAGAAGGACTGTGTATTTTCTTCTGGACTCAGAAGGCTGTCTTCATCCCTACCAGGCATGATCACCGAGAAAGAAATTATGGCAGTTCAAAGAGTACCTTCAGAAGAGTAACTGCCAGGCCACACATGTTAGAATATCCTCAGGGCATGTGCTCTCCAACAAGGAACTAAATGTAGAAGCATGGCTCAAAGGTCTAAGACATAAAAATTTAGGACTCTCTGAGCTAGACATAAACTTGTACTACCACTGTGCCAGAGTCTACATTCAAAGAGTACAGTCGAGGGAGCTGCCTATCTGCTTCAGACATACATCAGCCCTCAGTGCAGCTGTGCATGGAAAGCTGCCAACTGCCTGATTCTGAGTCATGATGAGCTGTCAAACAAAGCAAGAGGTGAGGCTTGGAGGGCAGGAATCATAAAATCCACCTGTATAGAAAATGAGTGACTAGTGGGAAAAAGGTTCATTAGTCATACAAAACTAGGGTGTGGTTTCTAATCAGAGGAGAGCCTTCCACTGAAGTTTAAAATTCAAGGAACATCAACCCTGACATAAACACCTGGGCCAAGGAGAAGAAAGGTGACTGACTACTCCCAAAAGCATCTCCATCTGGGAGGATGTCAAAAACCAAAAGAGTCAGAATCTGTAATTTTTTAATATTTTGATAACTATATTTTAATATAGGTGGTTTCCTTTGTAACCCTATATATTTTATTTTATACAAAAAACATTCAGAGAAGGAATTCAGAGAGTTTGGCAGACCACCAAAGGGGTCTATAAAATAAAATGGGTTAAGAACCTCTGGACTAGATGATCAGTAAAGTGTTTTCAAATGCTAAGATTCTACTCTTCATTCTGGATGTCAGATAGCCATATGGAAATTTGGCTGGTATTGTTGAGGTTAGAGGTGGGAGAGCTGGCTCAGGCATGAAAGAATTCACTTAGACCTTCTCTGTAGCTATTGGTGATGAGTTTAGGGTGAACCCCAAGAATGTTGAGGTGCTACCTGAAATGATGAGCAATAGATGTGCAGGTCCTAGTGTCCTGAAAGAATTTACTAAAATAGTCTCCAAGTTAAAGAAAGCCATTTATTGGGGTGATGCACCCAAGTGGGCCTGCTCCCTATAAGGCAGAGCCCCAGTGGGCTCTACTCCATGTGGGAGGCAGAGCATAGGCCAGAGGCCCTGCTCCCCTAAGGGGGCAAGAGTGGCCCCTGCTTCCCATAGGAGGCAAAGGTGGTTAGCCAGGTCAAAGGTACGGTTTAAATACAATTTTATGCAATAGGGGCAAAGGGGACAAGAGAATGGGAGGAGCAGGCATGGCTCCAAAATGCTTGGGATATCAGGTAGTTTGGAGGTGATAAGCAAAGAGAACAAGAAAGGGGAGGGGAAGAATTGTTCTGGAATTGAGGGTGCTTTGTGAAAGCACACAGATAAGTCCACAGTAAGGGCTTCAATGCATAGTCTTCTTCAATCACATGTCTGACTGGTCACATCCTATATCTTAACTCCAATCTTACGTCCTGCTTGCTCCATCTGCCTCAAGCACTCTTTTCTACCTCATCAGTATGGCAGTGGAGGACACATCCAAACTCTAGTCCAATGTATTTTTCTCCCTAATCTCCTTATTTAATATTGACACTAAGAAGACTCCAATCTAGTACAGAGAAGTAACAACAGGTTCTTCCTTTCCAGCTCCCTTCCCACTCTTTGCCCTATCTATATTTCACACCAAAGAAGCCCAATCTCCAGGATATGCCAGTAATTATAAGAGAGGTTTTAATGGGTTTTTGAAGGCAAAAGGGAAGTTAACAAAAAGAGTATAGAGAAAAAAATTAGAAGAGCAAAGTATTTGCAGACTTGGGTTATTCAGTTCAATTATATTCAGCACCCATTTATTAAGCCCTTGTATGCCAGGTAACATGCTAGGGACAAAAAGACAAAAAAGTGAAAATCTTTGCCCTCAAGCTTCCCCTCAAAAGAGCTCAAAATGAGGTGAGGCCAGCCCCCAAGACATATTTATGCAGTACAATCTTGAATAGGCTGTCCTGAGTTGTCCTGGTTCGTGCCACACTAGAACAAATAGTACAGATTTGCTCTCTAAAAAAAAAAAATCAGACCAATCCTAGACAAGTTGTCCTAAATTCACCCCATGCTGGGCAAGTAGACTAGCTAAAAAAAAAAAAAAGAAAGAAACCCAGATAAGCTCCCAAGATGAGTAAGGCACTCCCAAAAGGGTTTTGGCACTTAGAATCAATTGGAATTCCATCTTCTCCTTGTCCAGTGAAGAAATTATCCTGAATAAGCTTCCAAGATATGTAGGGCTCCCTAAAAAGAGACTAGGGAATCATTTGGAAGTCAAATACTCCATACTTTCTGATTAAAAAAAAAAAACAACCAATGATCCCAGATAAACTATAAAGGCAAAAGAATTTCACAGAGGAGAGGTCTAACAACTTTAGGAAATTAAAAAAGGCCTTTTGAAAGAGCAGGCCTGAGGGGCAGCTAGGTGGCACAGTGAATAGAACTCTGGCCTTGAGTTCAAATCCAGCCTCAGACACTCAACACTTACTAGTTGTGTGACCCTGGGCAAGTCACTTAACCTGGATCGCCTCACCAAAAAGCAAAAAGAAAAAAAAGAAAGAGTAGGCCCTTGAACTAAATATTAAAGGGAGTTAAGGGTTTCAAGAGTTAGAAGTGTGGAGGGAAAATGTTCAGGGCATGGGGGATGGATGGCCTTTGCAAATGGTGTGCACATGAAACAAGGAAGTCAGTTTGGCTTGAGTGTAGCAGATGTGAAAAAAAGGTAAGGTAAAATCACTTTGTAAAGATAGACTGGGGTCAAATAGTGAAAGGCTTTAAATGCTAAATAGAAGATTCTGTATTTGATCATAAAAGCACCATGGAATCATACAAGGAAGTAACATGGTCAGCCTTGCTTTCTAACAATACCAGTTTGGCACTGAAGGAGAGGTGAGGAGACACTGGAGATCAAGAGAAAGATAAGCTCTGGATCTATAGTTTAGAGAGTTATCATCTGCAGAGAGATGATAACTGAAAGTCTGGGAACTAATAAGATCACCAAGAAGGAATACCAAGTCAGAAAAGAAAAGAGCCCAAGACAGAGCCCCAGGGTATACCCACACACAGGGATAGCAAATGGAAAATTATTGTGCAAAGGAGAATGTTACTGTTTTGTTTCAGTCCTGTCTGACTCCTCGAGATTCCATTTGGAGTTTTCCTGGCAAAGATACTGGAGTGGTTTGCCATTTCTTTCTCCACTCATTTTAAAGGTGAGGAAACTGAGGTGAGCAGAGTGAAATGACTCGCCCAGAGTCACACAGCTAGTAAGTGTCTGTAGCCAGATTTGAACTCAGGAAGATGAGTCTTCCTGATTCTAAGCCTAGTGCTTCATCCATTGCACCACAAAGGAGAGTAGAAAAAAAATAATAAAACAACTAGGGGAAAGGACCAGGAAAGAACAACATTACAAAGACCCAGGGGGACAAAGAATATCCAAAAGGAAGGAGAGATCAATACTGTCCATTTCTGCAGAGATCACACACATAAGATTACAAAAGAGAATTTTCTGCATAAAGATATACAAAACAAAAGAGAATTTGGAGAGAAGAGGGAAGAATGAGAGAAGGCAGCATTTGCGCTGCTTTATATAGAGAGCTGGGAGGGCACAGAACACACACAGAAATAGTAATAGCCCAGTTTAGCTATGTCCTGCCCTACACTCAGTTTGCCTGACTGGGAACTCAATGGGTCTTCACGATGATATTAACCTCAGTATGTGTGAAGAGAAAGTTGTGCATCTGTCAACAACAATAAAGGAATAGAGACAAAAACTAGTCAAAGGACAGAGCCAGAGAGCAGAAGAATGGAAGATCAGCCAAGGCCTTGAGGGGCCAGAGATGAGGGCTTATCCACAATGTTTAACAGTATTTTATCAGAAGAAAATAGTCAATAGTCAACAAAAACTCATCAAGCATCTCTACTACATACCAGGCACTATGCTAAGCACTGGAGATACAAAAACGAGGCAAAAGACAGTCCCTGCCCTCGAGGAGCTCACAATCTAATTAAGACTAAATCTGGGGCCAAGTGAGAAGTATAGTGGTCCACAAAAAAAAGATGATAGGCAGAGTATTAGGCACAGTGCCTGGGACATACATAGTAGGAGCTTCATAAATGCTTACTGAAAATGACAGGGATTACAGGTTTGTCCTACTTTGGACATGTCCTATCTTTGGCAGCCTTGGACATCATGTTTCATTCATTTATCTGCAGAAGAAGCCCAGGACCCTTTATGCTAACTTACCCATTTTTGCCATGCCTTTCCATCTCCTTGGATATGCTCCAACTGCTTTTTGAAGGAGTGGAAAGGCTGAAGCAGAAATTACATGAAGAGAAAGAGTGTGCAACCAAGAGTATAAAAGTAAATGAGAACTTCACATCAACTCTATTACCACAGATATGCGCCAATATTTCAGACTCAAGCCATGTCTATGTGCTACAACAAGACCTTAGAACTTCAAAGTTAATAAAAGTCTTCCACAATTCACCTGCCTGATAAAGTAATGATAGGGCTGTGATCTGGAGGACTAGTTTTTCTGCTTGTTTGATATAAAGAGGATCACCAGAATATAAAACAAACTAGATTTTATATTCATGGATCTTGTCTACCTTGATCACATAATCTAGAGGTGAACTCTCAATGTGGCCTGAACCAGATTATAATGTAATTGGGAAATGTTTAACAAAATAAATAAAAATACAATATAGTATGGATAATAATAATTTGTGGTTTTCTAAGTGTGCTCAGCAGGGATCCATTTCTGTTTGATATAAATCTGATATAAGTGAGCTAAATGTGCAACAAAATAAATGATTAACTGACATTTATATACTACTTTAATGTACACAAAACCCTTACAGATATCTCGTTTCAACCTCACAATAACCCACAGATATTATTATTCTCATTTAATAGATCAGGGGGGCTGAGGCTCAGAAAGATCCAACAACTTACCCATGACCACACAGCTATGTAAGTATCAGAGGCAGAAACTGAACACAGGTCTCTATGACTACAAGTCCACAGATACACACTGCCTCCCAAAACATATAAATAAATCACTGCCTTACATGGGGGCAAAATGGGATAGTGGATAAAGTATTGGCCTCAAAACCAGAAAAATCTGAGGTACCACCTCTGACCCTGGTCAAGTCACTTAACAGTTCTAATTAGTCATTTGGTGCTCTAATCAGCTTCCTAAAGCCATAAGTTGCAGAAAAGGTACCAATTTGCATTGGTAGAGAGTTACCTTACCTAGAAGTTCCCAGTACCAATGAAATCACAAATTCAGTCTCTATCCCTGTCCTTCCCTACCCAACTAGCAATTAACTGCATGTATGTATGTATGAATGTGTATATATCTATATATATATAATATATATATATGAATTATGTCTGTCAAATAGTTAAATAAGCTAGACAAAGATTTTCAAACGACATCACACCAATTAGCCTTAGTTTTAAAGGATGACTATGACTATAATTAAAATTTATAACTTTTGAAAGGTTTTAATGAAATGTTTCAAATTCATAATACATCACTTTTCCTTAACAAAAATTCTATTAGAGGGGCAGCTAGGTGGCACAGTGGATAGAGCACCGGCCCAGAAGTCAGGAGGACCTGAGTTCAAATCCGGCCTCAGACTAAACACTTGACACTTACTAGCTGTGTGACCCTGGGCAAGTCACTTAACCCCAATTGCCGTAAAAAAAATTCTATTAGAAAGTGTACAAAAGCAATATTCAAAACTGCCCAAATACAATGTAACAATTCCATAAAGTAAAATAAAAGTTCATTTCCTACACTGAGGCTAAGATATTGGGCAAAGTTTTACTCCTCCTCTCCTTTTTTATTATAATGAACACAGTCATGAGAATTTTTCCCCTTCCTCATATGATTTAGAGCTGAAGGGGCCCTAAGAGATCATTTATTCCAAGCCCTTTATTTTACATATTAGGGAATTGAGGCCTAAAGAGGTTAAGTGATTTGTCCAAGGTCACATAGGTTGATTATGACAAAGCTATGTCTTGTATTGACAAATCCAGGGAGCTATCTACTGTACCATACTGCCTCATCTCTTTTTTTAGTTTTTTTTTCTTTTCTTCTTTCAAAGGCCTGCTAACATTCCATAAGGGTTTGATTTAAATAGGCAATAAGAGAAACTTCAGTATGTGCATGAGAAATCATGCACCAATTTCAAAGGAAGGGCGGATGGAAAACTCTAAGGATTTTTTCCTCTAATATCAGAATGTACAGCATGTTGAGATTTGATCTGAAGGGGAAAAGCCACATCTGATGAATACTCTTCCTAAGGCTGCCCTGGAAGCTGACCAACAAGAAATAAAATGAATTTTCAGTCAACTTACTAAATGTCACCCCCCAAAAAATAAAAACAAAAAATTTGTTGCCATTTTGTAGGAAAAGTACCAGACTAGAGAGGACATGAGGGTTCCAGTCCTAATTTAGCCACTAAATTAGCTAACTTGAGCATCACTCTACCTCAATGGGCCTCACTTTTTGTCATCTGTAAGATAAAAGTTGGACTCTACTGTTTCTAAGATCCCTTCCACCTATAATTTTAAGATTAGCAGTCTTTAAAAAAGGCATCAAAAGGTAGAAGAAAGGGGAGAGAGGGAGAAGGGGAGAAGAAAAAGAAAGGAGAGTAGTAATCTCACTCATTCAGCATTATCAGGCAATGAGAGATTTCACTTATAGTGCTTTAACAGATAACTGAAGCTCATGCACTTTTTAAAAAAAATCATTTTGGATAGAAAAATTAAATTGTAATGAGGCTTTTTTGATACTTTTACACACACACACACACACTCACACACAATCCAGGGTTTGATTTCCCACCAAATACCAGTTCCTCAATGAGCACACATAGCAAACAGCAAAGAAACTCTTTTACCCAAGCAGATAGCAAAACAGGTAAGAAAGAAAGTATACATAGGAGAATATATATTAGACAATACAGACTGAAGGACCTCTTCCATTCTGAACAAGGTAACTCAGCTCAACCAAGAGGAAGAGCCCAGGTTTCATCCAAAAGGAAATTCCTCAAAGTTTCTAGTACAGCAAGCTAGGGTTAGGGACATGATGGTGTGTTGGCTTCTTCAGAAACCTGAAGAGAAGTTGGCATCACTCATCTTCTTTCTTGAAGCTACAAGCCAGAAGAACTCTGAAAAGACTGAAAAAAGTGAAGAGATCAGATCTCTCCTCTCTCTTGCCAACTCTACCCATCACCTCACACAGGCATGGGGCAGGAATCTCTATCAATGAGAAGAGAGTCTCATACCAATGAGTTTTGAGGCTATGGTTACTATATCATCTCATCATAGCTAGCATTTATGTATCACTTTAAGATTTTTTAATTTAATATATTTTGTTTTTCCTAATTACACATTAAAACCATTTTTAAACTTTTTAAGTTTTAAGTTTCAAATTCTATCCTTCCCTCCCTTCCCTGAGAGAGTAAGCAATCAGTTATAGGTTAAAAATATGCAATCACATAAAACATTTCCATATTAGTCATTATGTATAAGAAGACTCAAATAAAAGAAAAAGAATGAAAGAAAGTAAAAATAGCATGCTTCAGTCTGTATTTCAAACAATATCAGTTCTTCCTCTGGAGGCGGATAGTATGCTTGATCATTAGTCCTTTGGGATTGTCTAGGATCATTGTATTGCTGAGAATAGCTGAGTCATTCACAGTTCTTCATCTTACAGTATTGTTGTTACCGTGTACAATGTTCTCCTGGTTCTGTTCACTTCATTTTGCATCAGTGCATGTAAGTCTTTCCAGATTTTTCTGAAATCACCCTGCTAGTCATTTCTTGTAGCACAACAATATTCCATCACAATCATATACCATAGCTTGTTCAGCCATTCCCCAATTGATGGGGAATGTCCAATTCTTAGCCACCACAAAAAGAACTGCTATAAATATTTTTGTACGAATAGGTCCTTTTCCCTTTTTTTCCAAATGTCTTGGGGATATAAACCTAGAATCACTTTAAGATTACAAAGCACTTTACAAACATAATCTTATTTTATCCTCACAAAAATCCCTGGAGGTAGGTGCTATTATTATTCCTATTTTATAGATGAGGAAACTGTACTTCCCTGCCATCTTTAACAAAGTGTGTTGTTGTGTTCATTCAGCTGTGTCCAACTCTTTGTGACCCCATGAACCATATCATGCCAATACTGTCTGTGGGATTTTCTTGGCAAAGATACTGGAATAGTTTGCCATTTCCTTCTCCTCAACAACATTTAATCTCTTACTGATGATGCAGGGTCATTATTTTAAGCACTTTTTTACACTACGTAGAAATGTCATCTAGGGCTATGTGGTATAAAACTGTTTACTCATACATTAAGTAGCCTCAAACTGGATGAAAAGAGTGTGTGTGTGTATACACATAGATGTATATATATATACATATACACATATATATACATTTATGTGTATATATAAACATATGCATATACATGTATATATATACACATATGTGTGTATAAGCATATATATAATGTATATATATGTGTGTGTGTGGGTGTGGGTATGGGTGTATTTAACAATTTTCCTGGATCTTTTTTCACCATAAGGTTTTCTGCATTTACTTCTTACTGATACCAAGCCTCCAGATGGTTATCTGCCTCTCACTTTGGTCATTCTAATCTACTAAAGCTAGAATGAATAAGCAAAGTTATTAGAATTGAGTCTAAAAATAAGTATAATATCTCAGTGAGGACCTGGAGAACTCTACTTTAAATAGAACACATGAACTATTTTACAGTACATGGATTTCTCTGCCATCTATTTAGTCTACTCAGAGGGTGTTTTTTAATTCTTTTTCTTGTTCTTGGTCATGTTCTAAATAGCTGAGGTTGCATAGTAAGTAGCCACCTAAAAATGTGGTGTTATTATATAATTAAAAATAATAAACTATACAAGTGTATCTAAGGATTCAGACTTTAAACTGCATAAAATCAACAACAAAGTGCTGAATTTAGAACTAGATTAACATTCTCACAAACTGTATGACCTTGAGCTCTGTTCCTCTGTTCTTTCCAATGTAAAATGTTTCCCGTTTTATTTATTTCCTTGGATTTTTATGGTACCTTTCAATCAGTCATCAAAAAGCTATGTGCCATGCTTACAAAGAGCTTTGAAATCCCAAGATGAAGATGGTTTAAAAATGCAAAATAGATCTACTATTGATTTGTTAAAAATCATTTCAAAGTAGAACAGCTGAAGAAAATTAATTGAATCAAGACTCGTCCTTATGACCATTTTATCAGTCAGTAAAAGGTAAGTTTGAACAATGATCAATCACAATTCCAAAGGACTAGAGATAAATTATGCTACCCACCACCAAATAGGGAGCTGATAGGCTCAGAGTACAGATTGAAATCCTTTCTTTTTTCTTTCTTTTTTTTTTTGACATGGCTAATGCAGAGATTTGTTTTACATGACTAAATACAGACATACACACACACACACACACACACACATATAAAATGGGTTTTGCTTTTCTTACCTTCTTAGTGGATAAAGGAGAGGAGAAAGGAAAGAGAGAATTCAGAACTGAAAATAAAATTACTTTTTTTCAAAAAGGTAAATTTAATGAATTCCACTAATATGAGGAAAAGAGTCATAAGGAAAGGAGGTCAAATTTTTCTGCTCAGCACCAATAGCCAGATGAACAAAGTTGTATGTTTCTAATAACTACAGAGAATCCAACGTTCTGAATAAAAAAGCGGGGGAGGGGGAGAAGGTTGGGAGAGAATAGTTAAAGAGAACCAGAACAGAAGAAAATTGGTCAAAATGAAAACCTATAAACAGGAATCCATTAAACAAAGTTAAACTGGGGTCAACACTGAATCTAACAATTCTGTTGAATTTTGAAAAGCTGTCCTTTCCCATTCATACTAACAAGATACTGGTTGTTGTCTGTGGAAAGTTCCTGTATTACTGACAACACAAGCAACTTTTAATTTCATTGGGGTAGGTTTATTTGCATCTGACTTTCCACCTCATCTTTCTCTTCCCTCAATTCATTATCCCTGAACTCTAAATTTTGAACCAAGGCTTAGAACTGAGCCATGTGTTGCATCTTAACAAATCAGATGAACTCTGGAATACAGCCCACCAACCACTGCCTGAAGCACAATGAACCTAGCTGACAACAAAAGAAATAAGTAGAGTAGTCTGCAAATTAATAGCAATTATTTATATTTATGGATCCTAATCTTGATGGCACCTGACCTACCACCATTAAATTCACCATAGGGGAAGAAAGGACAGAAGTAAACTGGTCTAGTAAAATAGATAACACATATAAAAATTAAAGGATCCAAGTTGTAATGCCTGCAAATATTCTGGATGAACTGAAACTATCAGTGAACAAGTATTGATTAAGCACCTACAATGTATTTGGCACTGGAGATACAAGCAGAAAGAATCAAACTATCCCTTACTCCCAGTGAACTTATATATAATGGGGGAGTCAAAAAGTATATATAAAAACACACTTAGCATAAACATAAATTGAATATGTTTAAATATGTACAGAGCAGCCAAATAAATAGTTTGGGAGGAAGGAACTAGCAGTTGGGGGAAGATGGAAAATTAGGAAAGGTTTAATGCAGAAGATGGTACCTGAAGTATACCTTAAAGTAAGAGAGTAATTCTATGAGGCAAAATAAAGAGGGAGTGCATTTCTGGTATGAGGGATGGCCAATGCAAAGGCGTTCCAGTTTAGGTGAGTCACAGAGAGTAAGAGGGAAAATAATGTCCAATGGGGCTGGTTGGGACCAGATTGTATAGGGCTTTAAAAGCTAAAAAGGAGTTTATATTTTATCCAAGAAGTAATAGGGAACCTCTAGAGTTGGTTGAGTAGGGCCAGAGTCATATGACCAGATCTGAACTTAATGAAAATTACTTTGGTAGCAATATGTAGGATGGACTGGAGTGGGGAGAGACTTGAGTCAGGGAGGCCAATTAGTGGGTAGTTTCAATAATCTAGGTAAGAGGTGAAGGAGTCCAACATTAAGGTGGTAGCTATGTGAGCAGAGAAAGGAATGGATTTGAGTAATGTTGTACTTATGGAATGAATCAGGAATGAACCTTTCCATCATTAGATTGTGAGCTCCTTGAGGGCAAGGACTATTATTTGTCTCTTTTTGTATCCCTAGCATTTAACACAGTTCCTTGTGCATAGTAGGCAATAAATGTTTATTGATTGAATAAAAGGTTGGAAAAGTCAGAGGTTCCTTCAGCAACCAGAGTAACAGAAACCACCTGAGCCATTAGAAGCAGAAACCCTAAGGATCAACCTTGCTTGACTCAGTCTGTCAAGAGACTGGCCCAATAGCCAAGACATCACATACTGAAAGAAACTGGACCAATTAAACAAGAGAATAACTTGCTGGGTTTCATAAACCAGCTAAAGTTCCATTTCTTAAGTGCCAGAAAGGGGAAAGTCAGTTACATTTGAAAGCCATTTTCCTTAGCTGTAGTAAAGTGGTAGGGATCAGCTCACCTGATCATTCCACCCACTCTACCCCTCAATGAGGGAAGAGCTTGTGAACTCGTCCTACTTCTCATTAAAATATCCACCCATCAGGATTGCTAGAGGAGTTCCCAAAGATGTGCTGTCAGGACAATCAGAAGGAATATACCCTTCTAGAGATTAAAACCTTCCAGCCAGCTCTCACTCCTGGTCTTTATGCACAAAATGGAGGCAAGCCTATATCTCCCCATTACCAGGTTGCATTCCTCTGCTAAAACAGGACATCTTGCTTGAATAATTGCCTCTGCTTTGCCATTTGTTAAATTCCAGGCCCCACACTTATTAAGCATTTACTTATGCGCCAAGCACTGTACTAAACACTGGGAATACACATACAAGTAAAAAGGCATTTCCTGTCCTCAAAGAGCTTACATTCTAGTAGGGGGTGACAATACATAAAAGGAAACTGAAAAGGGGGGTAGGGATAGGGGTTGAGGGAAAAAGAGATGCCAATACAGAGGCATGACAGAGAAAGTCCAGAGATAAGATGTGTGGCCTGGGAATCCTCCTTAAATTGGAGATACTGGGAAAAAGCAACCAATCAGAAGTAGAGGCAGAAAAGTTGAAGAATACCTTGTTTGTGAGAAGTAAACCAGAGGAAAAGTGAGGGTACTAACGATGGGGATGGGATCTGAACCCCTAAAAGGAAAAGACTATGACTTTGGGATCTGGACCCCAAAAAGGAAAAGCCCTGGACTTTCCCACATGGTCAGGTCTCAAGCACTCACCTAAGGTCAACCCATCCTAGAAATCCTCTCAACTGGCCTTTCATTGTGGCCTACTCCCAATCTCCCAATTCTCTGTTACCTCTAACCTAGTCTAGCCCTTCATTGTCTGTTACCTCCATGGACACCCCAATGGACACACTGGCCACTTCCCACCCTTAATTCCATCTAGACCCCTTCTTTGTTCCCAAACTACTTGGCTACTCCTAGATCACTGTATAGAAGGCCCATCTTGCCTCCATTAAAGTGCTCAGATTCAATCTGGCCTGCTTGTCCATACAAGCATTACAAATGCTCAGATTCCTTACTGAGTCTGGACAATGCTGAAATTCCTAAAATCTTGCCTACCCCAACTGTATTCTTATAAACTTTGTCTTTGGCTGAAAGAAGGTTTGAGTTGAATTCACTCAAGGCAGGACCTGCATCACTATTTCAGGGTCCCAGTCCCCCTAAACCTCAACATTGCCATTTTTTCAGTCAAAAGCTTTGAAATTTCAATGTCATTCTTGACTCCTCACTCTCCTTTAATCCATGTATCCAATCTGTTGTCAAATCTTGTTGTTTCTGTCTCTGTGACATTTCTGGTTAAACGTAATTTTCACACCACTCACACAGCCACCACATTAATTCAGACACTCTCTCACCTGGACCATTTCAATAGCCTCTTATTTAGTGTCTCAACCCCAGATTTCTCAAGCCAAAGCATCCTCCATACAGCTGCCACAGTGATTTTCCTGAGGCATAGATCTGACTATATCACTCAATGAACCACTTGTTGTTGTTCAGTCATTTCCAGTTGTGTCTAATTTGTCACCCCATTTGGGGTTTTCTAGGTAATGATACTGGAGCAGTTTGCCATTTCCTTCTCCAACTCATTTTACAGATAAGGAACTAAGGCAAACAGGGTTAAATGACTTGTCCAGGGTCATATTGATAGTATGTATCTGAGGCCAGATTTGAACTCAGAAAAATGAGTCCTAGGCCTGACACTATCCATTTCACCACCTAGCTCTACCCATGGGCAATGAACTCCAGTGGCTCCCTATTACCTCTAGGATCAAATATAAACCTTTCATTTGGACATTTAAATGTTTCCAACAACCTGATCCCTTCCTCGGCTTCTTACACTTTGCTCCCCTCCACACACTCTGCAACAGAGCCATGCTCAGCCGTGCTAATGTTCCTCACATACAGCACTCCATCTTCATCTCTGTGTCTTTGTACTGGCTGTTCCCCATTCCTCTCAGAACCCCTTGTTTCCTTCAAGACTCAACTCATTCACCTTTCAAAATTCACCCAATTGTTAATATTTGTGAGTACCTAAAACAAGTTCATATTCATTTTGCATATATCATGCATATTTTTATGTATGAATGTCCCCCCCCCCTTAAAATGTAGGAACCCTCTCACATCTGTCTTTTTATCCCAAGGCTTAGAACAGGCCCTCATGAATATAGTAGATGATTTAAACATTGCTTGTTGTCTTCCTCCACATACCCTCCAGCTTATCAACAACTTTCTTAAATTGTGGTTCCCAGAATCAAACACATCACATGATAGGTACATTAGCAAGGCATAACACAAAGTTATGTGAGGTTTGAGAAAGGTTATTACTAAATAAAGGGACAGAGAAGTCAAGGAAGCGCTTGAGGAGATTACAGTAGCATTTGAATTGGGCTTTCAAGAATCAAGAGGACTAAGGAAGGCATCCTAGGCAAAAGGAATAACATGAAGCAAAGGCTCATTATGAGATAAAAATAGTAGATAGAAATCAGTGTATACTGCTCTAACCACTCCCCAGCATGAATCCTCCTTCAGACATATACAATGATGTGGTTGCAGTATGTTTCATCAAGAACACAATGCCTTTTCCAAAGCAGGTCTAATATCCAGGGTGCTTCCCTTTAGAGTTATCTTCTAAACAGGTCAGATACAGTTGGCAAGCTTTCCCATACTTTCCATCAGCATCCAATCATGTGGAGTACGTTTGTTTATATTTCTATCTCTAGAAGTTCAGTTACTTGACTGATTTAATAAAATGCCTGCAGGAGGCCCACTCAAAGGTTTCTGACCTGCATTAACCTTCACTAGCAGGACATAACTTGAACCCACGTGAATGGTTTCTTGTCCTCCATCCATAATAGTGCTTCCTGATATTTATTTTGGATCAGAGAGAGAGGAAAATTGCTTTCCGAATCAGCTACGGACTTCTGACAAAAGCACCAAGACCATCAGAGACCTTGTGTCTCACTAATCAAAAAGGAAGATGCCTGAATCAAAAGCAATCAGCTCTATGCTTACTCCTAAACCTTTCAAAGGAAGTGTCCAGAACAGACACACCCTTGAAACACTTTTAAATCCTGAATTCAGGAATGATTTCATAGGATCACAGGATTTAGAGCTGGAAGGAATGATAAAGATCACTTAATTGAACCTGGCTCAGTTTACAGATGAGGCCACTGAACTGCAGAAAGAGAAAGTGACTTGCCCAATATCACATAGATAATAAGAAACTGCAGAGCCAGACTCTAAATCCCAGACATAAAATCACAGTTGGATAGAAACTCTGAGGCCCTCTAGCTCAACCTGTAACTGAACAAAGTCCTTAGCACTTTTATTTCCATTACATCACATTGTCTAATTCCTTACTGCTTTATTCTTTGAAGCAAGAAGTTTGGAACAAGAGTCAATTACCCTCAGCTCTATGTGCCAACATGTAGTATGTCAAGATGTTCTGTCAGTCAACTCCAGGCCCTGACCACACTACTCAACTGCTACCACCAAAACCACATTTTTTATGTACTTGCCCTTCTCCATGGACTCTTCCATTCTGTTCTGTATTGCTTGGTTGCCATATGCGATCCAACCTTCCTCAAACCCAAATGGAAGGTACCAAGTCAAAATTATCAATGCAAATGAAATCAGAGGACCGGTACACATAGCATTCCAACCTCCTCTTTACTTCCTTCTTCTCTGCCCTAATAGAAATTGCTGATTCTGGTTTAGTTTATTCAAGACTGAGCTCATTAAAAATTAAAATTCTCCATGAAATCAAGCTAAATACAAAAAACCTCAGTTTAAGGGCCAGCTCTTTTTCTAACTACCTGCATGACCGTGGGCAAATCACCTAACCTGTTTGGATGGGTATCTGTTTCCTCAAGTGAGGGAAGGTTAAAGTACATAATCTGGAAAGCCCCTTCTAGTTCTAAATGCTATAATGAATACCAAAAGAAGGGTGGATTTACATCCAAGGTTCAATAGAGTTCTTTTCCCCTACATGTAGCAAGTGGACACTGAAACACAGTAAGATTTACTTCATGCCTGACAACCCAAGAATAAATGCAACTCATATTCATAGACCATTTGGACTTTTTATTTATTTATCTATTGCTTTTTGGTGAGGCAATTGGAGTTAAGTGACTTGCCCAGGGTCACATAGCTAGTAAGTGCAAGTGTCTGAGGCTGGATTTGAACTCAGATCCTCCTAACTCCAAGGCCAGATCTCTATCCACTGCGCCACCTAGATACCCTCCATCTGGACTTTTTAAACCACAAAACTTAAAAGAGTTAATGTCAAACATGACAGATAAAACTTGAGAACTAAAATATAGATGGAGCTGTTGAAATTTTAAAAGGTAACTGCCAGTCTAGTTAGTCAAAGTATAAAAATAAACAAATTTGCACAAGAGAAAAATACAAATTATTAATAATTGCTTGAAAATTAAAACAACTTTGAGATAATACCTTATTAATTTGGCAAAATTAAAAGCTATAAAACTCAATGCTGGTGGTATTTCTAAGAAATAAATGTATTCATTGCAGGAAGAATTGCTTTCTAGAAAGATTCTAGTAGTTTGCAATCTGACAATCTGTAGTAAAAGTTGCATAAATAATCATAAACATCATCATCGCTGGCATTTGTATACTGCCTACAATGTGGTAGGCATTGTGCTAAGTAGTGCTTTACAAAATATTATCTCATTTGATCCTCACAACAACGTAAGTTCTATTATCATTCCATTTTATATTTGAGAAAAATGAGAGAAACAAAGGTTAGATGACTTGCCCAGGATCACATTATTCTTAAGTATCTTAGGCCAAATTTGAACTCAGAACTTCCTGACTTCAGGCCCCAGCACTTGATGTACTGTGCCATCTAGGTGCTCAATAATCCACTGTTAGAAATATACTACGAGTGTTGGGCTTTTTCTTTTTTAAAGCTCTCTATTCAAAGATTTTATAACAACATTATTTTTAATTGAAAAAAACTGGAAGCAAGATAGAGGAATGGACAAATCAATTGGGGTACTCTAATGTAATAAGGTGATATAATGCAATTAAGAATTACCATTACAAGTACTATCAAGAAACATGAAAATATCTTTATGAAATAATAATAGGCCAAAAAAAGCATAATCAGAACAAAATGCATGCCACTTCTAATAATATGAGGAGACCTTAAAAACTAATGGACAAAGAAGCCAAAGTTTTAATATTTTATGCACTGAAATTCATTTATTTACATGAAAATAAGAAAAAATAGGTTAATGTCATTCCCCTTTGATGACAAAGCAGTATAAAATAATGACAAGAATAATGGGGAATTAGTAATGCCTTCTCCCAATGCCCCTGGAAACCCCTTTCCCATTGGTAAGTTTTTCCTGGAACTTCCATCTTGAAGAAGAGCTCAGACCAGCCACCTTTCATTCCCATCCACCCCCACCTCTTTTTTTTTTCAATTTTTCAACTCCCTTTCTTTTCTCCATTAGAATGTAAGCTCCCTGAAGACAGATCTTTCTTTTTTGTTTGTATTTGTATCCCCAGAGCTTATTACAGTGACTGGCATATAATGAACACTTAAGAAAGTTGACTTGAGGGGCAGCCAGGTGACACAGTGGATAGAGCACTGACTCTGGAGTCAGAAGGACCTGAGTTCAAATCTAACTTCAGATACTTACTAACTGTGTGACCCTGGGCAAATGGCTTAACCCAGATCGCCTCCAAAAAGAAAAAGAAACTTGATTTGATTTGACCTGAGGTAATTAAAGTCAGTCTAATGGACAAAATGTTAGACTTACATTGTTAGTAAACCTAGTTCTGACATCGTCTTTTTTTTGTGCCCTCATTTCCTTCCCTCTTCATTTCATCCTAAAATTTCTCTCTCACTAAGAAGTATCATTAGGGAGAACAAAACTTTAAGACCTGCCTTGAATTCCTTGGCAAAAAGACAGAATGTAAGTTCACATGCTGTAAAGTATTTCAACTACCGGGAGGTGCCCAACCCCCACAGACAAACAGGAATGAAAGCCGTTCCTGGTGTGCCAATGAAATGCATTCCTGGAAAGCATACTATGTGGCATGGTCCCTTCAAAGAATGAACATGTGAAGTTGTGATCATCTATTCAGTGTCACTGGCTGGAACTACCAAATAAAAGGGCAAAATGATGAGAAAGTCATATAGGTGATTATTAGGTCACAATGATAGGAGCTACACTTTGGCAAAATACTTTCTTTATAATCCTGTGGAATCAATGGTACAAGTGTTACCATCCTCATTCTGATCCTAGACTTTCCCCTTGCTTACCTGTTGTGACCCTGGGTAAGTCAATTAATTTCACTGGGCTTCAAATTCCTCATCTGTAAAAGGAGGGGATGGGACTAAATGACCCTGAGGAAGACAGACTAGATGTTCCCTTCCAGCTTGAGATTTATAAGCCTATGATCTTGATTTTATCGAAAAGGAAATTAAGTGCAATTAGCAGAGAACAAGAAGAAAAGCAGAGGTTATTTCTACCTAGTAGCACAACTAAATGGAATTAAATAATCTCATTTCCATTATTCCTTTAAGTATCCGTAATAATAGGCAGGTTAATACTAAGTAATATTGGCTAAGAGAAAGATCCCTGCCCCCAGAGTCAGGAGCCCTAGGCTCTAGGTTCCATTTTGGCACTTAACAAGTTGTGTGATCTCAGCTCATTTAACCTGAGACTCAATTTTTTCCTGTACAAAACGAAAAAGTTGAACTAAATTGCTGAGGTTCCTTCCCACTCTAAAATCCTAAAAGTAACATGCTGGGATTTTTACAAAGATAATTAAGAAATGGTCCTTGCTCTCAGGTCTCCTGACTTAGTCTAATGGGAAAAATACTGGACTACACCTATTTCATTCACCCCAGGTGTCTGGCACTATCATTTCCCCATGGTTCTTGTCTTTGTTTAATACCTTTGTAATCAAAGTGGAATGACATTAACCCTTCCTTCCCCATATACCCTCTCCCATCCTGACAACTATTTATATTTTAACAAATTAATTTCAGTCTGAGGGGAGGGGTTGGGGGGAGGAGGAAATATAACATAAAAATATATCACAACCATACAATAATGAAAATTCAAAAATATAAGCACACAAGAGAGACAAAGAAACATATGAGGTCAGAGGAAGCAAATCGTTTTTGATGGGGGTTAACAGCACAATATCTTGGAGAAAGTGGGATTTCAGCCGAGTGAGTCTTAAAGGACAGGAAGTTTTTTAGAAGGTAGAGTAGGCACTCAATTCAAAAAGCATTAAGGACAGATTGTAAAAGACATGGTGCTAGGTACTGATGATACAAAGATAAAATGTTCTACAGTATCTACCCTTAAGCAGCTTAACAAACTAATAACATTTCTGATACAGGCACTCAGTAAACGGTTACTGAAAGACTAAGATTAGACAAGGTATCATTTGTAAGAGAACAAAGAGGACCATCTATTAAAACAAATAATGGACCCAAACAGATAAACGTTTGTATAAATCTAAATATTTTACAAATTTTCTATAAAGAAAAGCATACTTCTGAGTGGTCAGAATTTAAGCTAGAAGGCAAATACTTATCCCCTGGCAGAATTTGCTTTAAAAAAAAATTCAGGATTGCACTAATATTGGTACTCCCTCCACTGTCAAAGGTCACTTCTCCACAATGCTCCATGAGAGACTGAGGCCAAACATCATTCATCATCTAGTGGCAAATCATTAGTTGATGAGCCTTTCTGAACTTAGTAACGCAGGTCCTTGGACTTGAGTCTTTCACCAGGCCTGTCCTCAAAATCTTGTTTTTAATGTAATTTTTATTATATTTCACTTTTTCCAGTTAAAGATTAATTTTGTCTCCTTCCCATCTTCCCCCAACTAAAAAAAAAGAAAAAGAAAACCATTGTAACAAATATATGCATAGTTAAGTAAAACAAATTCCCACAATGATCATGTCCAAAACTGAATGTCTCATTCTTTACCTTGAGTCTATTACCTTTTAGAAGATAGGTAGCATCACTGCTAGACACTCTGGAATCATTATCAAAGTTTTTCCAGTTAGGTAATTTTTACAAGACAAAAGTGTAAGCTCTATTGACTTAGCTTTTGAAAGTCCTGAGTCACTGCTAGGCCACAATGAGCCATTAGAATATAATTTAATAAAGGATACATACATACATGTGTATATGTATGTGTGTGTGGAAGGATAGTATAACAGCACATACAAATAGAGTACCCAAACCTTATTAACTTTAATGGGACAACAAGAAAGGATAATCTTAATACATACATAGTTTTACAAAGTGGGTGGGGGAAGGAACAGTTGATAATATAAGTATGACAGTTTAACTTGGATAGTACTTTTTTAAAGCTAATAGTTAAAAGTATAATGGTAGCCTGCATAAATTCATGGAATTGTACTACAATGGCACAACAAAACATAGAAAAAGTGACATACAAGTCCTACCCAGGGTCATATAGTTAGTAGGTACCTGAAGTAGGATTTGAATTCAGGTCTTCTTGACTTCTAGTCCTGCACTCCATGTTGTGGGTTGGTTTGTTTGTTTGTTTGTTTATCCTCTTTTCAAGATCTCTCAAAACAATTTTTTAAAGACCTCAGGCAAGTGTTTCTTTGGGAAATCAATTTTCATTACTATTTTTTAACCAACTCCTCTGGTACTAGTATGGTTTTTGTCATCTCTTCCACTAAAGTCCTCCTCCAGGATATAGAAATAACTCTGGAGTCCTGACGTCAGTGACAGCAGAGGCTTTGAGTATGGACCTGGCCTACTTAAGTTCCAAAAACTAATCACTAGAAACCTGGCCTTCAGAGGATGGACTCTGTTGGCTACAGCAGCTCATGAAGACCATCTAGCATCTAGTAAGTCCATGTGGAAGGAGTAGCATAGGGCTAAAAGGGTGCTAGCCTGGAAATCAGAAGACTTTAGGTTAAATTCTGCTTCAGTCACTTACTAGCTAGGTCACCCTGGCTAAGTCTTGATTTGACTAAAGTCACTTAATCAACAGTCAACAAGCATTTTTAAGCACCTACTATGTGCCAGGCACTGTGCTTAACCTCTCAGCAGTTTCCTCATTTCTAAATCAAAAGAGTACTAGTAATGCCTGCCTCACAGGGTTACTAGGAGGAAACACTTCGTAATCCCTAAAGTGGTATAGAAATCTAGAAATGCAACATCATTCTTACTCAACATGAATGAAAGAACTTTTGAAGTTCCTTAGTCTCCTGTTTAGCTATTCTTGCAATGGTGCTATTATTCAATGTTAGCCCCTTCCAGAAATGACAGATTTTTAAACTATCTTTCCACTTATTTATATCTTATACTACAATTTACTTACACCCTAGACTATAACTCCTAACTCCCACTAATTTTTTAAAAATCCTTATTAGACACATTTTGCATATGTGAACATGATTCTTTTTTATTTGTTTTTTTTTTTTGTTGTTGTTGTTGTTATTGTTTGTTTTGTGAGGCAACTGGGGTTAAGTGACTTGCCCAGAGTCACACAGCTAGGGAGTGTTATATGTCTGAGGCCAGATTTGAACTCAGGTCCTCCTGACTCCAGGGCCAATGCTCTATCTACTGTACTACCTAGCTACCCCTGAACATGATTCTTACTGGAAGGCCACACACCATCTTTCTGTCTTCCAAAGTAGTAATGAAAGTACGACACAGACAAAGCCAGGCAAGCTGCTGAGCCTTTAAATGAACAGATCTAGGATTTATCACTCTTTCTAAAAATCAGTGATATAACAGTGGGGAAGGTACTTCTGAAAGAGGTCCAAGGTAGGAAAAATGGATACCACAGGAAAAATGAGAGGGAAAGGAAAGGTAGGGCTTAGACGATCTCTGTCATTTACTACCTATTCAACCTTGGGGAAGTCACTTAATTTTTCTGAGCCTCAGTTTCCTCATCTGTAAAATAACTGGGTGGACAAAATAGCTTGTACCATCCCATCCCTTCCAGTTCTAAATTTATAACCCTAAGACCATTACACATATAGTCAACATTGACTACTGTCATATACATCCATAGAAAAATAACTGAAACATAGCATAGTTGAGCCAGAAGGGGACCTTAAGAGAACATGTAATCCAACCCCATAACACTGAAAATGAGGGCATAAACACCCAGAGAAGATTAAGAATTTGCTCAAAATTTCATGGTTATATGATTTCAGAAAAACAAAAGCATGTCCCTCTACCTTGAGAAGATCTCTTCTATCTGACCCACCAGTGTTTACAATTCCATGGTTAGACTTTCATTCCTAGAGTTTAATCCCCTGTTGAAATGCGGATTCTCCTAGTGATACATTAAACGCATGAGATGACTGCTGTTTTCACTGGACACTTTGCTCAGAGAAAGTTTTGATGAAAGAAAGGAGGGAATACAAGAGGGACTAGTAGGGTAGAAAAGCAGGAAATGGATCTGGAAACAGACTGTTTATTTTAAGAAAATATTAAGTTACAAAAGAATAAGGTTGCATTATGGTCTATTGTAATCATTTATGTTGTTCCTCTTCACTGTTTTAGAGAAGTATTCTCCTCAGGATTATTATTTGCTTTTTCTCCTTTCTCTTTTAGACATTAACACCTGCAAACCTAGAGCAAAGTGGCTTGTTAAATGCTTGAAACTAACAGGGAAGCTGTGATGGCTATGCTGTAGTGGTCTAGGGCAGGGATGGGGCCCCTCTGGGTCCTCAAGTGCTGCCCTTAGACTGAATCCAAACTTCACAGAACAAATCCCCTTACCAAAAGGATTTGTTCTGTAAAACTTGGACTGAGTCAAAAGGCCACACTCAAGGACCTAGAAGGCCACATCTAGCCTTGAGGCTGAAAGTTCCCCACCCCTGGTCTAGGGCAACTATGCAGCCTGGATTTTCCAGGGTAATCCAGGTATCAAGAAAAGAGCCTACTTTCTACAAGGCTTTGTGGATATCCTTCATCAGACCATATGTTCCTGATTTTAGGATAGGATATGATTTTTAATTTGGAAACTATGTATACAGCATACATCTATATAATATATCCTACTGTAGATATAATATGAGCATAACACATTCTATTCAATTCTGCTCCTCATTCCTTGATCAATTAAGAGCTATCTGAATTGGAGGACACTCATTTGCTTTACAAATATTTATATAGCATCTACCACATACAAGAAACTATATTAGGTTCTATGGGACATATTAAGCTGAGTAGCTCATGAGTCTTTGCCCCAATGGAGTTTACAATTTAATCAGAGAGATAAGTAATACAAGAAGTTATAATGACAAGAAAGTAATGATGTGTGCCCTATTAGTGGTCCTAGAAAGGTACTATAGCAATTCAAAGACATGAGAAGTCATCAGATCTGAACTTTCTGTAACTTGGTAAATTACTTCATCTTCTGGACTTTATTTTCCTAATTTCTAAAACAAGGGAGTTGAACTAAATGACTTATAAGGTTCTTTCTAGCTGTAAGATTTTTGGATTGTAAGATTAAGTACTTCCAATGGCATTGAAAAGATGACATTTGAGGTAAGAGTCATAAAGGATAAGTAATTTTGTTACATGAAGATGGGGAGAACATTCAAGACAGAGGAAATGGCATGAGCAAAGGTGAAGAGGCAGAAATCATATGGAATGTTCAGGAAATACAATCTAGCTCCATTTGATTGGAGACAAGGAGTAATAGGAGAAAAGACAGTCTTAATAGGTTAGGGTCATCTTACAAACAGCCTGGAATGCCAAGCTAATGAATTCTTTCTTTATCTTAAGAGAAGAGGCAGCTAGTGATGGTTTGCAGAATTCATTGATGTGGATATATTGTAGTAGTGTTTCAATTAGTAAAGATCCAGCCTCTACAAGTGAGTAGAGAAATTATTTGCAATATTAGTTGATGAATGGCAGTCTTTCTGAAATCAGAGAGGAGAAAAAAAAGAGAAGTCTAGAGGTTTAGTCTAAAGATGGGCAAATGTTCCAATTTTCAAAAAATGGAAGAAGATGAATTCTTCAAATTATAGTTTGATGAACATACTATCCAACCTTGGGGAAGAATCGACAACAGATTATTAAATATTTTGTGAGAATTTAAATAAAGAAAATAGGTGATCACTATAAATCTGCATGGATTTCCTGAGGGTAGAATATCAACTAACCTCAGACCTCATTTTCTTTTTTCACAGTTACTAGCCAAGGGTGGGGAATCTGGGGCCTCACCACCACACATGTGGCCCTCTGGGTCCTCAAGTGCTGCTCTTTGACTGAATCCAAATTTCACAGAACAAATTCCCTTACTAAAAGGAATTGTTCTATAAAACTTGGACTCAGTCAAAAGACCACACCCAAGGATCTAGAAGGCCACATGTGGTCTCAAGGCCACAGGTTTCCCACTCCTGTGTAATAGACTGCTAGATTAAGGAACTTCGATAAACCTAAGACAGCTAATTTCTACTAAGCAACAGAAAAAAAGTATCTCATGATATCATCACAGATATAATGAAAAGATATAGGCTGGTTGGAAGAAAAGGTAGCAAGTAACTTTGTAACTGGTTGAACAACCTGAATATATATAGATGTGTAGATATATCATAAGTACACAAATTTTCAGGTGATACAAAGGCAGAGACAGCTGATACAATGGATGATAGCAAGGTTAGAATGTAACAGAAAGGGCTCTGACCTTTCACAAAATCAAACATAAATATAGAATGGGATAGATATGATTAGATTTCAGTAAGAAAAATGAAAAGAGTACTAAAAGGAAACCATATTCAGTATCATTGGATTGGTCAATTTTGATCTCAGTGGTAGGAAGATAAAATAGGTTTTCCTCCTCCTGGTAGGGTTAGGAGAGGAGACCATAGAGACAGGAAGTTACATATACTGTCATAAAGGGTCTCAATCAGTTGTTTCAGTTTAACTATTTCTTTGCTGAAAGGGAGTGTTCAGTCTCATTGGGCATAGTACATTTAGAAATGACTGGATTTTTAATTAATAAAACAAATACATACATACCCCTAAAATACTTGGTTTTGTTTTTGAATCAGTGTTATTTATTAAATTACAGAGAGGAAAAAGAATTCCTATTAGCTTATTTTAATGAATAGAATCAGCTACTAACCTAAATAAAAGCCAACCACAAACTATCATTGTTTAACTCAAAATGAGTGCACTTTTATTTTTTTTGGCAAAGAAGCCTGGTTTTGAAACAGTACAGCACTGGCAACTAAAAAAAACAGTAAGTGAATGCACAGGTCTAGGACTACAAGGAATATTTAAAAGCTAAAATCTAAGTTATACAGCGTAAAAGATGGAACAGAAAAACCTGAGTACATAAGTGACAGGAGACAAAATAAATTCTCTGCATTTCAGAAGCATAATGCAACATGATGACTGAAGTATTGGAACAAAAAACTGCTATTGTTTACAAATTAGAAATCCTTCATTCAAAAAGCACTTATTGAACACCTTCTATGTGTTAGGTTTACTGATAGTCACTTAGGATAAAAAGACAAAAAAATAAAAATCAAGGACCTTGGGGGAGAGGGCCTGGTGCAGAGGAAGGGAGAGGAGGAAGAAGGGAACAATGGAAACACCAAGAAGGAACAATAAGTTACACGGAGTAAATACAAAGTAATTTCATAGGGGATGGCAATAACATCTGGGGGAATCAGAAAAGGCCACTGTTACCAGGTGGGACCTGTGCAAATCTTGGAAGGAAGTTAGAGATTCTATGAGTAAGTGAGAAATGATAGCATCCCAAGGATGGCTGTGCAAAGACACAGGAAGAAGGTGATGGAATGTCATGTCTGGGGAACAACCAGTAGGCAATATACTGGAGAGTAGATGAGAAAGTATGATGGACAGTAAGTCTGGAAAGATTGGTCAAAGCTAGATTTTGAAGGGCTTTAAATGTCAGACAGAGGAGTTTGTATTTCATCCAAAAGAACAGAGGGAGCCCCAGAAGCTTGTGGAGCAGCTTAGTAACATGTAGATGACAGAAGAGAATGTAGGCAAGGAATCCAATTAGAAGAGTATTACAACTTTCCAGGCAAAAGATGGTAAGTGCCTGAACTAGAGAGTTGCTTGTTTTGGCAATGAAAAGGAAACTGATATGAGAGATAACATGACTCAGAATTAACTGCACATTTTTCTTCTTTCCCCACATCAAGAAAATGGTAATATTGCTGTTTGTATAATGTCACTATAATATTTGTGTAATTCATCACTTCCTCTCCATTCCTGCATCATTGGTTATTTAATACTATTGTTCTACTCTAACTCTGTTACTGATACTCTGGCTTCCAAATACCCTCTCCCTTATCTCTCTCACCTACCACTTTAACCTCATCAATTTTTCCTAGCTAATTAAGGAAAATTAAAAAAAAAAACCCTGCTCCTGGCTTTCTTTTACCTGCTGCCAGGTTTAAATCATCTACATTTAGTGTGAAGATCTGTGCCCCTCTCCCCCTTCTAAATTCAGTAACAAATTGTCAGCTTATTCCTGTTTGTTCTTCCTATCTAGAATAACCTCCAAGTTGCCTCGAAGCACCATGGATATGGTGGAGATCTTAGAGATTACAGAATCTTCATAGGATCATGGATTTAGAGCTGCAAAATACATCAGAAATCATCCAGTCCAACCCACTTGTTCTCATGTGTGGGAACTTTGTCCCAGTAAGGGTCTTTTGTGTAAGATCACATCTCAAGGAAGAAAAAGAGAAAGGATTTGAATTTCCATAATTAAAAATCCAATGATCTTTTCATTGTGCCACATAATAAATTTCATGATTTTTTAGATGAGGAAATAGAGGCCCAGAGTGTTAAAGTGACTTGCCCAGGATCACACAGCTAGATAGTGTCAGAGCTCAGAACTAGAACACAGACCTCCTTGATTCCTCTGCTTCTTTCCACTACATCATTCTGTCTCTCTCCATTCATTCAAAACTCTTACTTGGCTGCATATTTTTACTAAAAAGCTCATTCTGACATTATCAGCCTGGTTCTGCTCAACCATTCCTTTATCTCCCAGCTTTCCTCATAAGAGTGAGTCACAGCCCTAATACCTATTAATTTCCCACACATGCACACACTTCTAAAGAAAAGTCAATAAATGCTTACATAACCTGGGAGTGACATCCTCAAGTTATATAGTCTGCCATGCTTCCAAGTTCTGTGGCATAAATTATTAGGCAAGTTTGTCAGCAGTGATGAAGATTATCTATAATGTTTCATCCACAATCCTCACGTTAAAACTGCAGACATACATTTAAAAAGGGGGGAGGGGCAGAAGTGAGCAGCAAAGAGATGAACTGCAGAACTTTCTTTCATTTACCATATAAAAGAAATACTTAAAAGAATATGACCATGGTGGTCATCAACTTCACAGAATGCAAGTACCACCCCATAAAATGCTCTCGATGATATCTGGGAGGCTATCTTTAGGGAAATTAATTCTTTCTCCCCTAAAACTTAACCTAAATACTACAGCCACCACTAAATCTTCTACCTATACTATAGGTTTCATAACACATATGCCCCAATCACATTTCTTAACAGGTAGATATAGAAGAAGTCAGATTTTCCTCTCTAATTGTTTCAGGTGTATGCTTGTGTTGTCTCCCCAGTTACTCTGTAAGCAGCTCAAAAGCTGAGGTTGTCACCCTGACTCATTGCCCACAGCACCTAGGGTAGTGCTCTCAAATACTTATTGGCTAATTTAAAAGTAACATTAATACATCTGATGTCCAGTGTTGATAAACACTAGTATTACCTCCTAAGGCTTTAGGATAACTTTGCAGACAACTAAACTAATCCCATGGGTCTAGATGGAGACAGAAGAATACAGGATTTGAAAAATCCAATAGGTTAATTTGTCAAATTACAAATAAAGATGCAGAGAAATAGAGCCACAGTTTAAGGAATTAAATTCACTGGCTTCTTTTCCTGCCTGCCAAATTAAAACCCTACATAACTCATGAGATACTGAGATAGAACTAATCAAGTCTCTTCTTTGATAGTAGAGATGCAAAGTCTTTACACAGAAAGAAAAATTTAAAAACCACCAATGCTAGTTACATGCCAGCATAAATTGGCTAATTAAATCTATTTTTAATGCAACAAAGTAAAGGGAATAAAGAACAGTTACAAAAAATAAAATAGAATACCAACTGACCCTAGTTACAAACCTTTCATGAGGTAGAGGGAAGAAGCAAAATGTTAACACAACATAGAAAACTCTAGTGATTAATAACACAAGCTAATAACCAGAATGTAAAATGTGATTGTAATCCAAGTTCCAATGGGTGGCTTAATTATAAAACCCTCATTTAGGGGGTTGGGGTAGAGGATGTATTTTAACTTTCAATCTTAATAATATTTGAATAGTAAACATGTAAAAATACTGAAGGTATGTTGTAACTTGACATAGATTACAAGAAATATGAGTGAAAAAAAACTATCAAGTCCAGTGGTTTCACTTTCCACATCAAAGTTCTTCATACTACACATGAAATTAATGTCATTCCAGTTGGGTATTTCCAGACAGTGAATGACTGACAAAAAAAAAAAAAGTCAAGGAAGAGAGATAAACTGACTTGTCGGAAATGCCTGGCACACAAATGATAGAACTATCTGTGAAACTATCAAACTATAAAAAGAAGTTTGTATTTCCTTAAACTAGTCAAGCTATAGAAATGCAAAGTCACCTGCACTAACTGCCCTAAACACAAGAGTTCATGTTGCAGCAGCAGTTTCTCAACTTGTCCCTTCCCTTTACTTGCTTGTAATGATCAACCTTTTTTTCCCCTGAAGACTAAACTATAATTCTTGACCACATAAAACATAACCGCTTATGCCTGTTCGATCTTTTCCGTCCAGTGAAAATGCTGGGTTTTGTGTTAGTCTGTTAACATTCCTCAGGTGTGTAAGCATACAAATGAAGGGAATTTTGATTACTATATCAAACTAATTTTTCTGTGCTCTGAGGCAACTTTAAGTCTTTCTTGTCCTTATCTTTCCATTTTGATTTGAGGGAAATCAGTATTTGGACAGTGTCTCTGTGTAAGGTATGATTGGCTCCTCCCTTCTCTGAAAGTGAATCCTATTGATTCATATTTAAGGAGTTTAGCAACATTGACCTCTTGTATAGAGGTTGTTGTATTTTTTTAACCAGCTTTACTACTTGCAAATCTCTGTGATTCTTGAAGAAGTGCTATATAGACGTGCCCCTTTAATATCACTGTAGTGGAAAGGAAGCAGGTTACAGAACACATCCTCAAGTGTGTAACACTTCATTCACAGAGATTTTCTCCCAACCGAAAGAACTTTATGCAAATCTATTTTTGCTCATTGGCATTACTACTTGTGGAAGGAGAGGGGACGCTCAGGAAGGATTCCATCCTACACAATTTAGACCCTAAAATAGCCTTTGGTCCTCTTTCATCCTAATTTGCTTCAGAAAGCAACACCACCCACTTCTCACTATTAGAGTGGCATCCACTGAGGTCAAAACAGAACTTTAAAGTACACACTAAACTTTCCCCAACTACACAATCTCCTGAGAAAGTTCTGCGACTTCACTAAAAGAGAAAGAAAAAAAAAGTTTATTAACTGAAACCTAAAGAATTGCATTCCCTCTGCTGTTACTCATTCGAAAACTGTAAAATTTTCCTTACCCCAGTTTACTCCTAACTCCCTGGAGAGTAAAACCTGGGAGAGAAAAGATCAGATTCAATCCAACAAACACTCTTGGGAACCCAGCAAAGACACACACACACACACACACACACACACACACACACACACACACACACAC